>NC_133148.1:50191262-50547512 GCF_048418815.1 Hemitrygon akajei
CAGCACAATCCAAAGGTCAGATGGAGTGAACCAAATAAGATTTAGAATGTACCCTAAGATGTCTGGCCTCAGAAAGGCCTGAGGAGTGGTGTGACCATTTGATGTGGGTCACCCACAAGGCCTTACAGCATTCAGCGTATGAGATGTCAAGTGACAGTTTGGTTATCCACTGCCTCTCTTTCCATACAAGGAGGCGGAGGTGGGGTCCCTGCAGCTGAAGATTTCATCCAACGCTGCAAGCAGAAATGGATTAGGGCAAGAGAAACTTTTCTGGCCTCCATCTAGAGGTTGGAGACCAAGGTGAACTGAAGGACATGACAGTGACCCACTTTACAGCCTGGGCAACAGGTCTGGCTGTCCACTCATGATTTGCATTTCTGGGTGGAATCTAGAAAGTTGTTGCCCAAGTTCACTGGATCCATCAAAGTCCTAAGGAAAATAAACCCCATGGCTTCTACCTTGCAGCTCCCCAAGACTCTAAAGATTAATCCCACCTTCCACGTCTCTAAATTAAAACCTGTCTGCATCTGCCCCTTACCCCAACACCATCAGCCCTGCTGCCACTCTGGCTTATTGAGGGGGACCAGGTCTTCACAGTGAGAAGACTTTAGTACTTGTGTACTGCTCTGGGTATTTGACAATCCCTCATGTACTGGGAAGAATTCGGACCCCAGGAGAGGTGCTGGTTGACTGATAGAGATATTTGATATCTGGCTCTCTTCCACAACTATCATCACCAAGCAGCCAGGGTCGCCAGGAATCAGCCATACATGATGGGTCCTGTTACGAGACATACCCAACAGCCCCAGCTTCTGGAATTCTGATGCTCTAACTCTTCACAGTGCAGATAGCTGGTTCGGCCCCTTTAAGAACTCAGGATTGTTCCACTAATTGGTAATGATGTTTTGGGCACTAAGATACCCCAGTAATTGGGTCCAAACCATCCTCATCAAGGACTCTTATCACAGTTTTCGTACATAGTGGCACAAATGACATAGGTAGATAAGGTGAGGTGATCCTAAAGAGAGATATTAGGAAGCAAGGTAGAAAGCTGAGGAATGGAACTTCCAGGGTAGTAATCTTTGGATTACTGCCTGTGCCACATCAATAAGGGTAAGAATAGAATGATTTGGCAGGTGAATGCCTTCCTCAGGAACTGGTATAGGAGGCATGGGTTCAGATTTATGGATTATTGGGATCTTTTCTGGGGAAGATATGACATGTACAAAAGGGATAGGTTAAACCTGAACATGAGATGTCCAATAACCTTGCAAGCAGATTGCCTATTCTCGACTGGGTATTGTACAATGAACTGGAATTGATTAGAGATTTTAAGGTAAAAGAACCCTGAGGGGCAAGTGATCATAAAATGCCCAAATTCACCATGAAATTTGAGAAGAAGATAAACTTAGATGTATCAATATTACAGTTGAGTAAAGGAAGTTACAGAGGCATGAGAGAGGAGTTGTTTGCTATAATTGATTGGAAAAGAACACTGGCAGGGATGATGGCAGAGCAGCAATACCTGGAATTTCTGGAAGCAATTCACAAGGCAAAGGATATATATTTCCCAAAAAGGAAAAAGTATTCTGAAGGCAAGATGACACAGTCATGGGAAACAAAGGAAGTCAAGGCCAACATAAAGCCAGCGAGAGGGCATATACTAGTGCAGAAATTATTGGAAAGTTAGAGGATTGGGAAGCTTTTAAGAACCAACAGAAGGCAACTAAAAAGTCTGTAAGAAGGCGAAGATGGAATACGAAAGTAAGCTAGTCAATAATATTAATGATGATACCAACTGTCTCTTCAGATATATGAAGTGTAAAAGAGAGGTGCTAACATTACATTTGCCTTCCTCACCACCGAATCAAGCGAAAGTTACTCTTTTGGGCATTCTGCAGAAGTATTCCCAAGTCCCTTTGCATCTAAGATTTTTGTATTTTCTCCCTATTTAGAAAATATTCCACACATCTATTTCTACTACCAAAGTGCATGACAATTCATTTTCCAACATTATATTTCATTTGCCACTTTCTTGCCCATTCTGCTAATCTGTTTGTCCTTCTGCATCCTACCTATTTGCTCAACACTACCTGCTCCTCCACCAGTCTTTGTATAATCTGCAAACTTGGCAACAAAGCCATCTATTTCATCATCTAAATCATTTATATTAGCATAAAAAAGAAGTGGTCCCAACACTGGCCCTGCAGAACACCACTAGTCACTGGTAGTCAACCAGCCAAGGATCCTTTTATTCCCACTCACTGCATCCTCCCAATTAGCCAATGCTCTAACTATCTTAGTAACTTTCCTGTAATACCATGGGCTCTTAACCTGGTAAGAAGTTTCATGTGTGGCACCTTGTTCAAAGGCCTTCTGAAAGTCCTGTGTCAAAGTCCTGTTCAATATCCACTACATCCCCTTTATCTATCCTACTTGTAATCTCCTGAAAGAATTCTAGCAGGTTCATCAGGAAGGATTTTCACTGATGGAAACTATGCTGACTTTGTCCTATCTTGTTCAGGGTCACCGAGTAGTCCATCAGTTCATCCTTAACAACTGACTCGAACATCTTCCCAACCATTGAGGTCAGGCTAAATTGTCTATAATTTCCTTTCTGCTGCCTTTCTCCTTTCATAAAGAGTGGAGTAACTTTGGCAATTTTCCAGTCCTCTGGCACCATGTCAGAGTCCAATGATTTTCGAAGGATTATTTCTACTGCTGCCACAATCTCTGATGCCACCTGTTTCAGAACCCGAGGGTGCAGTGTTTCTGGTCCGGGTGACTTATGTACTTGTAGGTCTTTCAGCCTTCTTCCTTGTGATAATAACTACACCCACTTCTCTTCCTTCACACACTACAACATCAAGCATACTGCAAGTGAAGACTGTTGCAAAATACTGAATTAATTCATCTGCCATCTCCTTGTCCCCCATTATATTTCTCCTGCCTCATTTTGTAACAGTACTATATCCACTGTTATTTCTCTTTTAATTTTACATACTTGAAAAAGATTTTACTATCCACTTTGATATTATTGTTAGCTTGCTTTTTAATTTCATCTTTTCTCTTCTAATGATTCATTTAGTTGCTCTCTGTAGGTATTTAAAAACTTCTCAATCCTCATTCTTCCCACAAATTTCACTTTGTTGTATGCCCACTCTTTTGTTTTTACATGAGCTTTCATTTCCCTCATCAGCCATGGTTGTACTATTTTACCATTTGAGTATTTCTTCACATTTGGAAAACACATGTCCTGCACCTTCCTCATTTTCCCAAAAACACATGGCGTTGCTGCTCTGCTGGCATCCCTGCTCACAGCTCCTTCCAATTTACTTTGGCCAACTCCCTTCCTCCACTGAAATACTGCTATGTCAGACTTTACTTTCTCCCTATAAAATATCAATTTGAACTCAGGCATATTGTGATCACTAGTTCCTAAGTGTTCTTTTAACATAAGCTCCCTATTCGCTTCTGGTTTATTACATAACACCTGATCCAGTATAGCAGATCCCCTAGTAGGCTCAATGACAAACTGCTCTAAAAAGCCATCTCTTAAGCGTTCAACAAACTCACTCTCTTGAGATCTATTACCAACCTGATTTTGCTAGATTTCACCAATCAACCTGCATGTTAAAATCTCCCATAACTATCATAGCATTGCCCTTTTGACACACCTTCTCTATTTCCTGTTGTAACCTGTGGTCCACCTCCTAGCCACTATTGGGAGGCCTGTATATAACTGCCATCAGGGTCCTTTTACCCTTGCAGTTTCTTATCTCAAGCCACAAGGTTTCAACATCTTCTGATCCTATGTCACATCTTTCTACTGATTTGATGCCATTCTTTACCAGTAGAGCTACACCACCCCATCTGCCTACCACTCCTCTATCCCTCCAATATAACGGTAACCTTGGGCATTCAGCTCCCAACTACAACCATCCTTCAGCAACAATTCAGTGATGGCCATAACATAAAATAACATCATCTGTAATCGTGCAACAAGATCATCCACTTTATTTCTTACACTCCACACATTGAGATACAACACCTTGAGTACTGTATTTGCCAGTATTTTTGACTTTGCATCCCTAAGGTTTTAATACTCAGCTTGTTAGCTGCAACTATGTCCCTTCACTTGCCTGCTCTTCCTGATGTGACTGCACGCTATCTTTACCTTTTTACCATCTGTCCTATCCTGAGTCCTATCATTCCTGTTCCCACCCTGCAGCCAAATTATTCTAAACCCTCCCCAATAGCTATAACAAACCTGCCCACGAGAATACTGGTCCTCCTCGGGTTCAAATGCAACCTGTCACTTTTGAACAGGTCATTCCTCCCCCAGAAGAGATCCCAATGATCCAAGGACCTGAAGCACCAGCTTCTCAGCCACACATTTACCTGCAAATCATCTTGTTTATACCCTTATTGGGGTGTGGCACAGGCAGCAATCCAGAAATTAATACCCTGAAGATACTGTTTCTCAGATTTCTACCTAGCTCTCTAAAATCTCTTTACAGGACCTCTTTGCTTTTCCTTCCAATGTTATTGGTGCCAATATGTACCAAGACATCTGGCTGCTCTCCCTTCCTCTCCAAAGTGTTGTGGACGCAATCTGAGTTGGCCCTGACCCTGGCACCTGGGAGGCAACATACCACCCGGGTGTCTCATTCATGTTCACAGAATCTCCTGTTTGTTCCCTCACTATTGAGTCCCTATCACTACCGCTCCCTTCTTCTCTCTCTTTCCCTTCTGCACCACAGACCTGTGCTCAGTGCCTGTAACTCAGTCTCCGTGGAATTCCCCCAAGAAGCCATCCACCACAAAAGTATTCAAAGCAGTATACTGATTTTCTTGTGGGTAGTCACAGTAAATATTTTTAAAAACCCAACAGATTCAACAAAAAGCTGCAAACAACAAAGATGGACAAAGCACCGATGTGCAAATGAGTTCAGTGGGGCAGGAGCAAGCTGAGACAACGGGTCTACCTGGACAGGCAGGTTTGTGAATCTTGGGTAGGAGGTAGAAATGGGAAGTGCAGGGTGTGGGAACTATGAGGTTGGTGGTAGTGGATGGGAGATCCCCAGAGCTGATAAGGTGGGTGATGGTGTGGGAGACAGTGGCCTGGAGCTCCTTAGAGAGGTCATGATCGAGGGGTAAATAAGAGGAGGTATCAGCGAGTTGTTGCTATGCCTCGGCAAGGTAGAAGTCAGTACGTCAGACTGCCTGGTGCTTCTTCCCCTTCTCACAATTCCTCCAGCTCCGCCGCATCTGCTCTCAGGATGAGGCTTTTCATTCCAGGATGAAGGAGATGTCTTCCTTTTTTAAACAAAGGGGCTTCCATTCCTCCACCATCAACTCTGCTCTCAAACGCATCTCTCCCATTTCCCGCACATCTGCTCTCACCCCATCCTCCTGCCACCCCATTCAGGTTAGGGTTCCCTTTGTCCTCACCTATCACCCCACCAGCCCCCGGCTCTAACACATAATTCTCCGTAACTTCCGCCACCTCCAATGGGATCTTACTACAAAGCACATCTTACCCTGCCCCCTTTCTGCTTTCTGCAGGGATCGCTCGTTACGCAACTCGCAAGTCCATTTGTCGCTCGCATCCCTTCCCAACGATCTCCCCCCTGGCACTTATCCTTGTAAGCTGAACAAGTGCTACACCTGCCCTTACACTTCCTCCCTCACCACCATTCAGAACCCCAGACAGTCCTTCCAGGTGAGGCAACACTTCACCTGTGAGTCGGCTGGTGTGGTATACTGCATCCGGTGCTCCTGGTGTGGCCTTTTATATATTGATGAGACCCGACACAGACTGGGAGACAATTTTGCTGAATACCTACGCTCTCTCTGCCAGAGAAAGCAGGATCTCCCAGAGGCCACACATTTTAATTTCACGTCCCATTCCCATTCCGATATGTCTATCGATGGCCTCCTCTACTGTCAAGATGAAGCCACACTCAGGTTAGAGGAAAAACACCTTATATTCCGTCTGGGTAGCCTCCAACCTGATGGCATGAACATTGATTTCTCTAACTTCCGTTAATGCCCCTGCTCCCCTTCTTACCCCATCCCTGATTTATTTATTTTTCCCTCCCTTCCTTTTTTTCCTCTCTCTCTCTGCCCATCACTCTTTGCCTGTTCTCCATCTCCCTCTGGTGCTCCACTCCCCCTTTCTTTCTCCCTAGGCCTCCCGTCCCATGATCCTTTCCTTTCTCTAGCTGTGTATCCCTTTTGCCAATCAACTTTTCAGCTCCTCCCCCTCCTGTCTTCTCCTAATCATTTCAGATTTCACCCTTCCCTTCCTACTTTCAAATCTCTTACTATCTTTTCTTTCAGTTAGTCCTGACAAAGGGTCTCGGCCCGAAACATCGATTGTACTTCTTCCTATAGATGCTGCCTGGCCTGTAGCATTCCACCAGCATTTTGTGTGTGTTGCAATGGTAGAGCAAGTCGTATGATGGCTCTGCGCGCTAACCAATGGGTGGGAACGTGTGGACCTCCAAGCAACCAGTAGCGGCAGGCATGCTGCAAATTTCTCTAATCCAGTGAAAGACTGGAGGACTGTGGGTCCTTTTAACCGATGGGAACAAGGACAGAAACAGGATGGTGGGACCTCTGGTTCCCAATATCTGCCTGACTTTTACTCTGTCGATTCCTTTCTTGCTTTTATTTCGGCATAGAGTCAATGGTGGGGAATGGTCTGGGTATGTTTGCATCCGACACTCTTGCAAACATCCTCTCCACATCAACCCTATCGGGGCCTTTCAATAGTCAATAGGTTTCTGAGGCTTTCACGGTTCATTGCCGCCCCCTATGAACTGGAATGTGGGTCAACGTATCTTGACCCGCATATTTATATTTCACCCCATATTTATATTTGTATCAATTTTCATATAATAAAAGACCTGTGCTCTGAAGTAACTGCACTGTTATTTAAAGCAATATTCCTGTGATCCTTTCTGCAAAATGCTGTTAATGTTAAATCGTATTTTATTGTGTGATAACTTTTAAATCATCCATCCCCATCTCTTGATCATGTCTTGTTGATTGCAATATTCATACCACCCATTTTTTGTATTTCTTTTGAAAAACAATATACTTTAACCCTGTGTGCCCAAACCTTAGTCTGCATATTATCACCTTCTCCCTCCTGCTCTTTCCTGCATTCCTCAACCATCCCACTTCTCTCTGGACACTATTTTAAGTTGAAATAAGATTTGTATTATCCCACATACAATGTCTGGTTTTGCCACTGAATGTAAATGTTTTGGGCTCATGATTGTTATGCTTGAATCAGACAATATTACAACTCTCATCAGTCTCACATCCTTGAAATCCACCCAAAGCAAAGTGAATAGTCGAGCTGTCATTTCACCTGTATACACTGAGAAATCATCATTTATCCTCACCTGCTTTCTCATGTTAAAATCAGGCACTACCAATTCTACCCCTAATCTACTATTACCATTTTTGAAACATCTGTGTAAATTTGTAAGAATCCAATATTATTACTGTTTACATAACATTCAACTATATCATGATTTAAGTTGATTTCTCTACTTCTCTGTCTCTTTCTGAATAATTTAGAATCCACCTGTGGTGCTTCACACTGTCATGGAGACAGCCCAGGAAAAGGCTCTGTATCACTCGCTGCCTTATTTACTAATTCCGGTCCTTTCTGCTTTCCCTTCAATAGTGCATGCAAAACTTCTGAATTTGTTTCTTTCCTTTTCCCAGCATCAATATAAAAGCTGTTTATTTGGATGATTTTCTCCAGGCCCTTGTTAACAAAAGCTGTGTTCTTCTCAGTTCCAGAGGTGTCTCTCCCAACTGCACCTGCATTGCCTCCACTGGTGTTGTCCTTATTACGCCACTGATTAACCTTAATGCTTGACTTTGAATTATATCCAGTTTATTGAGCACACAGTGTGATGCTGATCTACATACCATACTTCCATTGTCCAGAATTCATCTTACAAATCCTAAATATATTGCTTTCAAGGATTTCCCCTTTCTTTTCCTAATAATTAGCACTTATAATATTTAGCACTTTCTTACTTTTGGTTATTATTTGTTTAATATGTGTTGACCTGTGAGTTTTTTATCAAACCAAATTCCTAAAATTTTAAAGGTACCCACAGTTTCTAATTCTAAATTATAATTAATTAAATGGACAGATAAGGCTGAGGATAGAGTTGTTGATTTACAAGGGCAGTGTTTAGTGAGACTGCTAGCAAGCAGAGACTGATGACAGGGCAAAACTGTAGTCAATTGCAATGTAAAAGGGAACAAAAATCAAAAAAAGCTGATGAATACAGGATTGAAAGTTTATCTTTGAATTCAGACTGTATACGCAATAAGGTAGATTAACTTGTAACACAGCTACACGCTGGCATGTATGACATTGTGGGCATCACTGAATCATGGCTGAAAGAAGATTATAGTTGGGATATCCCAGGACACACATTTGTAGAAAGGACAGTCAGATAGGCAAAAGGTGTGGTGTCGCTGTGTTGGCAAAATATTAAATCAAATCATTAGAAAGAGGTGACATGGGATAGGAAGGTGTAGAATCTTTCTGGGTATAGCTAGGAATATTATGGTTATGGGTGATGAAATGAGAGCGCGGATCGGTACATGGACCAACAATGTTGTAGCCATTACTGAAATTTGGTTGAGAGAGGGGCAGGAATGTGTGATTCATGCACCAGGTTTTTGAAGTTTTAGAAAAGATAGAGGAGGAGTTAAAAGAGCGGAGGTTGTTTATATTACCAATCAGGGACAATATTACAGCTGCACTCAGAGGAGATATAATGCAGAGGTCAGAAATTGAGTCCATTTGGGTAAAACTCAGGAACTGGCAGGGTCCAATCACTCTGATGGGATTGAACTTGGGGACATAGCCTCAAGATTTGGAGGAGTAGGTTTAGGATAGAAATGAGGAGGAACTGTTAATCCCAGAGAGTGGTGGATTCTCTGCCCAATGAAGCAGTGGAGGCTCTACCTCTGTAGGTATATTTATGACAAGGTTGGATAGATTTTTGCATAGTAGTGGAATTAAGGGTTATGGGGAAAAGGCAGGTAGGTGGTGATGAGTCCATGACCAGATCAGCCATGATCTTATTGAATGGCAGAGCAGGCTCGACAAGCCAGATGGCCTACTCCTGCTCCTATGTCTTATGTACTACTGACAAGGGAAGCAGTTCAAGCAGTTTGAAAAGCTCAAACAAATAAATAGAGGGGTAGCTCAAGCGGAGCGGCCTGTGGAAAGTGGCCAGTGAGTGAGTGGGCCAGTAAAGGAGTGGAGATTTGAGGGTTTGACTCAAGAGATTCTGGCAGTTTTGGCATTTGGACTGTGCAATCAAGTCAATCAAAATTTGAATAGCTCAGCAGAAAGCCGTTGATTAGACAATCAAGATTTGAATAGCTCAGACTCAGCAGAAAGCAGCTGATTGGGCAATTGAGGTCAGGTGACCAAGCAGTTTGAAGAGCTCAAACAAATAAATAGAGGGGTAGCTCAACCAGAGCAGCCTGTGGAAAGCGGCCAGTGAGTGAGTGGGCCAGTGAAGGAGTGGAGATTTGAGGTTTTGACGAGAAGAAGCGGAGGATGAGTTTGTTCCCAGTTAGTCTTTACAATGCCTCCTGAGATGGTGATGTCCCTCTCCTGTGAGATGTGGCAGTCTTGGGGGAGCTCCCCTCTCCTGCAGAGTCATATCTGCCAGGTGCTTGCAGCTGGGCGATCTGGAAGACCGTGTGAGGAATCCGAAGCAGCAGCTAGATGACCTTCAACTCATAAGGGAGAATGAGGCAGTCATAGATGAGAGCTACAGGGAGGTAGTCACACCTAGGCTGCCGGAAGCAGGTCGTTGGGTGACAGTCTGAGGGGGGGAAAGTGAAGGAGAGTAGACAGGTAGTGCAAAGCACCCTTGTAGCCATTCCCCTGAATAATAAGTTTACCGTCCTGGATGCTGTTGGTGAGGATGACCGACCAGGTGTGCGCCATGGTGGCAGGGCCTCTGGCCCTGAGTCTGACCCTGTGGTGCAGAAGGATGGGACGGAGAAGAGGAGAGCTGTCATCATCAGAGACTCTATAGTCAGGGGAGCAGACAGGAGATTTTGTGGACGTGAGAAGGACACCTGCATGGTTTGTTGCCTCCCGGGTGCCAGGGTCCGGGATGTCTCTGACCGGGTGCATGACATACTGTTATGAGAAGGAAAGCAACCAGAAGTCGTGATACATGTTGGTACAAATGACATAGGCAGGATGAGGGATGAGGTCCTGAAGTGTGAGTTTCGGGAACTAGGCAGAAGGCTGAAGAACAGGACCTCAGGTGTGGCATTCTCAGGATTGCTGCCAGTACTACGTGATAGTGATGGTAAGAATTGGAGGAGATGGCAGTTGAATGCGTGGCTGAGGAGTTGTTGCAGGGCGCAGGGTTTTAGATTTTTGGATCATTGGGAACACTTCTGGGGAAGGTGGGACCTGTACAGTTTGGATGGGTTGCACCTGAACTCGAGGGGGAGCAATATCCTTGCGGGTAGGTTTGCTAGCATGGTTCGTGAGGGTTGAAATTAATTTGCAAGGGGGATGGGAGCGATAGAGCAGTGAAAGAAGTGCATGGAGCAAAGCCAGATGTAACATATAGAGAGGCTTTGATGAAAACAAAGCAGAATAAAGGGTGTAAAGGTAGTAAGGTAGAAGGGCTAAAGTGTGTGTGCTTCAATGCAAGAAGCATCAGGAACAAAGGTGATGAACTGAGAGCTTGGATACATATATGGAATTATGATGTAGTGGCCATTATGGAGACTTGGCTGACACCAGGGCAGGAATGGATTCTCAATTTCTGTGGATTTCTGTCCATTTCAAATGGATTTCAGTGCTTTAAGAGGGACTGAAATCTTAAAGGGGGGAAAAGGGGAGGAGGGGTGGCATTACTAGTCAGGGATACTATTACAGCTGCAGAAAGGGTGGATAGTGTAGCAGGATCCTCTTTTGAGTTAGTATGGGTAGAAGTCAGGAACAGGAAGGGAGCAGTTACTCTACTGGGGGTATTCTATAGGCCCCCTGGTAGCAGCAGAGATACCGAGGAGCAGATTTGGAGGCAGATTTTGGAAAGGTGCAAAAATAACAGGTGCCCATTCTCCTAATTTGTCTGTCCTTCTGCTGCCTACCTGCTTCCGCAACACTACCTGCCCCTCCACCTATCTTCATATTGTCCATGAACTTGACCAAAAAGCCATCAATTCTGTCATCCAAATCATTGACACAATGTGAAAAGAAGCGGTCCCAATACTGACCCCTGAGGAACAACATTAGTCACTGGCAGCCAAACAGAAAAGATTCCCTTTATTCCCACTCTTTGCCTCCTGCCAGTCAGCCAATGCTCTATCCATGCTAGTATCTTTCCTGTAATACCATGACTCTTATCTTGCTAAGCATCTTCATGTGTGGCACCTTGTCAAGGCCTTTTAAAAATCCATGCACAGAATATCCATTGGTTTTCCTTTGTCTATCCTGTTTGGTATTTCCTCAAAGAATTCCACTGGACTTGTCAAACAAGATTTCACCAAAAGGAAACCATGCTGACTTGACCATTTTATCATGTTCCTCCAAGGACCCTGAAACATCAACTCCAATATCTTCCCAGCCGCTTAGGCTAGGCCAACTGACATATAATTTCCTTTCTTCTGCCTCTCTCCCTTCTTGAAGAGTACAGTAACATTTGTAACTTTCCAATCCTCTAGAACCATGACAGAATCTAATGATTATTGAAAAATCATTGCTACTATCTCCACAATCTCTTCAGCTACCTCTTTCAGAAATCTAGGGTGTAGCCCAGATGGTCCAGGTGACTTATTCACCTTCAGACCTTTCAGCTTCCCAAGCACCTTCTCCCTTATGCCCTGACACTTGCAAACCCCTGGCATACTGCTCGCATATTTCACAGTGAAGACTGATGGAAAATATTTATTCAGTTCATCCACCATTTCCTTATCCCCCATTACTACCTCTCCAGTGTTAATTTCCAGCAATCTGATATCTACTCAGCCTCATTTTTACACTTTATATATCTGAAAAATCTTAGATATTATTGGTTAGCTTACCTTCATATTTCATCTTTTCATTCTTTACAGCTTTTTTAGTTGTCTTCTGTTGGTTTTGAAAAGCATCCCAATCTTCTAACTTCTCACTCATTATTGCTCTATTATATGCCCTTTCTTTTGCTTTTATGCTGCCTTTGACTTCCCTTGTCAGTCATGGGAATACCATTGTGCCTCGAGAATACTTGCCATTGCTCCTCTGCCATCATCTCTGTTAGTGTCCATTTCCATTCAATGTTGGCAGGCTCCTCTCTCCTGACTCTGTAATTCCCTTTACCCCAGTGTAATACTCCACTGGAGCTGGAGTTGGATGTACTCAGGATCATCCAGGAGGCTGAAGTCACTTTAGATGAGACTATTGATGAGGGGGGTCATACCCAGAGTACAGGCTTCACACAGTATATTGGTGACCACCAGGAGAGGTAAGGAGATTAAGTATACCTCTTTGGATACAGCTGTGAGGGATGACCCATCAGGGCATAACAACAGCAGGCAATTTAGTAGCACTGTGGCCGGCTCTGAGGCTCAGCAAGGAAGGATAAAGTCAGGCAGTACAGTAGTGTTACAGAACTTGATCGTTAAGGGGACAGACAGGAGATTCTGTGGCCACAAAAGAGACACCAGGATGGTGAGTTAAACCATGGATGAATACATGGAACGATGATGTAGCAGCCATTACAGAGACTTGGCTGAGAGAGGGGCAGGAATGGATGATTAATGTACCAGATTTTTAAAGTTTTAGAAAAGATAGAGGAGAAGGTAAAAGCGGGGTGGTGGATGTACACTACTAAACAGGGACACTATCACAGCTGTACTGAGGGGAAACATAATGGAGGTTCAGACACTGTGTCCATTTTGGTGGAACTCTAGAATAGGAAAGATGTAATCACACTGATTGAATGGTACTACAGACCCCCAATAGCACCCGGGACATTGAGGAACAAGTACGTAAACAAATTAGGGAAATGTGTAAAAGTAATAGGGTTGCTGCATGGGGGATTTCAGCTTCCCAAATATAAATTGGAAACTTCTTGGTGAAAGGGGCTTAGATGGGGCAGAATTTGTTAAGTGTGTCCACGAGGGTTCCTTAAATCAATATGTAGATGGTCCAACAAGAGGAGGAGCTGTACTGGACTTGGAGTTGGGTAATGAACCTGGCCAGGTGATCAACCTCTCAGTGGATGAGCAGTTAGGGAACAGTGACCAAAACACCTTAACTATAGATAAGGACAGGTGTGGTCATTGCAGGAGATTCTTAAATTAGATTAGGTCAAATTACAAGGGCATGAGGCAGGAACTAATTAATTTCGGAAAACCTTTTTTCTGGCAAGCCCACCTCAGACATGTGGAAGAGGTGTAATGATCAATTGCACTAAGTACAGGAATGTTCCTATTAGGAGGAAAGATAGAGATGGAAAGATAAGAGAACTTTGGATGTCCAGAGAGGTGATGAATGTAGTCAAGAAGAAAACTTGACATGTAAAATAGTAGTCGCCAACCAGTCGATCGTGATCGACCAGTTAATCTTTGAGACTTTCCCAGTAGATCCCGAAAAAAAAAGAAAAATAAATACACAAATACTGTTCTAATGTAAGCATTATAAAAGCAAGTAATACTAATTAGGAGAATGGTAATATAGCAATACTCCTGCTACGGAAAGCAGTTTGTAAAGAGAGGTTGTTTCCGGGGTTGTGGGGTTTTACTTCCGTTCTTTCTGCCGGTGCACCTGAGATAAAGACCTTTCTGTCGACAAGAAATGAGGAGCACAAGGAACTGTGAGATGATGTGTGGCTACTGGATTTAGGATTTCTGACAGACCTAACGGCTAAATTAAACACCCTTAACAATGAGCTCATGGGAAAAGACTGATACCTGCCTGATGCACCATCAATAACTCAAGGAGACGGGAGGCGAACGATAGGCTTTTATTAGCAGCAAAAGAGACCACAACATCTCGGAGACTGAGGGAGGAGCAGTGCCTCCAATCGCCTTTATACAGGGGTCTGTGGGAGGAGCCACAGGAGCAGTCAGCAGAGGGGCGTGTCCAGACAGGTATACACAGTTTACCACATTCACCCCACCCCCCCCCTTTGTTTTAAAAGAGAGTCCCCACGGGGCGGAGTTTCTTACAAGTATATTTACAGGTTAAGTCTATCAGGTGGTCGAGTCTGTCGCTGAGATCTACGTAGCACCGGCTGCGATTGCACAGGTGCCGGTGGTGGTGATTGCACCAGAGACGGTGGTTGTGCTGGCTCCGGCCTGACTTGAGGTGCCAGCCCGTTAGGCATCAGTGATCCCTCATGCGTGTGCGTGGCACCCGGTATGAGAGTGTCGTGAGGAGTCTGTGTAGGGCTTGGTGTAGTGTCTCGTGGGTATATACATCGGTGGGTACGGGGTAGGGGTCTGGTGCTCCTGCGGGCGCCAGGTCACGGACGGAGACCGTGTCCTCCTGCCCATCAGATAAGACCACGTAGGCATACTGGGGGTTCGCATGAAGTAGGTGAACCCTCTCGACCAGCGGGGAGAATTTATTGCTCCTCTCATGTTTCCGGAGCCGCACTGGCCCTAAGGACGTCAGCCAAGCCGGTAGGGTGGTCCCAGTGGCAGACTTCCTGGGAAAAGAACAGAGTCGCTCATGAGGGGTGGCATTGGTGGACGTACATAACAGGGAGCGGATGGAGTGGAGTGCCTCAGGGAGGACCTCCTGCCAGCGAGAGACCGGCAATCGATTTGGCCTAAGGGCTAAGAGTGTGGCCTTCCACACAGTGGCATTCTCACTCTCCACCTGTCCATTCCCCCGGGGATTATAGCTTGTGGTCGTACTAGTAGCAATACCCCTAGCCAGCAGGTACTGGCGCAGCTCGTCACTCATAAACGAGGACCCTTATCACTGTGGATATAGCAGGGATATCCGAACAGAGTGAAGAGCTGGCGCAGGGCTTTTATGACGGACGTGGCAGTGGTATCGGGGCAGGGGATGGCAAAGGGGAACCGCAAGTACTCGTCGATTATGTTGAGAAAGTAGACATTGCGGTCAGTGGAGGGAAGGGGGCCCTTAAAATCGACACTCAGTCGCTCAAAGGGGCGGGTGGCCTTGATAAGTTGTGCCTTTTCAGGATGGTAGAAGTGCGGTTTGCACTCAGCGCAGACTTGACAGTCCCTGGTCATCGTCCTGATTTCCTCAAGGGGGTAAGGCAGGTTCCGGGCTTTCACGAAATGGTAAAGTCGGGTGACCCCCGGATGGCAAAGATCTGCATGGAGGGTGTATAGCCGGTTGAACTGTGTGCAGGCACACGCTCCCCGGGATAGGGCATCAGGGGGCTCATTGAGCCTTCCAGGCCGGTACAGGATGTCATAGTTGTAGGTGGAGAGTTCAATTCTCCACCGCAAAATTTTATCATTTTTGATTTTGCCCCGCTGTTGGTTGCTAAACATGAACGCAACTGAGTGCTGGTCGGTCAGCAAGGTGAACCTTTTGCCGGCGAGATAGTGCCTCCAGTGCCTAATAGCTTCCAGTATGGCCTGGGCTTCTTTCTCCAGCGTGGAGTGCTGAATTTCAGGGCCTTGAAGGGTTCGAGAGAAGAATGCTACGGGCCTTCCTGCCTGATTGAGGGTAGCAGCTAGCGCGAAGTCGAAGGCGTCACTCTCTATTTGGAAGGGAATGGTCTCATCCACCGCATGCATCGTTGCTTTGGCAATGTCCCCTTTAATGCAGCTGAAGGCCGCGCAGGCCTCGGCTGAGAGGGGAAATGCTGTGGACTTGACCAGGGGGCGGGCCTTGTCTGCGTAATGGGGGACCCATTGGGCGTAATAGGAAAAGAAGCTCAGGCACGGTTTGAGGGCTCTGAGGGTGGTGGGCAGAGGGAGTTCCAAAAGGGGGCGCATACGGTCGGGGTCAAGGCCAATGACCCCATTCTCCACGGCATACCCAAGGATAGCAAGTCGGGTGGTTCCGAACACACACTTGTCCCTGTCATAGGTAAGGTTAAGAGCTTTGGCCGCTTGGAAAAATTGTTGGAGGCTGGTGTCGTGATCCTGCCAGTCATGACCACAGATGGTGATGTTATCCAGATATGGGAATGTGGCCTTCAGTTGGCACTGGTCCTCCATCCGGTCCATCTCCCTCTGGAAGACAGAGACACCATTTGTGACACTGAAGGAGACGCGCAGGAAGTGTTAGAGCCAGCCGCCCGCCTCGAAGGCGGTGTAGGGGCGGTCCTCTAGGCGGAAGGGGTGCTGTTGATAAGCGGATTTCAGGTCTATGGTCAAGAACACCTTGTACTGAGCTATCTGATTGACCATATCCGTGATGCGGTGTAGGGGGTACGCGTCAAGCTGCGTGAATCTATGGATGGTCTGGCTATAGTCCACAACCATCCTATTTTTCTGCCCAGTCCAAACAACAACCACCTGGGCCCTCCAAGGACTTGTGCTTGGCTCAATGAGCCCCTCCCTGAGCAGCCGCTGCACCTCCGACTTAATGAAGGCCCTTTTCCCCGTGCTGTACCTCCTGCTTTCGGTTGCCACAGGTTTATAGTCAGGGGTCAGGTTGGTGAACAGCGGTGGGGGAGGGATCTTGAGGGTGGAGAGGCTGCAAGTGGTGTCAGTAGCACGGCTGTTGGCATGGTGTTGGGTGGGATGTGCGGGTTGATGTGTGTGTGTGGTCAGTAGCGGGGTTATATGACGAAGTCCCACAAAACTGAGGATTTCTGACAGTGATTGGTGGGAGGGGCCCGTCATACTCCATTGTCACACTTTTCTGGTGGCTCTGGAAGTCGAGCCCCAATAGCACAGGGGCACACAGCTGAGGCATGACCAGTAACACAAAGTCCCGATATTCTGTGCCCTGCACCACCAGTGTCGCTACACAACCCCCCCGGATGACTATGGAATGCGATCCAGAAGCCATGGTGACCCTCTGAATTACCGGCTGTGTCACGAGTACGCAGCATTGCACCGTGTCCGGGTGAATAAAACTCTCAGTGCTGCCCGTGTCAAACAGGCAGCTAGTCCTGTGCCCCTCCACCAGGATGTCCATCATTAACCTTGCTAGCTGGTGTGGAACACTCTGGTCGAGGGTCACGAAGGCCAGAGTTGAATCGCTGTTTTGGTGCCCGGTAAGCACCCGTGGGTCGGAGGCGGGGCGAGGTGACGCCGACAAAGATGGCCGCCCCCATGCCTCACACGTGGCGGGCAAGCAAGATGGCCACCCCCATTCCCCGCATGATGCGGGCAGGCAAGATGGCGGCGACCAAGATGGCGACCCCCATGCCTCGCATGCGGCGCTGCTCGACCCTGCTCATGGTTTGGACTTACAGGCCTTGGCGAAGTGGCCCTTCTTGCCGCAGCTGGAGCAGGTAGCTTCTCGGGCTGGGCAGTGTTTTCGGGGGTGCTTTTCGAGTTGCAACCGTGCAACCAGCAGCCGTGGTCGAATCTCCGGCGAGTTGCAGGGAATTCACGGACTCACGAGTGGCAGCAGCTGAGGTCGATTTGCCGGCGGGTTGCGGGGACTTCACGGACTCGCGAGTGGCAGCAGCTGAGGTCGATTCGCCGGCGGGTTGCGGGGACTTCACGGACTCACGAGTGGCAGCAGCTGAGGTCGATTCGCCGGCGGGTTGCGGGGACTTCACGGACTCGCGAGTGGCAGCAGCTGAGGTCGATTCGCTGGCAGGTTGCGGGGACTTCACGGACTCACGAGTGGCAGCAGCTGAGGTCGATTTGCCGGCGGGTTGCGGGGACTTCACGGACTCGCGAGTGGCAGCAGCTGAGGTCGATTCGCTGGCAGGTTGCGGGGACTTCACGGACTCACGAGTGGCAGCAGCTGAGGTCGATTCGCCGGCGGGTTGCGGGGACTTCACGGACTCGCGAGTGGCAGCAGCTGAGGTCGATTCGCCGGCGGGTTGCGGGGACTTCACGGACTCGCGAGTGGCAGCAGCTGAGGTCGATTCGCTGGCGGGTTGCAAGGTCTGCAGCGTCCACAAGGTTGGCAGGAGATCATATGCCTGGACAACATCAGCGTTGTGCAGAGCGGCCTCCAACATGTCGGCCAGCTCGATCGCCAAATGTAAGGTAAGATTGGCGTGTTCCAGCAGCCGCTGGTGCACATACACTGACCTGATTCCCGTAACGAAGGCGTCTCTTACTAGCTGTTCTGCCGTCAGCCCCCTGCAGTCGCAGGCCCGCACGAGTGTCCGTAGGGCCCAGACAAACTCAGCGCTCAACTCTCCGGCCCGCTGCCGCCGTGTCGTTAAGCGATGTCTTGCGTAGACGGTGTTCACCGGCCGCCAGTATTGTCTTTTGAGGGCATCCATCGCAGCCCGGTAGTCCGTTTGGTCCCTGATCATGGAGTAGACCCTTGCACTGACTCTGGAGAGGAGATCCTTGCGCTTTGTGGCAGGATCGGTCACATGAATCTCCTCCAGCTACGATTCGAAGCATGCTAGCCGGAGTTCGAAAGCATCGCCAGCTTCCTGGGATTGAGGGTCAAGATCCAATTGGTCTGGTCATAAAATGCTCTCCATGTTTTAAAATTGCTGCTAATAAAATTGATGCACCATCAATAACTCTCGGAGACAGGAGGCAAACGATAGGCTTTTATTAGCAGCAAAAGAGACCACAACATCTTGGAGACTGAGGGAGGAGCAGTGCCTCCAATCGCCTTTATACAGGGGTCTGTGGGAGGAGCCACAGGAGCAGTCAGCAGAGGGGCGTGTCCAGACAGGTATACATAGTTTACCACATTCAACAAGAAATGAGGAGCACAAGGAACTGTGAGATGATGCGTGGCTACTGGATTTAGGGTTTCTGACAGACCTAAGGGCTAAATTAAACACACTTAACAACGAGCTCATGGGAAAAGACTGATACCTGCCCCACATGATAAGTGCAGCAAATGTGTTTAAGGCCAAGCTCAGTGTTTGGATTTCAAATTTAAAGAACGGGAGGCTGACACACTTTCCCAACTTGGAGAAAATGTTACAGGCCATTAAGGAAAAAAATGCTTTTCGCCCTGAACAGTACTGTGCTTACCTAGACAAACTGGCAATAGAGTTCAATCAGCATTCTGGGGAGTTAAACATCATGAAAGATATTGCTGCATTTATTTCAAACCCATTTCTGCCAATCAATATAGAACAGATAGTAGCCAAATTTCAGCAAGTATTTGGTGTGCCAAGTGATAGTGAAATGGAAATAATTGATTTGCAAAATGACATCAAGCTTAAAGCAAGATGAAGAGATGGTGACTTTTGGGGGCTTGTGAGATGAGGGAGAAGTTTCCTCATCGCACCACATGTGCACTAAAAGTCAGTGCCTACTTTGGGTCAACTTATCTGTGTGAAATTGCATTTTCACAGATGAAAATTATTAAATCTAAGTACAGGAGCTATCTGTCTCAGACTGGCTGTCTGTAGTTATGAGCCAAATTTCAGGAAATGAGCAGAAAGTATTCAGCCCCAGTCATCACACTGAGTGTAACAGTCAATTTTTATTCATTTATTTTTCATGTTGAAATAAAATTAAATAATAAAACTTAGAATTAAAGGTATGAAGTATTGTAATATTCTTAAAGAAAGACAGCTATGGCCTGTTTGATATGCTAGTTATAGTGTTTTCATTGTTGAACTAATTTGAAAGTTTGACAAAAGCATTTTTTGTCATTCAAATACAATTAGCCCAAATAAAACTCCACAAGTTGGAAATACAATCTGAGCTGTTATTTCTCTAAATGATTTAGTAGGTGGATCTTGCCTTTCACTAAGGCCGAGGTAGGAGATCTTGGGCATAAAAAGGTTGGTGACCACTAATGTAAAGCTTCAGAACTTAGAATCAAATGAAGCACTTGAGGAGTATAAATAAACCAGAATAAAAGTAAAGATGGGAATTAGGAAAGCTAGGAGGGGCCATGAAAAGCCCTTGGGAAGTAGGATTAAGCTGAATCCCAAACTATTCTACACATACATCAAGAACAAGAGGATAACTAGGGAGAAGGTAGGGCAACTCAAGGATAAAGAGGGGAACGTTTGCTTGGATGTGGAGAAGGTGAGTGAGGTATTTAATGAGTACTTAGCTTCAGTATTTCCCAAAGAAAATGACATGGAGGAGCAGGAGATCAGAGCTGAGTGCATAGATATGTTAGGGTGTTTAGAGGTTAAGGAAAAGGAAGGGTTGGATCTCCTAATGAGTATTATGGTAGATAAGTCCCCAGGGCCTGATGGGATTTACCCCAGGTTATTGAAGGAGGCAAGAGATGAGATTGCTTTGCCCTTAACCAATATCTTTGTTTCCTCCCTAGGCACAGGCGAGGTCCCAGATGACTGGCAATTAGCTAATATTGTACCTCTATTTAAGAAGGGAACAAGGGAAAATCTTGGGAACTATAGAACAAGGAGTCTCATATCAGTTGTAGGGAAATTGCTGGAGAAAAATCTTAGGGATAGAGATATTAGCATTTGGAAACCCATGGCCTAACTAGTGAGAGACAGCCTGCTTTGTGCAGGGTGGGTCGTGCCTTACCAACTTGATTGGGTTTCTTGACAAGGTGACAAGACATACTGATCAAGGTAGAGCAGTGGATGTTGTCCACATGGGTTTTAGTAAGGCGTTTCACGAAGTCTTTCATGGGAGGCTAATTCAGAAGATTAGGATGCATGGACTCCGTGGCGAATTGGATGTTTTAATTCAGAACTAGTTTGTGCAGAGAAAACTGAGGGTAGTTGTCAAAGGGACATATTTGAGCTGGAGGTCTGTAATTAGTGGTGTTCCACAGGGATCTGTACTGGTACTTCTGCTGGTTGTAATGTATATAAATGACCTGGATATAAATGTAGATGGGTGGGTTAGTAAGTTTGCTGATGATACCAAGATTTGTGGAGTTGTGGATAGTGTAGAAGAGTGGCAAAGAATACAGCATTATATAGATCAGTTGCACATAGTGGCAGAGAAATCACAGATGGAGTTTAACCCAGATAACAGTGTACTGTCTCCTTGCATTTGCCTATCCAGGTGCAACACCTCACATGATCCTTAATAGTGCTGCTGAACAGAGAGGTCTCAGGGTCCAAGTTCATAGCTCCTTGAAAGTGGCTACACAGGTGGATATGGTCTTTAAGAAGGCTTATGGAATGCTTGTTTTATTAGTCAAGGCATTGAGTTCAATAGTCAGGGGGTTATGTTGCAATTTTATGAAATTCTGGTTAGGCCAGATCTAGAGGATTAGTTACAGTTCTGGTCACCTCACTATAGGAAGTTCCTTGAGGCTTTGGAGAGGGTGCAGAAGATGTTTAACAGGTTGCTGTCTGGTTTTGAGGGAATGTGCCATCATGAGAGGCTAAACAAACTTGGGTTGTTTTCTTTGGCGTGCCGGAGGCTGAGGGGAGGTATGATTATGAGAGGGAGAGATAGAGTCAACAGAGTATATTTTTCCCAGGGTTGAAATGTCTAGTACCAGAGGGCATGCATTGAAGGTGAGAAGACATAGGTACATAGGTTCAAAGGGGAAGTGAGGGGTAAGTTGTTTACTCGGAGAGCGGTGGATGCCTGGAATGCACTGCCTGATATGGTGTTGGAGGCAAATACATTAGAGACATTTGGATAGGTACATGAATATGAGGAAAATGGATGGATATAGACATTGTGTAGGTAAGAGTGATCAGTTTTAGAGGACTATTGATTTACTTTTTAGCTGATTCTGCGCAACATTTAGGAAGCAGTAGTTCCATTCGACAGACGCAGTATGGAATCAGAAAGGGCAGGTCCTGTTTGACAAACTTACTGGAGTTCTTTGAAGACATAATGAGTGTGGTGGATAGAAGGGAACAGGTGGATGTAGTATACTTGGATTTCCAGAAGGTGTTCTATAAGGTACCGCACAGGAGACTTATAAATAAGGTATGGATGCATGGAGTCGGAGCAAGTGTATTGGTTAACCAATAGAAGGCAGAGAGTTGGTATAAATGGAAGTTTTTCCGGTTGGTAGTTGGTGGTGAGTGGGGTGCCAGAGGGATCTGTGCTGGGCCCTCAGCTCTTTACCACTTACCCTGATGATTTGGAAAAGGAGACTGAGTGTAGCATAACAAAATTTGTCAATTGGAGAGTCTGCAGAGGGATGTAGATAGGTTAAGTGAGTGGGCCAAGGTCTGGCAGGTGGAATACAACGTTGGTAAATGCGAGATCATTGACTTTGGAAAGAATAATGGAAGAGCAGATTATTATTTAAATGGTGAAATATTGCAGCATGCTGTTGTGCAGAGGGACATGGGAGTGCTTGTTCATGAATCGCAAAAAGTTGGTTTGCAGGTTCAACAGGTTATTAAGAAGGCAAACGGAAAGTTGGCCTACATTACTAGAGGAATTGAATTCAAGAGCAGGGAGGTCATGCTGCAACTATACAGGGTACTGGTGAGGCCGCATCTGGAGTACTGTGTGCAATTCTGGTCTCCGTACTTCAGGAAGGACATACTGGCTTTGGAGGCAGTGCAGAGGAGGTTCACCAGGTTGATTCCAGGGATGAAGGGGTTAACCTACGAGTACAGGTTGAGTCGCATGGGACTATACTGTCTGGAGTTCAGAAGAATGAAACTGGATCTTATAGAAACATACAAAATTTTGAAGTAGGAAAGTTGTTTCCATTGGTAGGTGAGACTAGAATGAGGGGACATTGCCTCAAGATTCAGGGGAGACGATTTAGGATGGAGATGAGGAGAAACTGTTTTTCCCAGGGAGTGGTAAATCTGTGGAATTCTCTGCCCAGGGAAGCAGTTGAGGCTTCCTCACTAAATATATTTAAGAAACAGTTAGATAGGTTTCTACCTAGAAACATAGAAAACCTATAGCACAATACAGGCCCTTCAACCCACAAAGTTGTGCTGAACATGTCCCTACCTTAGAAATTACCAGAGTTCCCCATAGCCCTCTATTTTTCTAAGCTCTATGTACCTATCTAAAAGTCTCTTAAAAGACCCTATCGTATCCGCCTCCACCACTGTTGCTGGCAGCCCATTCCACAGACTCACCACTCTCTGAGTAAAAAACTTCCCCCTGACATCTCCTCTGTACCTACTTTCCAGCAGCTTAAACCTGTGACCTCTAGTGGCAACCATTTCAGCCCTGGGAAAAAACCTCTGACTATTCACATGATTAATGCCTCTCATCATCTTATACACCTCCATCAGGTCAGCTCTAATCCTCCGTCGCTCCAAGGAGAAAAGGCAGAGTTCACTCATCCTGTTTTCATAAGGCATGCTCCCCAATCAAGACAACATCCTTATAAATCTTCTCTGCACCTTTTCTATGGCTTCCACATCTTTCCTATAGTGAGGCGACCAGAACTGAGCACAGTACTCCAAGTGGGGTCTGACCAGGGTCCTCTATAGCTGTAACATTACCTCTCAGCTCCTCAGTTCAATTCCATGATTAATGAAGGCCCATACACCGTATTCCTTCTTAACCACAACGTCAACCTGCACAGCTGCTTTGAGCGTCCTATGGTTTCGGACCCCAAGATCCCTCTGATCCTCCACACTACCAAGAGTCTTACAATTAATACTATATTCTGCCATCATATTTGACCTACCAAATGAACCACTTCACACTTACCTGGATTGAACTCCATCTGCCACTTCTCAGCCCAGTTTTGCATCCAATCAATATCCCTCTGTAACCTCTGAAAGCCCTCCACACAATCCACAACACCTCCAACCTTTGTGTTATCAGCAAACTTACTAACCTTTGTCTCATTGGAACATAGCAATGCAGAACTCCACACAAATATCTCCTGATCATTTGCTACATTTCTTCCGTACTTTTCCCTGAGAACATCTGTTCCAAATTTAAGCTTCCAATTCCCTGCCTTATAACCTCATAATTCCCCTTACTCCAATTAAACACTTTTCTAACTTGTCTGTTCCTATCTCTCTTCAATGCTGTTTTAATGGACATAGAAATTGGATCACTATCTCCAAATTGCTCTCCCACCTGACCAGGTTCATTTCCCAATACCAAATCAAATACAGTCTCTCCTCTTGTAGGCTTATCTACATATTGTGTCAAGAAACCTTCCTGAACACACCTAACAAACTCCACCCTATCTAAACCCATTGTTCTAGGGAGATGCCAATCGATATTTGGGAAATTAAAATCTCCCATCACGACAACTCTGTTATTATTACACCTTTCCAGGATCTGTTTCCCTATCTGCTCCTTGATATCCCTGTTACTACAGGGCGGCCTACAAAAAAACACGAATTAAAGTTATTGACTGACTCCTTCCTGTTCCTAACCTCCACGCACAGAGGCTCTGTAGACAATCCCTCCCATGACATCCACCTTTTCTGCAGCCATGACACTCTGTGAACAACAGTGCCACGCCCCCACCTCTTTTGCTTCCCTCCCTGTTCTTTATGAAACATCCAAAACCCAATACTTGAAGTAACCATTCCTGTCCCTGAGCCATCCTAGTCTCTGTAATGGCCGCCAGATCATAGCTCCAAGTATTGATCCACGCTCTAAGCTCATCTGCTTTGTTCACAATACTCCTTGTGTTAAAATAGACACATCTCAAACCGTCCATCCCAGCTCATCTCTTCTCTATCACCTGCCTATCCTCCCTCACACACTGTCTCCAAGCTTTCTCTATCTGTGAGCCAACCACCTCTTCCCCAGTCTCTCAGTCCGGATTCCGTCCCTCAACAATTTTAGTTTAAACTCTCCATAGTAGCCTTAGCAGGTCAGGGATGTCTTGGATCAGGTCAACAGCATTCTAAAAGGGGAGGGTGTACAAATGGAAGACATGGTATATATTGGTACCAACGACATAGATAGGAAAAGAGAAGAGGTCTTGAAGGGAGAATATAGGAGTTAGATGAAAAGCTGAAGAAATGGACCTCCAGGGTAGTAATCTCTAGATTGTTGCTTGTGCCATGCACCAGTGAGGGTAAGAATAAGATGACTTGGCAGTTGATTGTGTGGCAGAAGAATTGGTGCAGGGGCAGTGTTTCAGATTTCTGGACCATTGTGATTTCTTCTGGGGAATGTATGACCTGTACAAAAAGGACAGGTTACACCTGAACCCGAGGGGGACCAATATCCTTGCAGGCAACTTTGCTGGAGCTGTTCTGGAGGGTTAAAACTATTTTGGCAGGGGGATAAGAACCAGAGTGATAGGGCTGAGGAACGGGCTGTTGGTATACAACTAGATGTGGTGTGTAGTGAGGCTGAGAGGAAAGGACAAACAGATGATAGGCAAAGTTGAAGTCATGTGAATGAGTTAAAGTGTAACAGGGGGCCAAAATCAAAAGAGTGATGAATACAGGACTGAAGGTGTTGCATTGGAATGCACATAGTCTATGCAATAATGTCTTGTGGTGCAGTTAGAGATTGGCGGGTATTACGTTGTGAGCATCACTGAGTAGTGGCTGAAGGAAAATCTCAGCAGGGAGTTTAACATTCAAAGATGCACATATTACAAAAAGATAGGCAGGTAGGCAGAGGGGATGAGGTGGCTCTGTTGGTAAAAATGAAATCAAATCCTAAGAAAGAGGTGACATAGGATCAGAAGATGTAGTATCATTGTAGGCAGAGTTAAGAAACTGCAAGGGTAAAAAGATCCTGATGGGAGTTATATACAGGCCTCTGAACAGTAGCCAGGATGTGGGCTACAAATTACAATGGGAGATAGGAAAGGAATGTAAAAAGGGCAAAGTTACAAAGATCATGGGGATTTCAATATGAAGAAAGATTGGAAAAATGAGTTTTGTGCTGGATCCCAAGAGAAGTAATTTGTAGAATGCCTATGAATTGTTTTTAGAGCAGCTTGTGGTTGAGTCCAAAAGTGAAACAGCAATTCTGGATTAGTTGTAGGATAATGAACCAGATTTGATTTGCGAGCTTAAGGTAAAGGAACCCTTGGGAGGAAGTGATCATAATATATTAATATTCACCCTACAGTTTAAGAAGGAGAAACTAAAATCAGATGTATCAGTATTACAGTGTAGTAAAGGGAATTACAGATGTGTGAGAGAGGAACTGGCCACAGTAGATTGGAAGGGGTCAGTAACAGGGATGATGGCAGAACTGCAAAGGCTGGAGTTTCTGGGAGAACTTTGGAAGGCAGAGGAATGATGCCTCCCAAAGATGAAGAATTCTAAAGGGAGGATGAAACATCCTCCGCCATCAAAAGAAGTCTAAGACGGCACAAAGAAAAAGATAGGGCATATGATATAGCAAAAACCAGCAGAAGGCTTGCTATCTGGCATGTGTTATTTGTAGTTTCTGCTGCATATGAATGTTGGTGCAACGTTTCGCACCTTGGCCCTGAAGAAACTCTGCATTGTTTGTCTGTATTGATGGGCATTCCTGCCTGGTTGAATTATAATAAACTTGAATTTAACTTGAAGGTAACTAAAAAAGACATAAAGAGAGATGAAATATGAAGGTAAGCTAGCCAATAATATAAAAGTATAAAAATATAAAAATATATCAAGTAAATGAGAGACCAGAGTGGCTTTCGGACCACTGAGAAAATTATGCTGGAGAGATAGCAATGTGTGACAAAGAAAGGGCAGGTGAACTTAGGAAATATCTTGTGTCAGACTTCACTGTGGAACACACCAGCAGAATGCCAGAAAAGCAAGAGTGTCGGGGGCAGAAGTGAGTGTCATTTCTATTACTAAGGAGAAGGTGCTTGGGATGCTGAAAAGTCTGAAGTCACCTGGAGTAGATGGATGACGCCTCAGGGCTCTGAAAGAGGGAGCTGAAGAGACTGTGGAGGCATTAATAATGATCTTTCAACAATCACTAGATTCTGAAATGATTCCAGAGGACTGGAAAATTGCAAATGTCACTCCACTTTTTAAGAAGGGGACAGAAGCAGAAGAAAGGAAATTATAGGCCAGATGGTTAATAGTTAGTGCAGACTCAGTGTGGTTAATGGTTAGACAGACTAAGTGGTTAATGGTTAGTGCAGACTGAGTGGTTAATGGTTAATGCAGAGTCAGTGGTAATGGTTAGTACAGACTCAGTGGGATGATGGGCCTGTTTCTGTGCTGTATCTCTCTACTTACAGGAAACAGTACAGACTGAGTACGGAAGCCCTTGTAAGTGTTCGCGGGACTAACCTTCAAAAGAGGTAAGTGTGACCCCACTTACTGAAGGGGAATGCAGACCTGAATCACCAGTGATTAATGTTCTTTCCCAGACACTGTCTACCTCGCTGTTTTCTGATTTTATTTTCTACGTTCTTGCGCATTCTCATAGAAAATGTGACTTCCTTAGGACGCAGCCCCTGTTCATCATCAAGAACTTTTGTGGACATTGTTGGTCTGCAATGCAAAATTATTGGACAATTTTTCCCAAAAGCAAAGACTTGCATTTACAGTGTGGCTTTAATATAGGAAATCATCAGAAGGTGTTTCACAGGAGCATAAATCAGATGTCAGGTCATAGAAGGAGAGGGAATGGCAGGTGAGGAAGTGTCTGGTCAGAGGAGGAATCTGGAAGCAATGCCTCAGTCCAACGGGATGATGTGCTGAAATGGTTTGCACCACAATTTACTGACTCACTGAGATGCCTGACACAGAGTGATGGAAGAGTGAAGGGAACGGAAATGACATCCATAAGATGGATTTAAATTAAAGAGGAAGAGAAAGACACAGACTGCAGGTTTAAATTCATTTGACTGAATCTGTGGTCTTTGAAGAAGCTCCGCAGTCAGAGTAATTGACAGTGGGACTGGACTCCCATATGGAGGAGGGTGGGAAGAAATTCAGGAATAATTTTCGAATGGATTCATGGGAAAAATCAGTAATGTCCATGTAAATTATTTATTTCATTTATTTATTGGCACACAGCATGGAATAGGCCCCTCTGGCCCTTCAAGCCACAATGACCAACTGAAGCAGCAAACTGAGTTACTTTAGACTTTGGACTGTGAGAGGAAACTGGAGTACCCGGTGGAAACCCACACGTTCTCAGGGAGAATGACAAATTTCTTACAAACAGTGGCAAGAATTGAACCACAGGTCATCTGCACTGTAAAACATTCTGCTAACCACAACACTACCCAAATGCTGGGTTCCCCAGCCTGTCTGATGGATTCGTTGAACAAAACTTAAAATTTGTGTTGGGTCCTGACGGTTTTGCAACCTAAAGTACTTCAGCAGTCAAGAAGGGGCATTAAAACCCATTGCTTATGACCGCTGAATACTGGTAGCAGACATTCCATTCAAATTTCATTGCTTAAATTAACCAATAAAATAGTCCCTATTCAAGCAATGTGATACCCGCCACTGAGTTTCCAGGAGATACACAGACAATGGCAACCCACTGAACGATTACATGTATGTAAGTCATTATTTAAAAACACGAACAAACATAAGAAAGTTAAACTACAATGAAGATAATAAAGTAGTACCATCCCAGTACCTTCGGGACCATTATTTGCAGCTATTGTGAGATCTATCAATCTGTCCTTACCAGAATTGATTCAAAGTTGAAAGAGACTCAAATTCAGTTCAGGTGATGTTATTTTATTCAAGGTGAACACAAAAATCAACAGTGAGGTACTGGCCCAGGGCTATTATAGGAATAAATCTACACATTTTACTGTCCAGATGCCAGGAAAAATGGTTTGGTAGATATCTATACTTGCAGAACTCAACAGCTCACAACCTTTCAATGACAGATTATTGATTCTCTCTGAATATGCAAATTTGTTATCCTTGATCTTCAGGGTCTGAGAGCTTCCAGGCCAATGAACCCCCAACTCCCACTGTGATCCATGGTGATTGTGGTCTGTGTTGCTTTTCAGTCTAAACTTGATTCACCGGGCAGCCTTCATTCTCATCAAAAAACATCAGCTCCAGCATGTCACACAGTGATTCTGTAATGTTGACAAGGCAGTCGGTGGCATCTTTTAGTTTCTCCTTCTTTTTCACTTTATGGCTGATAATTCACAATTATCTGATCACCAAGATGAACCTCTGTGCTCAGTTTGAGCAAACACTCTTTAAGTAGTTGGTGACAGTCTCCCAACTGCTTCTGAACATAAAGTGCAGGTGTACGTCATTTGAACTGCTCATTTCCATAACATAATCAATAAATCAATCAGTAACAGTCAATCATCATTACAGTGAGCCCGTTTCTGACATGTGGCAAATGCTCTGTAACGAGGAGAGGGTCTTGTTCTCTCTGTGTCTTTTGCTCTTTGGTTTTGATTCATTTTGTCTCATTCTGTGTGGTAAATGTGAACCTGTTGGTTGCTGCAAAGCACAAAGTTAGGATTGTATTTCCATATGTAAAGCAGTGTGTTTATTCTTTGTAGTAACACAGCTCCACTGGGAGGGCCCCCTGCTCAAATTAAACCTGCCTGTGAAACTGGAGAGGAAGTGTAAGGACTGAGTGTTAATGTTATCGCAGAGTTTCAGACATCTGTCAGCTATTAATAACAAATAGTTACTGAGCTTCAAATAAACCTACAACGCAGAACAGTACAGCTCAGGAACAGGCCGTTCGGCCCATGGTGACTGTGACAGCCAGAACACCAAATTAATCTAAACTGAACTATCTGCACAGAATCCATATCCCTCCATATCCTGAATGGTCATGAGCTTTTTCAAATGTATCTCAACTGTACTATCATGCTGATTCACCACCACTCCTGCCAGTGCATTCCAGGCACCTGTCACTCTCTGTAATAAATACAATCCACAAATCTCATTTGAATGTTATACCCCTTGTCGTGGTTTCTCGTGCCCCACAAACGACCAGGAGACGCAGAAGATTCTTCAAGAAGGGTTAAACTTTAATTTGCAAATCAAAGCTGAGACAGTCATTGAGCTAGTCGCTGATTGCCCACCAATCCTTGGACATAGCATTTTTTATAGCAATCTCCTGGTTTAGTTGCATTAGCATATCCAATCGGTCTATAGTTGCGTATCACAAGTACACCCGCCACTATTGTTTCTACCCATTGACTTAATCATGTTCTAATCTACATCTCTTAGCTACCTCTCATTAACACACCATTGTCTTCTACATTCTTAAGATTTCATTCTCTAGCAAATAGCAAGTTACAACTTTTATACTCCAATACCCTCAGCTTCAATCTATGTCCTTTTGGACATGACATTTTACACTTGAAAAATGACTGTGACTGTCTACCCTGGTTTCCTGAAAAAACTACAGTCTCATCAAGGACGGAGGAAGCAGACAAAACAGTTGTGTTTGTTTCCCCCATTTTCTGAACTGTGAACTGATTGTTGCTCTAGGACACTACTGAGTAAACAGTCAAAGATTGTTCAACCTCTCCTTACAGCTAATATTCTCTAATCCAGGCAACATGCTCATGAACGTCCTTTACACCTTCTCCAAAGCTTCCACATCCTTCTTACAATGAGCGTTCACGAAGTTTCACCCAGGTTAATGCAGGCATGAAAACATATGCTTTAACTTGGACAAAAAGCAATCTGTACACTCTTCTGACCCAGTTCCATGAAATTCTCCCAGCAGGGACACTGCCTCCTTGATGCCAGAATGTGCTGGATTCAACTTTTGGGCTCTTTCCTATGGATATTTTTGACCTCATTGGCAATACGTGAATAGTTTTGTGTGGATGAGGCACAGTGAAGTGCTACTGGGACTGGGATAAAATGTTAGGTCTGGTCTCTTGTTCCCTGATGTGTGGAAAACTGAAGGCCAGTGTAATTAGGGAGTTAAAAAACATTCCAGAAAGGCACAGAAGAATAACACAAAGAATCTATTATCTCAGGATATACAGGTCCCTGGAAATCTGGAAGTCTCCCTGTAAAGTGGTCAAGATTTGGAGGAGGGGTGGGAGGTATCAGTTGAAACTTCAATATTAATAGAATTTTGTTTGAGTTCAATTATTCAAATATGTGGAGCCAATGTTGGTAAATGGAGCATGGACACATATCAGCTTAAGAGGGAATAGACTGGAGGGCTGAACAACCGCCTTCTGACACTCAGTGCACGGGATAAATTTGAACAGAATGCTGCTATGTTAACAAATTTCACGTCACATGCCAGTGATAATGAACCTAATTCTGATTCTAATTCTGAAGAGGATTGACTAATGGGACTGAAAGTCTGAAGGTAGAAGGGGTCCATGCAAGTATGGAGACATCTGTCCTCTGGGAAGGAACAATATAAAACTGACTTGAAACAATCTTAAATCTTGGTTCTATGGGAAGAAAACAGAGATAGGTTCAGATTGAAGGTGGTGCTTATTTACGCTGCAAACAGGAAATTTGTGCTCCGGCCCAATAAGATTATACTCATGGTTCCAACTAAACTTCTCCAGTACAGATCCTGCACAAGAATGGGAAAAATTGCCCAGTGTGTCCATACTCGAAACACAGGACAAATCTAATAAGACTGATAATGGCCTAATTCGTTTACTCAATCTTCAGTAAAATGATGGGAGCCATAATTGACAGTGTTGGAAAGTGACACTTACTCACCAAATAACCTCATCACCAGTTTAGGTTTTGAGGGGACCACTTGGTTCTTCATTGATCAATCTTGTTGTCTTATCTGTTGCCATCAAATCCTATAACAGCACATTCTAGATACCGACCACAATTTTGCCTCATAAAGCTCATTTAAACTCCCCCCCCTCATCTGAAATCTCTGCCTTCTGGTGTTTGATGTTTCTACTCTAGAAAAAAGTCTGTGACTATCTATGCTCCTGATAAATTGACATACTTCTGTCAGTCCATCTCATAGTCTCCAACACTCCAGCATAAACAGTCCAAGTTCATCCACCCTCTGCTTCCAGGAAATATGCTCCAATCCAGACAACATGACTAAATCTGCTCTTCACCCTCTCTAAAGCATCCACATCATTCCTGTAATGCAATGACTAGAACTTTACCTGCTCCAAACGTGAAAATAGCAAACAAACTCAAGATATGCTGGACAATTTTGGAAGGGATCCTGTATGATCTGAGAATTCGGCAGAGGCTCTCCCTATGGATGTTATCAAAAGCCTTTTCAAAGTCCATGAAATTTATGTACAGTTGTCTCTACCACTCTGTGCACTGCTCTATGATATGCAGCATGAAGATCTGGTTGACTGAGCCTCTATTCCTCCTGAAGCCAATTTGCTCTTTCTTCAAGCAAATGTCTAGAGCATCTGTAATCTATTGGACAATGACTTTGGTGAGACAAAAGTGCTGCAACTTTTGGTTCATCTGTGAACAGTTCAGCTTTCAAATTGTCATGTTCTGGAGTTTTGCTGTTTCTTAATGATTTAATCACAGTAACAATCTTTTCTTTCTTGGCTGGATCTGTGTTGATGTCAAGGTCCTCTGTTTCTATTCAGTAAATCTCTGAAATACCATGTCCATCTTGCTCAAAAGCAGACCGTTCTTACCTCTCATGGGACTACTGGATCTGGCTTGGAATTTTGCACATACCAATTATGAAATCTGAAATTTGACGGGCGCTGCTGTGGCCACCGCTGCAAGATCTTCCATGTAGACTCTCTTATCCATTCTTAGAAGCTCTTCACTTTCTTGCGAGCTTCAGTGAATGCCAATGGAAGTTTCACCTTAATTCATGTTGACTTTGCATTGAACATTTTCTTCCTAATTTTCCATCTTTCCTCTAAGGCTGTCCATGTTTCCTGCTGTATCCATTCCTTGTTTATCTTTCCAGCTCTGTAATGTAGACAAGCCTCACTGCTCTCCTTGAACACTGACACAATTTGTTTTCACATTGTGTTGATCTTGTCACTCACACATCCTCGCCAAAGCCTGAAATCTGATCTTAAGTTTAATAGTGACAGTAGATCTCACACTGGTGTCCTTGAGCTTCACAACATCAAAATGTCTTTGTAAAAGTGCTCTGGTCCCAGTGCTTCTCAGCATGAGTTTCAGCACTGCTACCGCAAGGTGGTGATTACATCCTATATCTGCTCCTCTTTTCAGCCTTACACCCTGCAAGGGTCATCTCCATGTATCATTGATCATCAAATGGTCATTCTGGATCTTGTCACTTCTATTGGGTGAGCAACATGTCAGTTTGTGGATTTCATGGCGTGGAAAAAGATCCTCCTATGACTAGATTATTCATGGCACAAAATTCCACCAGTCTTTCACCATTGTTATTCATTGTTCCACATCCTTGCGTTCACATGACCCCAGTGAAGTCCGAGTTGTTATTTCCCACTTTGCCATTTAGATCTCCCATGATGATGATAATTATGTCATAGTGTGGTGTTAACTCTACCTCTGCTGTTTGTAGATGTCCTTTTCTTCAATGTCACTATTGTTAGTTGGAGCATAGCACTGGATCACAGTTATATTCACTTCCTTCACTCTCAGCCTGACTCTCACCAGCCGACTGTTGATTGGTTTTCACTCCAGTGGGCACTTCTCAATGCCTTTCTTCAAAATGACAGCTGCACCATCATGACACCGACCATCTTTCCTTCTTGAATATTAAACTGTTTCACCAGTTGCTGCCTTTAGTCTGCCAGACCCTGTCCATCCGCTTTCACTGATGCCAGTGCACATTGGCTGTAACAACACATTACTGTGGTTATTTGTGTGAGCTTGCCATTGTTGTACATGGTTCATACATTCCAAAACACATTTTTGCTCTTGATCTTGGAGAAGTTCATGGCTCCCTTCACCATGCCTGTAGCTTTCTCTCAGTTTTCACTACAGTCAGCCATGCAAGACCCGGGTGGTGACTAGGGAATACCATCGAACTCAGATGTCGAAAGATTCTTCATTGCTGTTTCAGTAACTGTGAAGAAAGTCCTTGATGAGGATAGTCTGGACCCAAATGCTGGAGATCCAAAGCAAGGACCGAGAATTGAGCATGAAAGGCCGGCTGGTGGCGTAATGGCATCAACACTGGACTCTGGAGTGAATGGTCCAGAGTTCGAATCCAGCCGGCTCTCTTGCGCGTTTTCCATCCGTGCTGGGTTGAGCATCGAGCTAGCAACTCAATGTCGTAAAAAAAATTGAGAATGCTACAGAAACACCACATGATGAGCAACCAACAAAAAGATCGATGCAAAAAGCTTGCCATGACGGCACCCCGATGACTCCGCCAGGAGTTAAGTGCATTCTTCTTCACTTCTACTGAGCACAAAACAAATGCCAGATGATATAACGAGTAAGGTTACAAATCAGCACCGAACTTCAGTTCAGATGTTCTTTAAATACTCAATTTTTGGTTCTCAAAACATTATTGCCAATTAGCGGGATCATCCTGAACCTTAAAGGGGCTACAACCAGCTATCCGTACACCGGAGAGTTAGAGAGTCTGAATCCTGGAAGCTGGCATGGTTGGGACGATCTCGAAACAATAACAATTTTTCTTTTTGCCTAGTCAGGTTCACCAACCCTGAAACTCCGAACCTGGTGGAATGGTGAACCACTCTTTGTCTGATCTCTACCCTTTGACCTGTTTGGCATGGGTGTCCCTACCTAGAGCTAAAGCACAAGGCCCTGACTGAAGCCAACACAGATCTCTGAGTCACTGAGGCACTCAAGCCTCCAAACCCTACAGCAAGGTTGTGGTCCTCTTGGACGGAAAAAAATAATGATTCACCATTTTGATTGGTGTCATGGTGGGGTTGTGGGGTTGTTGTGTCAAGTGGACATAAATGTTTTGGAAAGTTCTCCACTATCTGTCTCAACATTGATCCCTCAATCAGCACCACAGAATGTCTGATCTCCTTATACTTCATTGCTGTATCTCCAAGGAGAATATCTGCCCACTGATATCTGTCCACCAACTGGAATCTCTGGGCACTATCTTTCCAATGTAACCCCTTGGGTCACCTCAGGCTTGCTCAGCTCGTTCTCGTCTAGGGGGAGCAGACTTCAGCCCCACCAAACTGGGTAATCAGCTTGTGTGGATGCTGTGTGATGTCCCCGCCTCACCAAAGAACAGACAGCTCACCATAAGCGATTAAATGATTACAATTTATAAAGATTACTATAATCAAGTGATTAATAATGATACAGTATATATGAAGGAAAAGGAAATAAAGAAAAGGCGCCAAACTTATCAAAGTCCAAACCACTTCGTGCACAACCGTTGGAGCTCAATTACTGAAGTCTTCTGGCCACCATTCGATCCCCTCCGAACTCCTCGACTCGCAGCTTAGGACCACCCGAAGTGGTCAACCAAGCACATCTATCGCTGTCTCCTCTCCTCGGGGTACCTCCTGACCTCGGACCCCCGCTTGGGGTCCGTTCCTCGCCCAGTTTACAGCATCACGTCCTCTCTCTCTCACCCCCTTGCGCCAAATCTCCCCAAAAGCCCGCCAACCATAGCTTACAGACTCAGAAGAAAGAACAACATTAATCCCAATTGGTTTACAAAGGAATACAATTCTCGTTATCAGTAAATTTTAACCCAAACAAGCTTCCAGCACTCTCACGCAACAAAGAAGCATTCCTACTTTTAATAAAGAAGCCATTTTGATTAACATACGCAGTAACAAAGAAAAAGAAGAAACCCCCTTTACACCATTGACAGGTGTCTCTCAGGGTGATATCTGTCCACTGACTGGTGTCTCTCAGTCCCTGTCTCTCAGGGGGATATCTGTCCACTGACTGGTGTCTCTCAGGGGGATATCTGTCCACTGACTGGTGTCTCTCAGTCCCTGTCTCTCAGGGGGATATCTGTCCACTGACTGGTGTCTCTCAGTCCCTGTCTCTCAGGGGGATATCTGTCCACTGACTGGTGTCTCTCAGTCCCTGTCTCTCAGGGGGATATCTGTCCACTGACTGGTGTCTCTCAGTCCCTGTCTCTCAGGGGGTTATCTGTCCACTGACTGGTGTCTCTCAGTCCCTGTCTCTCAGGGGGAAATCTGTCCACTGACTGGTGTCTCTCAGTCCCTGTCTCTCAGGGGGATAGCTGTCCACTGACTGGTGTCTCTCAGGGGGATATCTGTCCACTGACTGGTGTCTCTCAGTCCCTGTCTCTCAGGGGGATATCTGTCCACTGACTGGTGTCTCTCAGTCCCTGTCTCTCAGGGGGTTATCTGTCCACTGACTGGTGTCTCTCAGGGGGATATCTGTCCACTGACTGGTGTCTCTCAGTCCCTGTCTCTCAGGGGGATATCTGTCCACTGACTGGTGTCTCTCAGTCCCTGTCTCTCAGGGGGTTATCTGTCCACTGACTGGTGTCTCTCAGGGGGATAGCTGTCCACTGACTGGTGTCTCTCAGGGGGTTATCTGTCCACTGACTGGTGTCTCTCAGAGAGATATCTGTCTACTGACTGGTGTCTCTCAGTCCCTGTCTCTCAGGGGGATATCTGTCCACTGACTGGTGTCTCTCAGTCCCTGTCTCTCAGAGGGATATCTGTCCACTGACTGGTGTCTCTCAGGGGGATATCTGTCCACTGACTGGTGTCTCTCAGTCCCTGTCTCTCAGAGGGATATCTATCCACTGACTGGTGTCTCTCAGTCCCTGTCTCTCAGAGGGATGTCTGCCCACTGACTGGTGTCTCTGATTCTCTCTCGCTGGGATTCTGTGTGTTTCAGTTTACACAAACTGTTCATCGCTGAAATTGATGAATCGATCAGAGTGTGACAGATCTTTAATCCGGATCTGGTCACTGACGCTGACCTGCCGCCTGTTGCAGAGACAAACATCTTTTGGGGAATTGAAATCGCTGCTGTGGGCGGGGACAGGAAGCTGCGCCTCTGGTTTCAGTGTGTGAGAGCCTGTTCAAACCGCGGCTCCCTCTCTCACTCACAGCCCACGTCCCTATTTAAACAGCGCTCACTACGGCTCCGGACAAAGCTGGCCTGAGCTGAAGCCACCGATCTCAACAGTGTCCAAGTCCGGCTCAGTGTTCAGGGCGATGGGGGTCGTTCCTTATCTCTGTCTCCTCCTGTCTTGTCTGGCAGGTGGGTGTCCCGCGGCTTGTCGTCCTCCCGGTACCAGCTGTTTCTCGGAGGTTTTGTGAACCTCTGCCCGTGGAACATTTTATTAATTTCTGCTTTTTTTTACTGACAGGCGTGCGGTCCGACATCGTGCTGACACAGCCTGAGTCAGCGGTGGTAAAGACCGGACAGTCCCACACACTGTCCTGTGCAGTCAGTGGGTTTGATATCAACAACTCCTGGATGCACTGGGTGAAACAGGTCCCATGGAAAGGGCTGGAATGGTTGGTAGCGTATTATAGTGACAGTAACAAGTATTACGCGCCTGGAGTCCAGAGCCGGTTCACCGCTTCCAAGGACAGCAGCAACTTTTATCTGCAAATGACCAGCCTGAGACTGGACGACTCGGCCACCTATTACTGTGCGAGAGACACAGTGAGAGAGACCGGGACTGGACCGGGACAAAAACCCAGCGAGAGCGCCTGCCGTTCGGGCGCTGAGGGAAAGGGCAGCAGTGATCACGACAATCATGTCCATGTCTTTGGTGTGCTCCCTTCGGCATCCCTACAATCGATTGTCAGCCCAAATTCCTGATGAGAGAGTCTGGACAGATCGAAGGACTCAGGAGATCACTTCAGAGGGCAGCTCACAGCCATGACCCATGAGTGAGAATGGGTCACCGATCGACCTGGTCAGGTGTCGATCTTTCATCTACACGTGACAGTAAATGGTCGGGCTATGAGGAACATTAATGATCAGAGACACTATGGGAGACTGTGAGAGAGGTGGAGGTTATCGTACAGTGGTGTATCACTGTGACTATACTGTACTGGATACAAAATAACTGGGCGTACGGTCTTTACTACTGGGGCGAAGGAACCTCACTGACAGTGACTTCAGGTAAAACCAACTTCTCAATTGTATCTTCATGCACGAGAATTTTATTTACGGTTTTGGCGAATTCGGTGATTCGACTGAAATCAGTGAGATATTTAGAGCAAGTACATGAATCTCCCTGAACCGGCGGGTTTCTCTAGAGCCCAGTAACAGTACAAGGGTACATACCCCACCCCACCAGTGAACTGTCCACAGACCGGGAACAGGCTCAGGGGAATGGGGTCGGATCTTGTCACCAGACTGTGCCTTGACACCGGCCGGTTGTGCTGAGTGAGCTCAGTGTTTGGTTCAAGTCTGGCTTCTGATCCTCAGCACCAACTGAAGCCACGTTCAGGGGCTGAGCGTTTCAGTGCAGTTGAACTCGTTCCCTGTCAGTGACAACAATGGATCTGTTCAGTGTCAAGTTATTGGGATCGGGTTTTACTGTCGGCTGCTTTCATGTTGAAGGTAATGGGATTGAGACATAATCTGAGGGAATGGTTACACATGTATGATCTGATTGATGGCTCAATATCCCCAGGGTACAGGTGGGTGTCAGTCCCATCATGTAATGTCCGGCGTGAGGTCCGTCCCGGGATACAGCAAAAGTGTCAGCGATATCCCAGGATTAATTGATGGGATTAAGGTTTTAGTTTTATTCCCTGATGGGTGAGGTGGGGTATAGTGGGGAAGAATTTTGAAGTTGGGAAGTCAGTGTGGAAGTGGTGCAGGAGGGTAAGGCAGGGAATTGAAATCACAATTCCTTCACACATTCTGGGCAGCCTTGCATTGGTGGGCGGGGGAGGGGGAGTGGTGCAGGTGGGGTGGGAAGGGAAGCGTTCAAGTCAATAATGTGTAATAGGGGAGCATTTAAAGGAAGGTTTGTTGATGAACGTTTGTGATCTGGAACACACCGCCTGAATGATGGTGGTGGCCAATAGTGAGTGTAGAGAGGGAACAGGAGGAGATCCGCCTTTTGTAGGGATACAGGGAAGAGCAGAGAGACCAATGGGTTTATTGGATTTGCTCAGCTAAAGGGAAGCACAGACACTATCGGATGAATGGCCTCACTCTCTGCTCTGTCATTCAATGAAATCAGTATTTATCTTGTAAATCTGGGAAATACTTTCTCAAAGGGATTCCAACAATCACCCCAGAGTACACAGAGGATGAATTAAATGCAGATCACAGCTCCCATGTAGTGTCCTGGCAGCCATGGATTAGATACAAGGATTCTTCTACACTGTCCCATCCCTCCCAGGGCGGAGGCAGCAGAGGTTAGACACAGAGTGAAGCTTCCCACAACCTGTCCCATCACACACTCACGGGACACGAGTTGAACTTCACTGTTCAAATGAACTGCTTATTCTCAGTTCGCAGACGGAGATCTGGAGAAAACCGATCCACTGATGTCTTTTATGAACCCACTAACTCTCACATCTACCTGGACAAAACCTCTTCCTACCCTGTTTCTTATAAAAATTCCATTACTTTCTCTCAATTCCTCCTCTCCATTGCATCTGTTCTCAGGATGATGCTTTTCATTCCAGAATTAAGGAGAGGTCCTCCTTCTTCGATGAAAGGGGCTTCCCTTCTTCCACCAGCAACACTGCCCTCAACCACACCTCTTCCATTTCACACACGTCTGCTCTCACTCCATCCCCCCACCACCCTACCAGGGATAGGGTTCCTCTTGTCTTCACCTATCACCCTACCAGCCTCCCTGTCCAGCAGATAATTCTCTGTAACTTCCGCATCTCCAATAGGATCCGCACACCATGAACACCTTTCCCTCTACACCGCCACCCTCAACATTCTGCTTTCTGCAGGGATCATTTGAAATGTGACTCCCTTGTGGATCACTTCCAATGCAGCTCCCTTGTCCATTCATCCCTCCCCACTGATCTCCCTTCTGGCACTTATCCATGCAAACAGAACAACTACTACACCTGCCCCTACACCTGCTCCCTCACCACTATTCAAGGCCCTAAACAGTCCTTCCAGGTGAAGTGACACTTCACCTGTGAGTCCCTTGGTATCAGCTACTGTATCTGGTGCTCCCTGTGTGGCTTCTTGTATATTGGTGAAACGCGACATAGATTGGAAGACCGCTTCGCCGTGCACCTATGTCCTGTCCACCCAAAAAAGCGTGATCTCCCAGTGGCCACCCATTTTATTTCCACTTCCCATCACTTTCCAACATGTCAATCCATGGATGCTCTACTGCCGCAGTGAAGTCATGCTCAAGTTGGCACAGCAACACCTTATATTCCATCAGGGTGGCCACCAACATATGATATGAACATCAATTTCTCAAACATCTGATAATATCCACACCCCCTTCACCATTCCTCATTCTCATTTCCCCTCTTCCTTATCTCCTTATTTGCCCATCAGCTCCTTCTGTTATTCCTCTTTCCCTTTCTTCCATCACTTTCTGTCCTCTCCTATCAGATCACCCATTCTCCAGCTCTTTCTCTTCTTCACCGATGGACTTTCCAGCTCTTTACTTCACACCTTCCCCCCCCCCCCCAGTTTCACTGATCACCTTGTGTTTCTTCCTCCCCTCCCTTCCCCACCTTCTTACTCTGACATCTTTTTTCTCCAGTCCTGATGAAGGGTCTTGGTGCGAAACATCGACTGTACTCTTTTCTATTGATGCTGCCTGGCCTGCTGAGTTCCTCTGGCATTCTGTGTGTGTTGTTTGGATTTCCAGCATCTGCAGATTTTCTAGTTTGTGAGCAACTGCTCTAATTTCTTGCCCTCCTCCATCCCCCGACTAGGTTTGTTTAACAAGTGTTTTCCTACATTAACCAGTGTTGTTGGTGATTCAGTAAAAGTGTTTGTGAGATAAAGTGCTGACATTTAAAGACACCTTTCATGGTGTCCCCGAGCTCTTCACAGGCAATGAAGTAGTTTCAAAGTACAGCCCTGTTGTAGAGTCGGGAATGTGGAGCCACTCTGCACACAGCAGAATCCACAAACTGCAAGGTGAGAACGATCAGACAGTCTGTTCTGGTGATGTTATTGAAGGAGAAATATTGTCCAGGACACCATGGACACAGTGATCCAATGGACAGGCACAAGGTTGGATTCGGAGTGATGGGAAATAGGGCAGTACATCAAAGCAGATGAATAGTGCAGAGGGATGGATGAACAGTCCATGGATACCACCACAAGAAAACTGACAAATTTAAACTCAGTTCATCATAATCTGCAACAGATTTGGATCTGTGGTCAGATTTCCAACATCTTAATAATTGGTATTGTTTTTAAATGTAGTCATTACTAATGATGACCATTCAGTTTTACTGATGTCCCTCAGGGAAGGAGATCTCTCATCCTTACCCTTCAAGCCTATTTAATACTCCTTACCTATCAAAGTGTTTGTCTCCAAATGCCCTCTACCCAGATCCTTCCCCTCTTCACCCCAGCACACTGTGACCCACCCAGTTCCATTTCCCCTCTTTACCTCAACCATGCTGCTGTCAGTTTGATGGGTGTTTTTATAAAGACCCAGAGGAACACTGATCCAGACAGAACTGTACTTACCACCTGCTGGTCCCAGGATGTAAAAGATCCTCAGCTGCAAATCTCACCGACTGACATTATTGTGCCTCCTGCACTGCCAACACTGAGCAGTTCAGGGAACATCTGTGGGGTGAGAAACAGAGTTAATGTTTCACATCAGTGACCCTTCACCAGGCTCTGTCAATCTGATTTCTGGCAACTACACTGTTTCTGGTTTTATTTTACTAAATTTGTTTTGATGAAAATAATTTGTTTTTCATTGAGTTCTAAACCTTAGAACATCCAGGAGCCTTTCCCAACCCAGCAAGTACTTCTGCATTGTGTCACTTCATATGGGGGGACTAAATATCCAACTTGTCTGCATCTTGTTCCCACAAACTGAACTACAACATGACAATCTAGTCTGGGTGATGTTGGAAGGGAATGGTCACTTTAAGCCTACAATTCAAAAACTCCCCAGCACTGGGAAATCGTCATCTGATGTCACAAAGTTCAAAGAGAAATTTATTAACAGCATATATGTCACCACATACAACTCTGAGATTCATTTTCTTGTGGCGTACTCAGCAAATCTATAGAGTGGTAACTGCAAATAGGATCAATGAAACAGCAAGAGCATAGAAGACAATAAACTGTTGAAATGCAAAGCTAAATAAATAGCAATAAATGAGAGCATGAAATAACAAGGTAAAGAGTCCTTAAAGTGAGATTGTAGCGGTGTGCTACACGCAGCGCTAAAATAACGACACAGAGTCGGTAAACTGCAGTTAAAGAAGATTTTATTCGAACTTCACAGCCTCACTTTAAAGCCTCTCTGATCCCGCCCTCCCCGGGCGCGGATGCTGTAGGGACACGTATTCACAGTCCCGCGCAGGCTTTTCCCTTTGTTGGTGAAGCAGACCTGGCGCCCTTTTGGGACTGGCCTTTGTGCCGGCGCGCTGGCTATTTGTGAGCCGGTTCGAGTGCGCTAGGAAGTGGGTCGCCACATAAACCCTCCCTCCAGAACCGGCGATACACCCCCCCAATGTCCACAGTCTGGGCCGGACCCTGTTTGGGAGGTCGGCCTCTGCGCCGCCGTGCCGGAAACTCGACCGGTTGCGCCAAGTCCACATGGGCCGGTTTGAGTCAGTCCACCGTGAAAACCTCCTCTCTCCCCCCAACGTCCAGCACGAACGTGGACCCGTTGTTCCTCAGCACCGTAAACGGCCCCTCGTAGGGCCGTTGCAGCGGTGGCCAATGCCCACCCCTTCGACAAACACAAACTTACAGTTCTGCAGGTCTTTGGGTACGCACGTCGGGTTCTGCCCATGCTGCGAAGTGGGTATGGGGGCCAGGTTGCCGAGCCTCTCGCGTAGTCTGCCCAAGACTGCTGCGGGTTCTGCCTCGTGCCCCCTTGGGGTTGGTATGAACTCCCCGGGGACGACCAGGGGTGCGCCATACACCAACTTGGCCGACGAGGCGTGCAGATCGTCTTTGGGCGCCGTGCGGATGCCGAGTAGGACCCAGGGAAGCTCGTCCACCCAGTTAGCTCCTCGCAGGCGGGCCATGAGAGCCGACTTTAGGTGACGGTGGAAACGCTCCACTAGTCCGTTCGACTGTGGGTGGTAGGCAGTGGTGTGGTGCAGCTGAGTCCCCAAAAGGCTGGCCATAGCTGACCACAGGCTGGAGGTGAACTGGGCGCCTCTGTTGGAGGTAATGAGGGCCAGTACACCAAAGCGGGACACCCAGGTGGCGATCAGTGCCCGGGCGCAAGATTCGGAGGTGGTGTCGGTGAGCGGGATCACCTCTGGCCATCTTGTGAACCGGTCCACAATAGTCAGGAGGTGCCACACTCCGTGCGACACTGGCAGGGGGCCCACGATATCCATGTGAATGTGGTCGAAACGCTGATGGGTGGGGTGGAACTGCTGCAGTGGAGCTTTGGTGTGCCGCTGCACTTTGGCCGTCTGGCAGTGCATGCACGTTCTGGCCGATTCACTGACCTGCTTGCGGAGTCCGTGCCAAACGAACCTGTTGGAGACCATCCGGGCAGTTGTCCTGATGGATGGGTGCGCTAAGTTGTGAATGGAGCGGAAAACGCGCCGCCGCCAGGTTGCCGGGACGACGGGGCGGGGTTGGCCCGTGGTGACGTCACAGAGTATGGTCCTCTCACCTGGGCCTACGGGGAGGTCCTGGAGCTGCAAACCCGAGACTGCAGTTCTGTAATTTGGGATCTCCTCGTCTGCCTGCTGCGCCTCTGCCAGCGCCTCAAAGTCTACCCCTTGGGAAAGGGCGTGAATGTTAGGGCGAGAGAGCACGTCCGCCACGACATTGTCCTTACCCGAGACGTGCCGGACGCCCGTCGTGTATTCAGAGATGTAGGACAGATGGCGCTGCTGGCGGGACGACCAGGCATCGGACACCTTCGTGAACGTAAAGGTAAGCGGTTTGTGGTCCATGAACGCAGTGAAGGGCCTACCTTCTAAGAAGTACCTGAAATGCCGGATTGCCAGGTATAGCACCAACAGTTCCCGGTCGAAAGCACTGTATTTGAGCTCCGGTGGCCGCAGGTGTTTGCTGTAAAACGCCAGGGGTTGCCAGCGCCCCTCGATGAGTTGTTCCAGCACCCCACCGACTGCCGTGTTAGATGCGTCCACTGTGAGGGCGGTATGGACGTCCATTCTGGGGTGCACTAGCATCGCGGCGTTTGCTAAGGCTTCTTACGTTTTATTGAAAACGGCGGCGGACTCCTCGTCCCAGGTAATGTCTTTGCCCGGACCTGACATCAGGGCGAACAGGGGGCGCATGATTCGAGCAGCTGAAAGGAGGAAGCGGTGGTAGAAATTCACCGTACCCACGAATTCCTGAAGGCCTTTGATCGTGGTGGGTCGGGGAAAATGGCGGACTGCGTCTAACTTAGCGGGCAGAGGGGTTGCCCCGTCTTTAGTAATCCTGTGGCCCAGGAAGTCGATGGTGTCAAGCCCGAACTGGCACTTGGCCGGGTTGATTGTTAGACCGTATTCACTCAGCCGGGCGTAGAGTTGACGGAAGTGGGACACATGCTCCTGACGACTGCTGCTTGCTATGAGGATGTCGTCCAAATAGATGAAAGCAAAGTCCAGGTCGCGTCCCACCGCGTCCATTAACCGCTGAAACGTCTGTGCAGCATTCTTCAGGCCCAATGGCATGAGGAGGAACTCGAAAAGGCCAAACGGGGTGATGAGTGCCATTTTGGGGACGTCGTCCGGATGCATCGGGATTTGATGGTATCCCCGGACGAGGTCTACCTTGGAGAAGATCCGTGCGCCATGCAGGTTTGCTGCAAAGCCCTGAATGTGCGGCACAGGGTAGCGGTCCGGTGTGGTAGCCTCGTTCATCCTGCAGTAGTCGCCGCATGGTCTCCAGCCCCCTGTTGCTTTGGGCACCATGTGCAGGGGGGAGGCCCATGGGCTGTCGGACCGCCGTATGATCCCCAATTCCTCCATCCTCTTGAACTCCTCCTTCGCCAGTCAGAGCTTGTCCGGGGGAAGCCACCGAGCACGGGCGTGGAGGGTTGGTCCCTGGGTCGGGATGCGGTGCTGTACGCTGTGTCGGGGCATGGCTGCCGTGAACTGCGGTGCCAGAACCGATGGGAAATCCACCAGGACTCTGGTGAAGTCATTGTCGGACAGCGTGATGGAGTCTAGGTGTGGGGCTGGCAACTGGGCTTCTCCGAGGGAGAACGTCTGAAAGGTCTCGGCGTGGACCAGTCTCTGCCTCGGCAGGTCGACCAGCAGGCTGTGAGCCCGCAAAAAATCCGCACCCAGAAGCGGTTGGGCTACGGCGGCCAGTGTGAAGTCCCACGTGAACTGGCTGGAGCCGAACTGTAGCTGCACCGTACGGGTGCCGTAGGTCCTTACCGTGCTGTCGTTCACATCCTCAGGGGGGGACCCAGTGCCCTGTTGCGGGTGTCATAACTCGTCGGAGGTAAGACGCTGATCTCGGCACTGGTGTCGACCAAAAAGCGGCGTCCCGACCTCTTGTCCCACACATACAGGAGGCTATCCCGATGGCCAGCCACCGTAGCCATCAGCGGCAGCTGGCCCTGGCGTTTCCCGGGAACTTTCAGGGCGAGCTACAGCAGCAGGCTTCTGCGCCCCACCGCTGGTGGTAGAAGCACCATTGCTCGTTGGGCTCCACACCCCGGCCTCTGGGGTTAGCAGGCTCTGTGGCCGGGCCTGGTCTGGTTTGCTGCTGGGAGCGTGGCCTGGTGATCTGTGCGACGGACGCCCCACTCACCTTCTTGGCGTTCCACAGCAAGTCCGCCCGGGCTGCCACCTTCCGGGGGTCGCTGAAATCCACATCGGACAGCAGCAGGCCTATGTCCTCGGGCAGCTGCTCCAGGAATGCCTGCTCAAACATGAGGCAGGGCTTGTGTCCCCCGGCCACAGTCAACATCTCATTCATTAAAGCCGATGGAGGTCTGTCCCCCAAACCATCCAGGTGCAGTAAGCGGGCAGCCCGCTCGCGCCGTGAGAGTCCGAAAGTCCTTATGAGTAGGGCTTTGAAGTCCGTGTATTTGCCGTCCTCCGGGGGCGACTGTATGAACTCCTCAACCTGGGCCGCTGTTTCCTGGTCGAGGGAGCTCACCACGTAGTAGTAACGTGTGTCCTCCGAGGTTATCTGCCGAACTTGGAATTGGGCTTCTGCTTGCTGGAACCAGAGGTGAGGTCGCAGCGTCCAGAAGCTTGGCAGTTTTAACGAAACCGCATGAACAGATGCGGCGTCGTTCATCTCCGGTCCAAATATCGTTTGGACCGTCGGGGTCACCAATTGTAGCGGTGTGCTACACGCAGCACTAAAATAATGACACGGAGTCGGTAAACTGCAGTTAAAGAAGATTTTATTCGAACTTCACAGCCTTGCTTTAAAGCCTCCCTCATCCCACCCTCCCTGGGCACGGATGCTGTAGGGGGCACATACTCACAGTCCCCCGCGGGCTTCTCCCTTTGTTGGTGAAGCAGACTTGGTGCCCTTTTGGGACTGGCCTTTGTGCCGGCGCGCTGGCTATTTGTGAGCCGGTTCGAGTGCGCTAGGAAGTGGGTCGCCACAAGATCATTGTTTATGGGAACATCTCAATAGATGAGTGTAAATATCCTCTTTTATTCAAGAGCCGGGTGGTTGAGGGTAGTAACTGTTCTTGAAACTGGTGCTGTGAGTCCTGAGGCTCTTGTTCCTTCTGCCTGATGGCAGCAGTGAGAAAAGAGCCCGGCCTGGGTGGTGAGGATCTTTGATGATAGATGCTGCTTTCTTATGACAGCATTTCATGTAGATGTGCTCAATGGAACGGAGGGATTTACCTATTATGTACTGGGCTGAATCCACTATCGTTTGCAGTATTTTCCATTCAAAGGCATTGGTGTTCCCATACAAGGCCATAATTCAGCCAGTCAATACACTTTCCACTACACATCTATAGACGTTTATCAAGGTTTTAGACATCGTGCCAAATCTCCACAGACTCGTGAGGAAGTAGAGGCACTGTCCTGTTTCCTCTGCAATTACATTTATATGCTGAGTCCAGGACAGGTCCTCTGAGATAGTGACACCCAGGAATTTAAAGTTACTGACTGTGTGGTAGATGAATAGATAGACACAGATTACTGATGGTCGTCCTGATGGTCCCAGGTCTTTGGTCCCATAACTCCCTTGTTGTCAAGGGTTGACGCTGATAAACAGCAGCAAGGTTCCTCAGACCACAGCTGACCATCCCTTTCCCCTGCTGCTCAATACAAGGGAAACTGAAGATACTGTGGTTTGAATGGTGCTGGCTGTAGCTGGCATTCCCAAAGTGAACCATTTACCAGTGTCCAGCCACTTACACTGGAGTCAGTCTCACAGTTCCACAGACCACTGTGCACCAAGATTTACTGAGTGACAGATGCCACCAGAACTGTCACCACACTCCACCACATGACACGGGGCCTTGCTGGAGTTCCCAGGATTAAACTGGGGATTCCACCTCAATGATTCCCTCGCAGACTAGACTTGTCAAAGGATCACAGTCACCATTCATCTCAGTGCGACTCTTGGCCTGGTGTGTTGGGAAGGCGTTTGGCTTGTAATTCCCACAGGCTCGGTGCGGTTGAAGTTCTTCCTCAGTTGCATGGGTTGAATTTTGAGGCGGTGTCAGATGCATCAAGTAGTGCAGAGGGTGCATCAGAAGTGCGGAAGACTTCGGAGTCCTCGTGCGAGTCTCCCAGAAGGTGAATTTACAGGTTGAGTCTGTGGTAAAGAAGGCAAACTCAATGTTGGCATCGACTTCACATCGGACATTGGATGACTGTCTCAGTACGGTTCTGGGTGGGGTTTGGGGGCACACTTGTGACTGTGGGCTCAAGCCTCCACTGTGAGACTGACCCATAGCCTCTGAGCTCAGTGACACAGATTCCCAGCTGGGTGTTGAAGTGGTGAGAGTTTTGTTTCATGGGGTGAAGAATTTTGGAAACTACTCATTTATAAACAGTACTGTGCAAAAGTCTTGGACACATGTATATTGCTAGCGGGCCTAAGACTTTTTCGTAGTAACATATTTATCAATGTGGATTGGAGAGTGAGTTTGTAAATCTGGCGAGAGGAAAGGATGTTGGGAATGGTGAGGTTGGAGCGCCATGCATTTATTTACAAAACCTTCTGTGAATTTCTTTCCATTTCAGAGGTCAAGTCTGTACCATCAGTCTACATCACTCCTTCCTGCAACACAGAATCTGACCAAATGATCAGCCTCCTCTGTCTGGTCAAGGACTATCAGCCTGAGAGCATCAATCAGACATGGTCCACTAACAGTGGGGACATCACCACAGGAATCAAGAACTACCCGGCGGTGTTGGGGCAAAATTCAAAGTACATGATGAGCAGCTTCCTCCAAGTCTCTGCAGCGGACTGGAAGAATAAAGTATATTCCTGCAAGGCAGGGTACAAGCCAAACAAGATGGTGACAGCGGAGTTCCAGACACCTCAACGTTCGTATGAGATAAAATTTTCTCTTTAAAGTTGCATGGATCTCTGAGCATAACCCTAGAGTAGGAACCTTTGTCAGATAATGTAGGGGCACAGCAATTAACTCTTTTCTTCTATTCATACGACAGCAGAATTACACCAGGCTAAAATGACAGTGAGAAAACATATGGAAGTTGATATGGGAGGGGGAGTGTGGGGTGGGAAACGACCTCCTGAAGTCAGTGAAAATCAGTATCAGTGGAGGGTGGATGAAACATATGCTGATCTGCCTCCATTGTATCCACTCCTTTTGGAAGCCTCTCCACCACCCCTCCCACTAAACCTTCCCTACAGATCAGCTCCTGTACACATACAGACACCGCTGGCCCATCGTACCCCTGCACACAGAACAACAATTTAAACTTTACCCCACTCCTCCTGCACTTTCCCCTCCACCCTGCAGCTGCCCCCTCCTCTGGTAAAAGCATCCCTGGTGAATGTGATGAAGGAATCCACCCCACTGCCCTTCTTTAACCATCTTCTCACAGATCTGAACCAGCCTTTGCAGTTATAACAAAATAATTTCCTCCTGTCCATCTGCTCTTTTTCCCATTGAACCTAAAATTGTGTTTCCCAAAATCACCAGTGGAAACAGTACCACACCATGTACTCCTGCTCACAGGAACTGGTATCAGTCATTCTCCATTAAACAATTAGATCACGGCAGGTCTGCACCTCAACCCCATGACCCACCTCTCTGCATTATCATAGCATAGTGGGACACACTGCTGGGAGGCCCAAGTGATACACCCAGCCCTCCCACTCACTGGTGTGAGCCATCAGATCATCAGATCAGCTGTAAATTAACAACATTCTTGAGAGGGCTGGAATTGGGGAACTAGCCTGGGATGAGGGGGAATGAAGTTCAAAACATGGGCAAAGCAATCATGTACTGACAGATATTAAATGTGTTACAGCTCCAAAGCTCAGCTCCCTTGTTCCATCCTGGGAGGTGATCCACAGTCAAGCAAATGCTGTCCTGGGCTGTGTGATATCTGGATTCTCTCCCGACAACATTAAAGTATCCTGGAAAAAAGCTGGATCTGCCCAAGAAGGCATCGTTCTCCCTTCCACTCAGAGATCTAATGGTACATTTGAAACAATCGCTTACCTGACAGTGCCTGTGCAGGAATGGAAGAAACAGAAATATACTTGTGAAGTGAATCACGCACCTTCCGGTTTCAGTGGTCAGGTCAACATGACGTATCAAGAGGGTGAGTGATGGCTGAAGAAAAATTAATTAATTTACAGTACTAAACTACTTAACTGGTACTCCCACACAATTCCTGTCCATACTGTCAATCTGGTTGAGTGATGTACAGATGATCTTTGCACTTTGAATCAACTCATATCACCAGCGGCTTTAACCTCATCTACTGGGCAGGAAAGGTGTAAGATGAGGTCACCTGTCCATTTTAGTTGTCTCTGTTTGTAGTTATAATGAAACTAAGTTAGTGAGCAAAGCTCACATCTCATGCTTTACCATCTGGAGAAAATCTCCCTTTCCCCTTTTCACTGTCTTCTCAGTGTTAGTTCCTCAAAAAATATCTCTGCAATTTTGTATTTGCTTCAGTCTCCAGAGTCTGTTTCCAGTGTTTCCTGAGAGACTGTTCTGTCAATTGTCCACTCACTGAAATGTAGGTGCCTGGATTATTTTTGAATTGATGCCCAATCCTCGAGTGAATGTTGTGACCTTCTGTCCTCAGATCCTTGACCAGGTTCAGAGAGCACATGCATTTATCATGGCTGACACAACCTCATCTTGATAGGATGCGATATACAGAGGATAGAGAGTGGGAATATGTGGGGGTCCCATTCTCCAAGCATGGGAAAAGAGCTGAAAATATCTAACACTTAAATCTATGAATCTTCCATTTCCAGGTGGAAACTGTTCCAGCTGTTTTTTGAAGCCTGTGCCAAGGTTATTTTACCAGAGTAATCTCAATGCAACATTCTCAGATGGTTCAACCCAAGAGTATCATTGTTCAGCAGGAAAGTGTGAAATAAAGTGATTGGCTGTGTGTACAATTTGTCATTGAATTTCATTACAGTCTATTTACTGGATTCCAGACCTGCCTCTGGTATCCATTGGGATTGAAGTTTAACAGACAGAGAGAAGAAAACACATGATTCAAACTGACTACCTCTCCAATCATATTTGTATTATCCTTGTGACCATCTATTTCAATTTGACTTCCCATTCCCATTCTGACATGTCTGTCCATGGCCTCCTCTACTGCCGTGGTGAGGCTGAAGTCAGGTTGGTGTAGCAACATGTCATATTCCATCCAGATACCTGACAACCTGATTCCATGAATACTTATTCCTTAACTTCCAGGAATCATCCCCTGCTCCTCTATTCTCCCTTTTGTTCTATTCCCCATACTAGATACCCCTCATTCCGTCACTTCTCCTCACCTGTCTATCATCTCCATTTGGTTCCCCTCCTCCTGAACTTTCCTCCATGGTCCACTGTCCTGTCAGATTCCTTCTGCTTCAGCCATTTATCTCTTCCACTTATCGGCAACTAGTTTCTTACTTCATACCCCCTCCCCATTCACACCCTTCCCCCCTCACCTGGTCTCACCTTTCATCTGACAGAATGTATTCCTCTCCACTCCACACACCTCTTATTCTGGCTTCTACCCACTTCCTTTCCAGTACAGGTGAAGCCACTCAGCCCAAAATATCGACTGTTTATTTCCCTGCATAGATGCTGCCTGACTTGCTGAGTTCCTCCTGCATTTTGTGTGGGTAGTTCAAGATTTCCAGCATCTGTAAAATCTCTTGTGTTTCTGGTTGTCCATACTCTCATTCATTTGTGTACATTGTTGCTTCAGTGTGACTCAGATCCCAATTCCAGTTTCCTTGGCCAGATTCCCTCCTGTCTGACTCCAGTCAGCAAGAACTGGAACCTGTTTTTCACCCAGTGGCTGTGAGGCACGAGGTGATGAAGGTGAACGGGGCTGAAATTCCAAATTGACTCAGTCAAAGGACGGATGACCCTTTGATAAAGTTGGGCACAAGACAAATTGGTGAGACAAGACACAGTCTTCTAACCAGTCTCCTGTTCAATCTGATATGCTTTGTATGTAAATCCTGGATCAGACAAATTGCTAAAGTTATATTGATCCATGTGCTAGACATTGAATTCAGTCCAAGAGAGAAACTCGGTGATCCCAAGGAATGTCACAAAGGAAAATGTTTTGATAGAATTACCCAAACATTGACAGAATTATGTGCTTCTTGTAGAATAACACCAGCATTCAGCAATAAGGGGAGCGATCTTGACTCGGTCAGATTTTATGAGAGGATCGCATTTCCCAGTGACTGCTGAGCATCAAGACCAGGCTGATATGGGACCTAACCTAGAAACCTGCAGAAACCTGCACATTAAAGTGCTGATTAAACTAGGATTAACAATTCAGTGACTCTCAGTGTACACATAAGTTTGCATATTTGTTATATTACACAACAATGATCATCTAGACTGCACGCATGGACTTTTGGTTTTAAAGGAAAAATGCTCATAATCTTACTGAAATGGGGAAGGTTAAGAAATACACATCATACCTTGTCGGATGATCCGATCCAGTCAGACTGGAACCGTGTGTGTTACATCTGCTCTTTCTTCAGACAAAGACACTGACTCACAGTCTCACTGAAGGTCTCAAGCATGACACAAACACAATCAGCCTCCACACTAAATGTCAAAGAGCAAAAACACGCCCCGTGCCTAAAGGTGACCGAGTGTGTAAATGGTGTACACAAAGTACAGAGAGCTGCAATGTCCGTGAACTGATGATCGTGCATTGGGAGACGGCCTCAGCAACTTCACACAAAACTGACACTAACCCAGAGGACAGGTGACCCAACACTTGATCAAAGAGCTGTTTTATTCATTTATCATTTCCTATCAATCACTGATCACTCTGGAACTGAGGGACTTGCTGCCTCATTCCTGATGGTGATTCAGGTTCAGCCGTGTTGCTGCAGGTCTGGAGTCACAGACCAGCCGGATCAGATGGGACTTCTCTCCGGAAGTTATCACAGGGAATGAAACTACAAGAACCTCCGTAGACATCTTTCTATTCCAAAAAGCATTGATGAATTGAATTTAAACCTCCATCCACCAGGTTGGAATTTGAACCCATTTTGCCAGTTCATCAGCCCAGCAACTTAACGATACACTCTGACCGTGACTGCTCATTTCAAGTGAGACAGAAGCTTCAGTGTTTGTAAGCAAGAATGCTAAAATCACAGGCACCAGCAGAAGTAGTGCAGGTGTATGAGTGAGCAGAGTTGAAAGAATACGATGTTTTCTGAAGTTTGTGTTGGTGGTGAAGTTTACAGAGATGGGGAGAGGCACAGCCACAGTAAGATTGGAATGTTGGGATGTGAAATGATTAAACTGAGTTTATCCCAGGCTCAGCCCAGTTAGGGAAAGGGATTTGCATTGATTTACAGTGTTCATTGTTACTGATCAATGGCACTGAGTCTCCAAGCAAAGAATATATTGAACTGTGTCTCTGCTGAGAAATCTGCATGCTTCTCTGTCTGTCTCACAGTTAACCAATTGGTACAGTTATTAGAAAGGGATTCGAAACCTAGTTAGCATATCCTTTGTTCTGATTTCAAAACCTTTTGGAATATGAGACACGTTACTCTTCCCTGGGTGTTTCTGTTATTCTGTTTGCATTAAATGCATCTGTCATGCACTGATGATCTGTCTTGACCTAACACAACCAATAGAAATATCTCCATAAGATTCTGAGCATTTCCATTTCTAATCCACAGAATTGTCTGTCTTTATTCAAAATCCCAACATTGAAGAGTTGTGGATCGACAAGACTGCTACTGTGAAGTGCACGGTTCTCTGTACAGATCCCGAAGATACCTGCATCTCTTGGCACATGGGCGGGAAGGAGATAACTAAAGGGATTCACACCCATCAAGCGGAGAGGGACGGGTCCCAATACAGAGTGCTCAGCGAACTCCAGATCAGTGTGGAGGAGTGGTTCAGTGGGGTGGAGTACGAGTGCTCTGCTCAGGAATTTCCTTCATCTTCCCGAGTGTCAGCACGGATCAATAGTACCAAAGGTGGGCAAGAGACCAGCAATTAAATAGCCAGCATTAGTTACCTGAGTCAAAGTGTTTGACATTTCCTTTGTTTTCTTGTGTACTCCAGTTCAGATAAAAAGTCCCAAGGTCAGACTGCTGTCTCCACCTCAGGAAGAGACCAAGAAAAGGAAAACGGCCACACTGGAGTGTGTGGTCTCTGGATTCTACCCAGACCAAATAAATGTCATTTGGAAGAAAGGCAGCACCGTGATCACCTCCAACACCAGCGCTACACCGACCGCTCTGGAGCAGGGGTGGACTTTCAGTACCAGACACTTCCTGACTGTGAGTTTACAGGAGTGGAAGACAGAATCAGTCTTCAGCTGTACAGTGATTCATCCCCCCTCCAACACCCGTATCAAGAAGCAAGTGAAGAACGTCCAAGGTAGGGTCCTGGGACTCACCCCATTATTGAAATTGTTTACATTGTGCTATGAATTTAAGGTCAACACTAAATCATGGTGCAGCCCTGGTTTAGTTATGTGAGTAAACTGATGAAGTTGAAAGTTCCAAGTACATTTATTATCAAAGTGTGTGCACCATATACAACCTTGAGATCCTCTTCTTGCAGGCAGGCACAAAACAAAGAAACACAATAGAATTCAACGTCAAACATTCAATGTGTGAAAAAGAAAGAACAAATTGTGTAAACAATTAAAAAAATCCAAACAAACAATCCACAGACCCTGAACCGCAGAGTCCCCTGAAGTAAATCCACAGCCAACATTATCCATACTTTCACCATAGAAATAATCACATCCCAGAAAATACTTTCATAACCAGAAGAGATTTCAGGCCATTTCACTGGACTGGCACTCTTGAAATTGCTGATACTCATTTTCAAAATGCTCCCTTCCTCTGCCTTTGAACACAATGCCAGCCCCTGATTTGAGTCTCAGTTGTGACTGAATTTCCAGCAGAGCAGCTCTCCCTCTGCTCCTGTGTGGGAATAATCAGCCCGGACAATGTGTAGAAGCCTCTGGAGGGTGGCTTGAACACACAACATTCTGACAAAGCAGCAACAAATGTTAGTTACACCTAATAGGGAAGAAGAGTGCATTTTAATATTTGTGACAAAAACTAAACATTTCTCATAAATTTTGAAATATGAAGTGTATTTTCTGGAAGATTTTCATATGAAACTTTGCTTGGTTTCCTGTTCCACAGACACACTCTGAAATACTGGGTATTTTCTGCATTTGTTTTAAAGTGGCTGGAACAGTTTAAGTGACCATGAAACTGCAAAAACAATCTAAGGGCCAATCTTGTTCATTTTTGTTCATTTACATTCCCTCAGGGTGTTTACCCTGTCTGCTCAATAGGGGAGATTCCTTTCTTCACCAGTGTAGATTGGTCTCATCTCATCTTGATGGGACTGGCAAATTATTGACCAGAAATGAACAAGAAATGTTAATCTTGTCAGAGACAAACTCGTCCATTGGGGAATGGTGAGGTAATAATTGTCACATTTCTCCCAGATGACTGGTCAGATACCCACCCCTCAGTCACTTTAAGCAAACCTTCCTTCGAAGAGATCTGGACAAAGAGGACAGCGACCATTCTATGTGAGGTGGTTCACAGTGATTTACAGGGATTCAGTGTAACCTGGCAGGTGGACGGAAGGAAGAGGGAAGATGGGGTGAGAACTCTGGGTCCAGACAGCAATGGAGGTGAAAACATGATCACCAGCAGACTGACTGTCCCTGCTGCAGAGTGGAACAGTGGGGCTGAGAACTCGTGTGTGATAGAGGATGAGAGTTTGCCAACACCGGTGAAGAAATCCATCAGGAAGAACACAGGTGCGTGTGGACAGAATTCAGTGTGAGTCCGATCTCAGCAATATGACATATTTATCACCTTCCAGCACTGTCATAGACTATAGAAAATGAGAACAGGAGCAGGCCATTGGGTCTCTCGATCTGCTGAACCATTCAATCTGGTCTTGGGTGATCATCCAAATTCAGTCCCTATCCCTGTTTTCTCCAGATATCCTTTGACCCATTCACATGAAGAAGTATATACAACCCATTCTTGAATATATTACATGAAAGTTCTTTAAGTGCTTTCAGTGGGAGAGAGTTCCACAGGTTCTCACTCCCTCTCACACGTACACAGCTGAGACTGCCACCCCTGCTCCAGGGGAGATGGAACAAACAGCACAGGATGATGCAAGTCCAGGGGCTGAGTTCCACTTTCTGTCGAGTTGCTGTGTTCAGCGACTCCCATTGATTGAACTGAATGGACTAACCTCACTAGAAGCTCTAAACTGCAGCAGGTTCAAGATTTCCACTCCACAAATCCCAATGATGAGCAGAAGGTGAAAAGACTTCTGTTTCAGATAAAGGGAAACCTTTTAGATTTAGAAATTGTTCATGTTGGTACAAGACCAGAATGTGTTGGGTAAGGAGGGAATTATTGGAAGATTCATTCTAACTGAGATTCTGTCTGTTCCAGGTGGTGTTGTGACTCGTCCTCACGTCTACCTCCTCCTCCCTTCATCGGATGAGGTAGACACCGATCAGACTGTGACCTTGATGTGTCTGGTCACCAAGTTCTCTCCCGCAGAGATCTATGCGGCCTGGATGGCCAATGACACCCTTCTGAAGACAGGGTTTGTGAACCAGCCAGTGACCAAGGACCCCAGAAGAGGCTGGAACACAATGACCAGTCAGCTGAAGGTTTCTCCTGAGGAGTGGAAGAGTGGCACCACTTTCTCCTGTGTGGTGGGTCATGAGTCGCTCACAACCAACCTGTTCCGAAGCATCAATAAATATCACAGCAAACCCACCCTGCTCAATCTCTCACTTGTTCTGACTGATAGATTTAAATCTTGTGTGCAATACTGTGTGATTCAATCCATGAGATCCTAGTTTTGTTAGTTTTATGATCATTAATTCTCACAGAGGGTTATTTAGTTGATTAAAATATGTTTAAAATCTGGAGCTTTTAAAATAATTAAGTTTGAAATTAAGATCAAGAACCAAATTAAGAAGCAACCTCAAATCTCTGAGTTTGTACGTACATCCTAAGATCTTCTGCGACGTTTAATGGATTTCAACCCTATGTGGGACAACACAATGTATTAAATCTTTGTTAGTGTCAATGTATGGATTCAAGTTCAATAAATGTGATGTGAAAATGTTTTAACTGTGATTTTTGGAGACGAAAAATAAGGAATCTTCAACAATAGGTGTGGTAGGTGACGCACACTTGGGGAGAAATAGGTGTCTTTGTATCTATGGTGTCTAAACCCATCCTGCATCAGGAGTCCCAATGATCAGCTGTCAACAAATGGTCAGAGAAATTAGAACTACAGCCATCTGACAAAGAAGTGAGAGTGCCAACTACTGGCCAGACAATATATTTGTGTCAAAGATGTTGGATCACTGTTTGAGGGCTCCTTGTCCTCAATAACTTTGCTGCTCCTCATCTGTGCCTGTGGGTCGCTAACTAAATGAAATGTATCATTGTTGGGAACTATTCTGTCGCAACTGCGCAGTTAGTCATCTGTCTTTCAAGGCAAATGGTTTGCATCTGTACTGAAGGGGGATGGATATCCTCACAGGAAGGTTTGCTAATGCAGGGGATGAGAACCAAAGTGTCAGTACAGATAGTGGAAAGGTTATGGAGACAGATGTCAGGAATTAAATGGTTGAGCAAGATGTGAGTAATCTTCTGAGCTGCGTATATTTGAAAGCAAGTATCATTGTAGGAAAGCCAAATGAGCTCATGTCATAGATCAGCACATGGAATTATGAGACTAGATATTAGTGAAACTTGGTTGCAGGAGAGCCAGGACTGGCAGCTCAATATTCCAGAGTTCCATTGTTTTAGACACTTCAATGCAGGAGGGATTAAAGGGAGAGTAATGGTGTTACTTGTCAGGGAATTTGTCACAGCAGTGATCAGTCAGGAGAGACTGGGGAACTCTTCTATTTAGGCTTTATGGGTGGAAATGAGGAATAAGCAAGGTATGACCATGTTAATGGGGATATATTATAAACCACCCAACAGTCTGAAGGATTTAGAGGTACAAATTTGTAGGGAGATCACAGACTGTTGCAAAAATCATAAGGTTGTGATAGTAGGTCATTTTAACTGTCTACTTGGTCTCCCATTCTATAAAAGGGATTGAGTTTGTGAAATGTACACAGGGAACTTTCCTTAATCCATACGGAGAAGTCCCGAAAGAGTGTGTGGAATACTTCATGCCTTTTTAGGGAATGCAAAAGGGCAACTGACTGGAGATTGTGTAAGGGAACACTTTGCATCTACTGAACAAAATGCAATCAGTTTCAAAAGAAATATAGAAAAAGATAAATCTGGTTCACAGGATCAGATTCTAAATTGGAGAAAGGCCAATTCTGATGGTATCAGAAAGGATCTGGCAAGTGTGAGTTGGGACAGGCTGTTTTCTGGCAAAGGGGTTCTTGGTAAGTGGGAAGCCTTCAAATGTGAAATTTTGAGAGCACATTGCTTGTATGTGCCTGTCAGAATCAAAGGCAACGATGATAGGTTTAGGGAGCCTTGGTCTTCAAGAGATATAATTTGTAGTACAGTGTGCAGTCACTAACCTACATGAAAGATATAAATAAGATTGAAAGAGTACAGAGAAAGTTTAAAGGATTCTACCAGAACTGGAGAAACTGTGCTTTAAGAAAAGATCACATAGATTAGGTCTTGATTCCTTGGAACATAGAAGATCGAGGGGAGATTTGATGGAAGCATACAAAATTATCAGGGGTATAGATAGGATTAATGCAATCAGGCATTTTCCACTGAGGTTGGGAGGAACGCCAACTAGAGATCGTGGGTTAAGGGTGAAAGGTGAAATGTTGAAGAGGAACACGAGGTAATCTTCTACACTCAGAGATTTGTGAGAGTGTGGAATGAGCTGCCAGAGCAAGTGATGCTTGCAAGTTCGATTTCAATGTTTAAGAGAAGTTTGGATGGTTACATGGATTGAAGGGGTATGGAGGGCGATGGTCTGGGTGCAAGTCAATGGGACTTAGCAGTTTAAAAGGCTTGGCACAGACTAGGTGGGCTGAAAGGCCTGTCTCTGGGCTGTACTTTTCTATAACTCAATGGGCAGAAAAATGGCAGATGGAATTTAAGTGTAATGTGTTGCAATTGGCCTTCACAAATCTACGTATTGTGTACAGGAGATTGGATGTTATGGTGAAGTTGTGTAAGACATTCCTACGACTAAATTTGGAATGTAGGTACATGAATGGGTGGAGTATAAATGGCTATGGTCTGGGACTAGGCATTTTAAATACTAGATGGGCCAAAGGGCCTGTTTAAGTAACTGAAGTGACTGTCAGACAGTGGCTGAGGCCAGATTGTCAGTATCCGCATTTCTTGGAGTTTAAAAGAATCCAGGATTTCTGGAGTCAAACATATAAGATAAAAAGGGGCACAAGAGGGTTGATGTTGAGAGATTGTCACCTGTCAGAGAGTAACAAACAACCGAACATCATTACAAAATAAGGAGCTGGACATTTGAAACTGAGGTGTAGAGAAATTTCTTCTCTCAGAGGGAACAAATCCCCAGATATCTCAGCCCAGAGCATGGAGTCTGGTGGTCTACTCTTTCTCCTGTTTTCTTTTCTTCTTGTGAGTTCAGTGGAGACAGAGACAGAGAGAATTGCAAGAAGAGACAAAGGATAAGATCAGAACTATGCAAATAAAGAAACAGTGTGTGAATGTTTGAAGGGAGAAGGCAGAGGACAATCTGAGTGGCTAAAGCAGAGACAGACAGACCCAGAAAGAGACACAGCGAGGCCTTCAAAGGAATCATTGGCATTGGTGCCTTTCAAACAGGACCTCACCCTCAGTGTGTCTCAACAAAATCACCCTTACTCTATGCAGGACACAGAATATATTATGTGATCCACAATGTACCTAACATTCTGAAAACTCTAAAAGACTATAAGACATAGGAGTAGAATTAGGCCATTTGGCCCATCAATTCTGCTCCAACATTCAATCATGGCTGATCCTTTTTCTCCTTCTCTTCAACCCCAGTTCTTGGCCTTCTCCCCATAACCTTTGATGCCATGTCCAATCAAGAACTTATCAATTTCTGCCTCAAACGCACCCAATGATCTGGCCTCCACAGTTGCATGTAGCAACAAATTCCACAAATTCACCACACTTTGGCTAAAGAATTTTTTCCACATCTCTGTTTTGAAAGGGCGCCTCTCTATCCTGAAACTGTGCCCTCTTGTCCTAGACTCTCCCACCATGGGAAACATCCTTTCCACAGCTACTCTGTCTCGGCCTTTCAACATTCAAAAGGTTTCAATGAGATCCCCCCTCATCATTCTGAAATGCAGTGAGTACAGACCCAGAGCCAGCAAATGTTCCTTGTATGATAACCCTTTCATTCCTGGAATCATCCATGTGAACCTCCACTGGACCCCCTCCAATGCTAGCACATCTTTTCTACGATGAGGGGCCCAAAACTGTTCACAATACTCAAGGTGAGGCCTCACTCGTGCTTTATAAAGCCTCAGCATCATGTCCTTGCTCTTGTATTCTTGTGCTCCTTATACACGTTTGTGCTCAAGCAACTGGAGCCGAAACACTAGTTCTGATTCAATGTAGAGTGTTTTGTATGTAACCGGGTGACCATCGAATGCTGTTCAGTATCGTTAAAAGTGTACTTAGTCAATCATCCAGGTAATGCTAGAACAGTTGTCTCTGCCTTTAAGTGGAGATGGTGATGTCATTACACACGCACAGGATAGTGAGGAGACCATTTTGCTTTCTGCTGCAGGATCTGGTGGGGCATTGGTATCAAGCTCCCCCAGATGTACTGGGCTTGGTGAGGAAAGGTGAGCATTAATTTACAATATCCATGTGAATTTGTTTATACTTGTTGGCAACTCGAGAATATGGGTAATTTGACATGTTTTATATGTGAATGCTTTAGATTTTCATGAGTAAAGAACTCGATGCTGGATAGCATGGCTTGCAAAGTTACTCACCAGCCAAGTAGGTCAGTCTTTCTGTAATTTAACTACCAGGCAATATCTTGTAATACTTGTGCCAAAGTGTACCTTTTGTCTAACTTTATTGTATCATGACTGATTGTGCATGTAACCGTGTAACATGAATGTTTACTCTCCGTTCGGGAGTTCAGCACATGCGTACTAAAATGTAGTAGACAGATGAGATGTATTTGCTTACATTTTTCGCTGCTATGTATAAGGTACAGGGTTGAGGGATTCTAATGTTGTTTGTATTGTGTTCCTTCAGAATTGCCACTACCGTATTAGTACTGTATTAATTTTGTGCGATTTTCTCTATATTTTTGTACTACATACGCAATTGGTCAAGACACAAGTGTGTAGAACGAAGGTTAAATAGAGATTGTAAGGTCATTCATTTTGTTTTAAGATCCTCTTCTGGCACATAAACATCTAAAACAGATAAAAGAATTAAAACCCAAAAAAGTAGTTGTTCTCCTGAGTGTGTACTTTTCTCGGAGCCACAACATGTAATTTCTCACTTGCGTCAAACACAGCAGTTTTATTGTTGGGTCAGAGATTAGCTGTTATTCCCAGATGGTGATTGAGAACAGATGTTCCTCCCAGGTCGACCCAATGAGAGGATTAGTGTGTGGAAGTGTCAGTGTTACCAAGCAAAGATGAACAGAGGAAATACAAAATGGTAACATTGTGAGTATTCCACAATGCTGGTGTGTTTAGAGAGACAGTAGTTCATAAGTACTGACGTGAGGTGTGGTTGGTGATTTTGAGTCCATGGTGACCAACCCCTTCTACCAGGATTAGCTTTAATATTACTGCCATTTGTCATAAAACTTGTTGTTTTGCTGCAGCAGTACATTGCAATATTTAATAATAAAAAGCAATAAATTCCTATATGAAATAAATATAAAAAATAAATTAAGTAAGTAGTGCAAAACAAGTGTTACGTACCCGTGACACGTGACAGTGGTACCCTTATCACGTGTCTGGGTTTGAAGTTATACTGGACTTGAGGTAATGGTCTTGTGATGGTGGAGTGATGTCATTTTCCCGCCAGTAGAGGTCATGTGACAGGTTTTTTTTACAGGGTATAAAAGGAAGACCCACACTGTCAGGTGGGGCAGTTCGTGGCTAGATTTGCCAAGATGACTTCATGTCACTGCGTGATTCAATGTGATGACGCAGTTTAGTTGAAAAATGAAGTTTTATATAATGCCTGAAGTTTAAAAGGTCATTGCCAGCGGTTTCTTTGCTGGTGGAGAGTGAAGATAAGAATTTGGAAGATAGAAATCGAGGAGAATCGATTTTCGACGGTGGAAAGTTCGACCTTATTTGATCCTCATTCGGAAGGATTTCGTTGACTGTTCTCATGTTAATCTCCACTGGGAAAGCGGGAGATTGAGAATAGTGTGGAAGAAAGGTCAGTGCCTTTAAGCCGTTATATTCCATAAAATTCTTTGTGGGAAAGTTCGACGCCAGGGGAATCGAAGGACAACGTCGTGGAAGAGAATTTAAATTGCCTTTTAAAAAGTCTCTCCTTTTAAATGGACTGTGAGCTTTTGAACTTTCGGCATACTGCTTTAAAGAACTGTTTTTTTTCAATACCGCTTTAAGAACTGTTTGAACTGCAACGCTATTAAGAACTGTGAATCTGCCGCACAGCAGCTGAATTCCGGTTAAGCTAATGTTTGTTTACTTTTGGGGGGGTTTGTTTTCAGTGTTTAATAAACGTGTTATTTGTTATAAAAACCCTTGCCTAACTCATATAGATTTATTGTTGCCTGAATACGTAACATAATTATGGGGGCTACGTCCGGAATTGGATCGTTTGAGTTTAAAATGCTTTTTGAATTTTGAGTCGGTGTTTTGGTAATGGGGAATACTCGATTCTTTTGTTTGATTGGCTTGTGAGTGGTATTCGGCAACGATGAATATTGATGAGTTTCTGGATTTGCCAGCCGCGGATTTGTTAGCGAAGGCGAAAAAAACTGAAGTATCTGAGATTGCTAATAGATTGCAACTTAAAGGTATTTTGAAGACTACATCAAAGGCTGTAATACAGAGAAAAATCGCATCACATTTTGTGGCTTCGGGTGATTTTGATGAATCGATTTTAGAATCGTTTCCAATAAGTAATCTGGAGATACAGTTGCAAATTGAACAAATGAAGTTGGATCAAAGTAAAGCAGAATTGGAGAGGTGTAAATTGGAAGCTGAACAGAAAAAGAGAGAGTTTGAATATGCAATAGTGAATTTAAGGTCTGGGAATCAGTCTTCTGATTCTAAAAAACCGTTTGTTGCTAGCCAAGAAATTAAATTGGTCCCTCCATTTAGTGAAACAAAAGTGGAAAGATATTTTCAACATTTTGAAACTCTTGCTCGGATGTCAGACTGGCCGAAAGATAAATGGTCAGTGTTGTTACAGAGTGTGATTAAAGGCAAAGCACAACAAGTTTACACAGCTTTAACTGCTGCGCAAGCATTAGATTATGATATTGTGAAAACGAATATTCTCAAAGCATACGAATTAGTCCCAGAAGCTTATAGGGAAAGATTCAGGAGTTTGAAAAAGTCTGTGGAAAAGACTTATGTGGATTTTGCCTATGATAAAGCTATGTGTTTTGAGAGATGGGTTTCTTCTAAAAATGTAAATGAGGACTATGATACATTGAGAGAGCTGATTTTAATGGAGGAATTTAAAAGAAGCATTCCTGTTGAAGTAAGGACCTACTTAAATGAGAGGGATACTGATAAATTGCAGGACTGTGCTAGATTAGCTGATGAGTATGTTTTAATCCATAAGAATAAATTTCCTCAGGGCAGAATTTTTAAGAGGAAAGATAATATGGAGACTCAAGGTAAATCAGAAATTAAATCAGAGGTTAATGAGAAAGGTAAGGAGGAAGGAAAACCTGTGAAGGAAAGACAGTTTGGTCTTATTTGTAACTATTGTAAGAAGCCTGGCCATGTAATAGCTAACTGTTTCAAATTGAAAAAGAAAGAGAAGGAAGCAGTTCCAGATGTTTGTGTGCAACATACAGAAGCACCTGTAAAGTTACAGGGTTTGGTAAACACAAATGAGGATTTGTTAGAGTCTGACCACGTTAGAAAGGGATGTGATCATTTTATAACTGAAGGGGTTGTATCCTTGAAAGAAGGATCTACTCTGGTGCCAATAAAAATCCTTAGGGATACTGGAGCTTCTCAATCACTGATGTTAGATAGTGTGTTGAAGTTTAATGAAGAGAGTGATACTGGTGAGGTAAATTACATAAGAGGTGTTGGAAGTGATTTTATGCCTGTACATTTACATAAAGTAAATTTAAAGTCAGGGTTAGTTACAGGATTTGTTAAAGTAGGATTACAGCATAGCTTACCTGTGAAGGGTATTTCTTTATTGTTAGGTAATGACTTGGCAGGTGGACAAGTTTTTCCTGAAGTGCATTTGACAATGGAGTCAGAGGAACCAGAGATGAATTCTAACACAGATTCTGCCTGTGTTGTGACTAGAGCTATGGCTAAAAAGATTGATGTGCAGAATGAGGTTGTTACTCATGACTGTTCAAATCAGGATTCGAGTTTTGAGGATGTGTCAGAGACTTTCTTACCTTCGTTGTTTGAACAAGATTCTGGGAGTAAGTCTGACTATGAAGATTTATCTCTGTCTCGGAAGGAGATGATAGCAGAGCAGAATAGAGATCCTGAGATTATAAAATTAAGGGAACAAGCTTTACTAGGTAGTGAAATTGAGAAGGTGTCAGTAGGATATTACTTGGAAAAAGGAGTGTTGATGAGGAAGTGGAGGTCGCCTACAATTCCTGCAAGTGAGGAATGGAATGTTGTTTATCAGGTAGTTGTTCCTAAAGTTTATCGGAATGAGATTTTGACTTTAGCTCATAGTGTGCCTTTAGGTGGACATCAAGGGGTAAGGAAAACTGTGGACAAGATTTTAAAACATTTTTACTGGCCTGGTCTAAGAAAAGATGTGGCGATGTTTTGTAAGACGTGCCATACTTGTCAAATTGTGGGTAAACCAAATCAGGTTACACCAGTAGCTCCATTACAACCTATTCCAGCATTTGGTGAACCGTTTTCTAAAGTTATTGTAGATTGTGTTGGTCCATTACCAAAGACAAAAACTGGTTATCAGTATTTGTTGACTATCATGTGTACTTCGTCTAGGTTTCCAGAGGCAGTACCACTTAGGAATATAAAAGCTAAAACTGTGACGAAGGGTCTTATAAAATTCTTTACTTATTTTGGATTGCCTAAGGAAATACAAACTGATCAAGGCAGTAATTTTATGTCTGGATTGTTTCAACAGATAGTTTATAAATTGGGAGCAAAGCAAATCACTTCGTCTGCATACCATCCAGAATCGCAAGGTGCCTTGGAGAGGTTTCATTCTACCCTCAAGAATATGATTAGGACATATTGTGTGGAAAATGAAAATGACTGGGATGAGAGTATAAACTTACTTTTATTTGCAGTAAGGGAATCGGTACAGGAATCTTTAGGCTTTAGTCCATTTGAACTTGTGTTTGGGCATAGAGTTAGAGGACCTTTAGCTTTATTGAAAGAACAGTGGATTAGTAAGGAAGTGCATACTAATTTGTTGGACTATGTTTTGAAATTTAAGGACAGATTACATAAAGCTTGTAGTTTAGCCAAGGAAAATTTAAATTTGGCTCAGGGGAAAATGAAAACTTTGTATGATAAAGAAGCTAGGAAGAGGATGTTTAAGCCTGGAGATAAGGTGTTGGTTCTTTTCCCAGTGCAGACAAATGCTTTACAAGCTAGATTTCATGGTCCTTATGAAATTGTGTCTAGAATCAATGATGTGGATTATGTAATAAAAACTCCAGATCGTAGAAGGTCAACACAACTTTGCCACATAAATATGATTAAACCATATTTTGGGAAACAATCTAATACTGTGACTGTTTTAGTTAGTGAGAATGAGTTTGATTTAACTGGGAACATGATAGATGATTCATCTGACTTTCATTCTAAATCTAACATTGTTTCTGTTAGGTTACCTAATTCGACCATTCTGGAAAATATGGATGAGAAATTAGCACATTTACAGCTAGAGCAGAAACAACAGATGAAGGAATTGATTTTTAAGTATAAGGATTTGTTTCCAGATGTTCCGAGAAGGACTACTATAGCTTCACATGATGTAGATGTTGGAGATGCCAAACCTATTAAACAACATCCATATAGGATGAACATGGAAAAATGTGAACTTGCTGAGAAAGAAATTGAATACATGTTAGAGAATGATATTATTAGACATTCTAACTCGAATTGGAGTTCGCCATGTGTTATGGTGCCAAAACCTGATGGTAGTATTAGGTTTTGTATGGACTATAGGAAGGTGAATGCTGTAACGAAAACAGATGCATATCCAATTCCTAGAGTAGATGATTGTGTAGATAAGGTTGGAAAAGCAAAATTCCTTACAAAGATTGATTTATTGAAAGGGTATTGGTGTGTTCCATTAACGGACAGAGGTAGAGAGATTCTGCATTTGTAACTCCATCTGGGTTATATGAGTATAATGTTCTTCCATTTGGGATGAAGAATGCCCCAGGTATTTTCCAGAGGATGATTAACTCTGTGATTCAGGGATTGAAAGATACTGATGCTTATATTGATGATTTAGTGACAGGAAATGATACTTGGGAAGCACACATAATTGCGGTGGAGAAATTGTTTGAAAAGCTTTCAAAAGCTAACTTGACTATTAATTTAGCCAAGAGTGAATTTGGACATGCCACTGTGACTTCCCTTGGTTATTTTGTAGGTCAAGGTAAGGTAGCTCCTGTTCAGGCAAAAGTTCAGGCAATTTTAGAGATTCCCACTCCGACGGGGAAAAAAACCTTGATATCATTAACCTGTGCTTAAGGCACCTGACTTTGGAAAACCTTTTTCATTAGCTGTAGATGCTAGTGATGAAGCTGCGGGAGCAGTATTGATGCAAAGGAATGATGGTGATGAGGTTGATCATCCAGTAGCTTACTTTTCTAAGAAATTTAATAAGCATCAAAGAAACTATTCAACAATAGAGAAAGAATTGTTATCTCTTGTTTTAGCTTTGGAATATTTTGAGGTATATGTTGGTACAACTCAAAAACCACTTATTGTTTACACTGATCATAATCCGTTAGTTTTTCTGAGTAAGATGAAAAACAAAAACAGAAGATTGTTAAATTGGAGTTTGATGTTGCAAGAGTACAATATTGTGATAACTCATGTTAAAGGTAAAGATAATGTGGTTGCTGATTGTCTACCTCGATGTTGAATGTACAATGTAATTTTTTTTTTGGAGTGTTTTTTTTTAATTGTAACACTCCTACTGTATTGTATATTGTGTATGTTATAATTTATACATTTGTTTTTCTTGTAAGTAATTGTTAAAAATTTTTGTTCTTGTAAGACCAAAAATGTTTTTTTTGGAGGAAGGTGTTACGTACCCGTGACACGTGACAGTGGTACCCTTGTCACGTGACTGGGGTTGAAGTTATACTGGACTTGAGGTAATGGTCTTGTGATGGTGGAGTGATGTCATTTTCCCGCCAGTAGAGGTCATGTGACAGTTTTTTTTTACAGGGTATAAAAGGAAGACCCACCCTGTCAGGTGGGGCAGTTCGTGGCTGGATTTGCCAAGATGACTTCATGTCACTGCGTGATTCAATGTGATGACGCAGTTTAGTTGAAAAATGAAGTTTTATATAATGCCTAAAGTTTAAAAGGTCATTGCCAGCGGTTTCTTTGTTGGTGGAGAGTGAAGATAAGAATTTGGAAGATAGAAATCGAGGAGAATCGATTTTCGACGGTGGAAAGTTCGACCTTATTTGATCCTCATTCGGAAGGATTTCGTTGACTGTTCTCATGTTAATCTCCACTGGGATAGCGGGAGATTGAGAATAGTGTGGAAGAAAGGTCAGTGCCTTTAAGCCGTTATATTCCATAAAATTCTTTGTGGGAAAGTTCGACGCCGGGGGAATTGAAGGACAACGTCGTGGAAGAGAATTTAAATCGCCTTTTAAAAAGTCTCTCCTTTTAAATGGACTGTGAGCTTTTGAACTTTCGGCATACTGCTTTAAAAAACTGTTTTTTTTCAATACTGCTTTAAGAACTGTTTGAACTGCAACGCTATTAAGAACTGTGAATCTGCCGCACAGCAGCTGAATTCTGGTTAAGCTAATGTTTGTTTACTTTTGGGGGGGTTTGTTTTCCGTGTTTAATAAACGTGTTATTTGTTATAAAAACCCTTGCCTAACTCATATAGATTTATTGTTGCCTGAATACGTAACACAAGAAGTAAAAATAGTGAGGTAATGTTCATGGATTCATTGTCTATTTAGGAGGGGAAGAAGCTGTTCCTCAAATGTTGAGTGTGTCTTCAGGCTCCTGTACCTCCTCCTTGAAAGTGGCAATGAGAAGAGGGCAGGTCCTTGGTGGTGGGAGACCTTAATGACGAATGCTGCCTTCTTGAGCCATCGCCTGTTCAAGGTGTCATTGATACTGGGGAAGTTAGTGTCCATGATGGAGCTGGCTGAGTTTACAACTTTCTGCAGCTTTTTCCAATGGTAATGCAATCAGAATACTCTCCATGGTACATCAGTAGAAATCCGTGATAGTCTTTAACAACATGCCCAGACTACTCAGATTCCAATTAAAATATAGCCACTGACATGCCATCATTGTTATTGCATCAATGTGTTGGACCCAGGATAGATGTTTGGAAATATTGACACCCAGGAACTTGAAACTGCTCACCCTTTTCACTGCAGATCCCTCAATAAAAACTGATGTGTGTTTTCACAACCTCCCCTTCCTTAAGTCTAGAATCAATTACTTCGCCTTACTGATGTTGAATGCAAGGATGTTATTGAGATACCATTTACCCAGCTGATCTATCCTCTCTTGTATGCCTCATCACCCTGAAATTCTGCCCACAACAGTTCATCAGCAAATGTATAAACGCCACTTGAGCTGTACCTAGCCACATGGTCATGGGTACAGAGTGAGTAGAGCAGTGGATTAAGCACACATCCTTGAGGTGCTCCAGTGTTGATTGTCAGTGAGGAGGAGATGCTCTTTCAGATCCACACTGACTGTGGTCTCCCAGTGAGGATGTCAAGGGCCCAGTTCTGGAGGGAGGTCTAGAGGCCCAGGTTTTGGAGATTGTTCATTAGAACTGAGGGTATGATTGTGTTGAATGCTGTGCTGTAATATGTAAACATCATTCTGACGTACAGCAAGTATTGTTATTGTCCAGGTGATCCAAGGCTGAGTGGAGAGCAAGTGAGATTCCATCTGCCATAGACATTGTAGCAATTGTCAAATTGCAGTGGGTCCAGGTCCTTGCTTAGGCAGGAGTTGTTTCTGGCCATGACCAACCTCTCAAAGCATTTTATCACAGTAGATGTGAGTACAACTGGACAACAGTCATTAAGACAGCTCAGCCTGCTCTTCTTGGGCACTGGTATGATTTTCACTCTTTTGAAACAGGTGGAAACTCTGACTGCAGCAGTGAGATATTGAAGATGTCCTTGAACACTCCCACCAGTTGGTTGGCATGGGTTTTCAATTCCCTACCACGTACACTATCAGGGCCTGATGCCTTGCGAGGGTTTGCTCTCTTGAAAACTGTTTAGACACTGGCATCCAAGACAGAGTTGACAGGGTTTCCAGACACTGCTGGGAATTGCACACATGTAGTTTTATTCTCCCTTTCAAAGTGTGCATAAATGGCAATGAGCTCATCTGGGAATGAAGCATCACTGCCATTCATGTTGGGTTTCACCTTGTAGGAAGTAATGGCCTGAAAACTTTGCCAGAGCTGAAGGGGATCTGATTCCTTCTCTAAGTTCAATTGGAATTGTTCAAAGCTTCATTTATTATCAAAGCCTGTATTCACATACAACTTGAAATTTGTGTTGTCCAGATAGCCAGGAAAACAAGACGAATATGAAAGTCATTTAGGGAGAAACATCAAAGTCACCCCATCCCCTCACCGACAAAAATTACATCCCAATCATCAATCCCCCCGAGTACACCCCCCGTCTCTTCACAAAACGGAACAGTAACACCGACCCCACATAACAACCCCTCCCCCACACAAAAACTAACAGAACACTGACTCCCAAACACCCTCCACTCGCACAGCAAAACAGAAAAGGAACGGGCGATAAAAAACACAGAATATAAAACTATAAGTCTGAAAATGTCCACAGTCCACAAACACAACAGTCCAATCCATAAACACAGAGCCACAATACCATCTCCAATATCACCGACATTCATTGAAAGAGCAGAGAGGGACACCACATGAGGCAGAGAGGCTGACCCGCCTGTCACAGCGAGCCATACAGCAACAGGCTGCTCACAGAATCCATCTCCAGCAGAGAAAAAAAAACAGACAGTTGGCGCCAAAACTCTCGCTCGCTTAATGGATGCTTCAAATGCCGAAATAGAGTCAATCATCATCTTGAAGTTTCATCACATCGAGGCCATCTGAGTACATGCTCGGAATCTTCTCAAGAGTCAGCAAAGTGCTGGATCACTGAAACAATCTCCAATCAAATTTGCAGTCTCTAACTCTAACGGTCCCAGAAACATATTTAAGGAATAAAACAGATGTAAAAGACTAAAAAAAGGATATTTTCATGAGCTAATTGGAAGACATTGACTGAGGGAGCATTGCACTCTGGCACCATCTTGACCAAGATGAGTCTATTTACTCTTAAATTAGCTTCCATAGGTCATACTTGGGTTTCTTGTCTTATACAGAATCCCCAGCCTAGACTGCCATAACTTCAGCAGACTACGAACCTCCAGGTCCATCCACAGCTTTTGCTTTGGGTATGTCCAGGATGTTCACTTATTCAAACTTATTCACACAGATCTTGATGAAGACAATGACAACTGTGGCATATTCATTCAGGCTTGAAGAAAGATCTCTGAACATTGTCCAGTTCGCCAGCTGAAAGTCCTATAAGTGCACTTCTGTCTTCCACCATAACTTCTTGGTCCTCACCACCAGCACTGTGGTCTTTAGTCTCTACCTATATGCCAGGAGTTGAAGTACAGCCAGGTGATCGGCCTTACCAAAGTGTGGCTATAGGTATAGGCTGGCACGGTGACCATTGTTGATGGTGGTATAACAGTGGTTCCACAGGAGATATGTTAGTGGTTGTTGTTCAGAGACTGTCTCAAGATGGCCTGGTTTGAATCTGGGTGTGCTATTTTGTGTTTAGTGATCATGGTACTCAGCTCTTCCAGTGACTGCCCGATGTTTGCCTGAGGTAGCTGCCCCCAAACCATGCGTGGATCTGCTGTAGACTAATGGACTGAATCAGTTTGCAATCATTCATCAACAACTCTATTATCACGGTGTCATGTGACAGGGTACTGAACCCAGCAGGATTTAATCGTGAGCAGTGTTCTGCAGTGATCTTTGTCAGCCCTGCAACTATTCACTGATATTACTAATGATGTGGATAATGGGACACAAAGCCGTGTCTATGAGTGTCCAGCAAATGAAAAGCAGACTCCACAGAAAATAGAATGGCAGGGAGGTTTGAAGTGTAGAGATGGAAACAGATGAAGTGAACAGGACAACTGGAACAAAGCGAGATCATTGACTGGGGCAGGCAAGTTACAGAGATGAAAAGAGAGATTTTTCATGGGAGATTCGAAGGTCAGCATCAGAAATTTCAATCTGGAGGAATCCCAAGCTCAGTCCGAACAGATATGAGGCAGCTCATTGATTCAGAGCAATGTCACAAATGGATCCACAGACTCTCATATGCACCGAGAGAAGAAGATTTCAGGAAATGTTGTCTTTGATGAGAAACTGCATCTCTCATTGCAATTCACAGCTCCGATAGCACATTTTATTGGTATTTCAGCAGCTAAATGTCACATGGCTGGGCAAACGTCCTGCAGTCCCTGTTGTGACACTACTGGGTCCCAAGGAAATAAGATCCTTGATGTTTGACTTTGTTTTTTCAGTCGAAGGTTGTAAGCAGAGATGAACAACCCAGTCTGCGATCAAACCTGATTTCATTCCAATGTACAATTCTGTACAAATTGAGCTTCAGTATAAGTCTGAGCTGAAGTTGTCAAGCCAGCTGACAGAAGATATTGTCCAGTTTGTAAATTTTCTATTTCTCATCTACAGAGTTGACTGTCTTTATCCAAAATCCCTCCATTGAAGAGATGTGGATCAACCAGACTGCTACTCTGGTGTGTATGATTCTGGGTGCTGATCTGAGTCAGGTCCAAATCCACTGGCAGGTGAACGAGAGGGAGAAAATCAAAGCAAACATGACCAAAAAACTGAGAGAGGAAGGAACCCGAGACACAGTGATCAGCCAACTCCAGACCAGTGTGGAGGAGTGGGCCAGTGGGGTGGAGTACACTTGCTCTGTACAACAACCTTCTTCAACCTCACCAGTATCAGCACGGACAAAAAGTACCAAAGGTGGGCAAGAGGTCAGCGATTAAAATGGACAACGTTGGTTACCTCAGTAAAAATGTTTGACATTTCCATTGTTTGCTCATCAGTTCCAGTGGAGACAAAAGGTCCCAAAGTCAGACTGCTGTCACCACCAGAGGGAGAGACCAAGAGTGGGAACATGGTCACCTTCGAGTGTGTTGCCTCTGGATTCTACCCGAACCAAATAACCATCACCTGGGAGAAAGGGGACTCTCTGATCTCTTCCAACATCAGTGAGAGACCAACTGCTCTGGAACAGGCGGGACTTTCATTGTCAGCGACATCCTGACCGTGAGCACAGAGGAGTGGGAGGAAGGCTCAGTTTTCAGATGCACAGTGTCTCATCCCCCCTCCAACACCAGCGTCAGGCTGGATGTGAAAAACATTCAAGGTATGATTCTGAGATTCACTCCACTGTTGACATCCTCTGCCACAGACACAACCCAGGGCCAAGCAAGGTCAATAGCAAATGGCAAGTGTGGCATTGTTGTAGTCGTGTGAGTGGATTAATAAAGCAGAGGGAAAGACTGGAAAAGAATCAGAGTTCACCCAATGGTATCAAAACTTGACTCTCTTCTGAAATGCCAACACGAAGTCCGACTGTCCATCAATAAATGACCATCTGGGCCCCTCTGTTGCACCTCAGACAGATGTGTGAGAGTGCAGCACTCCCTCAGTACTAGTACCAGGATCACTGACCTACAGTCTGTTCCCAATCCTCAGGACAATGGCTTGAACACATAACCCGAGGTGACAGTGCCAGATTCTAGTTTGTGATTACAAACTATTTCTCTGATATTCTTTGGTGAAGGTTCCTAAAACTGTTTACCCGTATCCATCAGTCCCACACTAAACTCTTCACTGCTCTGCGATGGACCTGATGGAGCAGAGCAAGGAATGCCGGCTTTGTCAGTGAGGGAATGATGAAATAATGACTGCAGGATCAATGTTTGCACACCAGCGTCTCAGAGACATGAAGCAAGTCTATCTGTCAGCAGAACTGCAGGAACTGAGTTTCACTGGAGCAGGCTTTGTAGAATGTAATTGGACCCAGACAGTTGTTGAGTTCCAGTAAACCACAGAGATACACAGTACTCAGCCAGGAACAGAACTAGTGCTGAAGCAATGGTAAAAGTACACTTGTGATGCTATCTCAGTCTTATCCATTTCTCTGTTCACAAGTGTTTTCTAACCCACTGAACACTTTCCATAGCTCTCTTTCATTTCCAAAAGTAAAAACCCTTTACAATTTAAATGTGGCAAGATCACTAGTGGTGTAAACATTGGCCTGCATGGTGCAACAGCTGAATATTCCATGTAAACATCATCTGAATAAAAAAGTCCATTCCCAATAGGAACCCTCTAAAGTTACCCTTCCCCACCAGATGAGATGGAAAGAAGTTGGGTCACTGGGTTCTCTGCAGCAGAGATTCCCATGGACAGAGTGGCCGATAGTGCCAATTGTCAACCCTCAACAGTGTGGCTTACATAATTGAAACAAGCAATATTACCTGCAAGTCCTTTCTCATTATCTCAAAATGGAAATATATATTTGATGATTAAATACATCAAAATAAATTACCAACATTTCTGAGATCCTGCAGTTTGTTTTAACTTGCCAGTGTCAGGTCTGATCCTGTTGGAAACTTGTGTAGACTACGGTACTTGGGAGGTTAAATACCAGCCTGTGTTTGTGTAATCAAAGTTCAATAAAGAAGGTATGGAAAGCATTCGGCTGCCAGTGTTCTGTGCCAGTATGTTTTGGGATACAATGTGTGACTTAAACATGAAGGGTGGAAAGTGTTGCTTGGTTGGTTCTGTTCTTCATTGTATAAGCAGATAGACAGACATTCAAGTAGATATAGGTATACGTGTATCATAGTTTCCACTGTGAAATGACAGAACATTCCGGATTGGTCCACAGTTTCAAAGGTTAATTGACAGGGAAAGGTATTTTATCAACTTTGTGAAGACATTTGGTGAACTCATTCAGAAAGTGGAGAGTTACAGAAAAAAGGGACAATATGTATCCAGTGATGCCCTGGGACCTGCAGCAATGTGTTCAGTGCTGACACTATTCACTGGATTTATTCATGGTTTAGATATTGGGCAGAAACACACATGACCAATTTTTGCCGCTCACTGAAGGCTGGCAGATCTGTCAGCAGTCTGGAAGGCTTTAAATACAGAGATAATAATTGATGAAATGAATAACCAACTCCAGGTCTTTGGACAAACTGTCTTGGAGGGACTGCTGAACATACATGCACACCCCAGTGCAAATTACAAGTTGGGATGATGGTTAATGAATGCTAAGTGAAGATCTGGTCAATATTTTTAGCAGAGTGAACTCAGTCGATTCAGAGAAATTAGTTCATTTCATTTCGTCCAGGGGCTCCCAGGTTACAAGTGACATGCTGTGAGGAAACATGACTCAAGTCATCAAGTTTACTCAAGTTTATTGCCAGGTTGAGCTTCAAGAAACATCGACAAGAAACTAACGCTCTCACTTTCTCAATTCTTTCAGAAACCTGCACCGACTTGACAGGAGAGGAGGGGAAGGAAGAACAGGGACACGTGGATGGAGATGACAATGTGCCTACAGTTGCTGCCTTTGCCATTCTGTTCATCATCAGTTTCCTCTACAGCACCTTCGTCACCATTGTCAAGGTAACCAATTGACTAACAGAGACATCCCATGAAACACAAACTTTCACCTTTCTTATCTCACATTGCATTCTCTGACACTGCAATCTCAACGACAGCACAATTAACAGACAATGCAGTCTGAGGCCTTTCACAACTCGTGGGACTTTACACCTTTCCTCTTTACTCCGAGCCTCTGGGCCTTGATAAGCAGAAGTTATGACCTGTACAAAAGGGACGGGTTACACCTGAATCCATGGGGGACAAATATCCTTGCAGACCGGTTTGCTGGAGCTGTTCAGAGGGGTTTAAACAAATTTGGCAGGGGGATGTTAAATGAAGTGATAGGGTTGAGGATCAAATCATTGGTTTACAAACAGAGGCAGTGTGTAGTGAGACTGCTAGCAAGAAGAAGCTGATGATCGGGTAAAATTCCATTTAAAAGGAGGAGTTGCAAAGTAAAAGGGGACACAATTTCAAAATGTGATGAATACAGGACTGAAGATGTTATATTTGAATGCACGCAGGGTATGGAATAAGCTCAATGAACTTGAAGCCCAGCTACATATTGGCATGTATGACCTTGTGGGCATCACTGAATTGTGGCTGAAGGAATATTATAGCTGTGACCTTAATTTCCAATGATACACATTGTATCAAAAGGACAGGGGGGGTAGGCAGAATCTGTGGTGTGGCTGTGTTGGTATAAAATTAAATTAAATCATTAGAAAATGGTGACATAGGATCGGAAGGTGTAGAATCATTCTGGGTAGAGCTAAGAATCTGCAAGAGTGAAAGACGCTGATGAGAGTTATATACAGACCTGTAAACAGTATAGCAATGATGTGGTCTATAATTTGCAATGGAAGACAGAAAGTTCATGTCAAAAATGCAATGTTAAGATAGTCATTTCAATATGCAGGTTGATTGAATTGGAGGGGAACCAATATCCTGACTTTGCTGATGCTACTTGGGAGAGTTTAAGCTAGTTTTTGCAGGGGCAGAGAACTAGAGCCCCAGGTCACTAGGGGAAGGACAGAAGTTAGATAGACAGTTTTGACAGAAGTTAGATGCCAGGAAAGTTATTGTTACACACCCCTTGGGTGACTTGTGACTGTGTTATGACCATAATGTAATTGAGTATCTGGTGAGCATGATGTAATGGTCTTGTGATAGTGGGGTGATGTAATTCTCCCACCAGTGTGAGGTCATGTGATGGCCTATTCCAACAGGTATAAAAGGGGAAAGCCCTGCTGTGATGCAGGAGTTTTTGTGTTGAGACGTTGCTTAAGTTGGTAGTTACTCCGTAATGCTGTGTATTTGGTTTTATGATGCAGTTTTGTTTTAAAGTGGAGTTTTACTTTCTATCTTAAGTCTCAAAGGTGCCGGCAGTTTCACCAAACACTGCCAGTTTTGGTTTGATCTACCTTTGCTATTCAGTTGGAGAGTGAAGAATTATCGAAGTACGGAAACCCGAAGGATCGAGTAAAGTTGGTGTCGTTGGCGGTAATACAGGATCAACCTTATTGGATCTTCATTCAGGAAATAGTACCCTGCATCCAAGATAACACCTGCCTTTTAAGAGCAGGAAGGGTTGAGGCAGTGTTATTCACCAAGGAAAAGGTCAGTTCCTTTAAGTCGTTTTTATTTCCTTCATCGTGAGTCTTCGCTCATGGCATATTTCAGCTGCGATCAGCAGTAACGTCACATCATCAAGGAATTTGTTACTTCTGGAAATGAATTGACTGTATAAATCATTTGGACTTTCGCATTTATCACTTTAAGAACTGTGTTCACATTTATCGCTTTAACAACTGTTTGAGTTGCCGTATAGCAGTTAACTTCCGGTTAAGTTAGTCGTTTGTTTACTTTTCATTTTTGTTGAGCAGAGTTTAATAAATTGTTTATTTGTTTATAATAAAAACCTGTCTCATTTGTATAGTCCTTGTTGGTGGAGACGTACCGTTACAGTATTGAAATGTAAAATTGATGTCACAGGTACGATAGGTCAGATAGTTTGGAGTGCCTTTATTTTAATGCTGGGAGTATTATGGGTAAGGCTGATAAGACCATAAGACCAGAAGATATAGGAGCAGAAGTAGGCCATTTGGTTGATCAAGTCTGCTTCGTCATTCAATCATGGGCTGCTGCAATTCTTCCAGCCATCTCCACTGCCCTGCCTCTCCCAACACCCAGGATATCCCAGCTAATCAAGAAGCTATCAATCTCTGCCTGAAATGCACCCAGTGACTTGGCCTCCACAGCTACTTGTAGCAATAAATTCCAGAAATTTACCACCCTCTGACTCAAGTAATTTCTCCACATCTCTGTTCCAAATGGATGTCCTTCAATCCTGAATTTGTGCCCTCTTGTCCTAGACTCCCTAAATGGGATATAACTTTGCCATGTCTAATCTGTTCAGGCCTTTTAACATTCGGAATATTTCTCTGAGATCCCCCTCATTCTCCTGAACTCCAGCGAATGCAGCCCAAGAGCTGCCAGACTTTCCTTGTATGGTAAACCTTTCATTCCTGGAATCATTCTCCTGAAACTTCTCTGAACCTGCTCCAATGTCAGTATGTCATTTCTAAAATAAGGAGCCCAAAACTGCAGACAATACTCCGTGTGGTTTACGAGTGCCTTATAGAGCCTCACATCCCTGTTTTTATAATCCATACCTCCAGAAATGAATGCCAACTTTGCGTTCACCTTCTTCACCACCGACTCAACCTGGAGGTTAACCTTTAGTGTGTCCTGCACAAGGACTCCCAAATTCTTTTGCATCTCTGCATTTTGAATTCTTTCTCCATCTAAATAATAGTCTACACATTTATTTCTTCCACCAAAGTGCATGACCATACACTTTCCGACATTGCATTTCATTTGCCGCTTCTTTGCCCATTCCCCAAAACTATCTACATCTCTCTGGAGACTCGCTGTTTCCTCAGCGCTACCCGCTCCTCCAACTATCTTTGTATCATCAGCAAATTTAGCCACAAATCTATTAATACCATCGTCCAAATCATTGACATACATCGTAAAAAGCATCGGTCTCAACACCAGCCCCTGTGGAGCTCCACTGTTAACCGGCAGTCAGCCAGAACAGGATCCCCTTATTTCCACTCTCTGTTCTCTGCTGCTCAGCCTATGCTCCACCCATGCTGGTAACTTCCCTGTAATTCTATGGGCTAAGCAGCCTCATGTGCGGCACTTTGTCAAAGGCATTCTGAAAATCCAAGTACACAACATCTACTGCATCTCTTTTGTCTACCCTGCTTGTAATTTTCTCAAAATATTGCAGTAGGTTAGTCAGGCAGGATTTTCCTCTCAGGAAACCATGTTGGCTTTGGCTTATCTTGACATGTGCCTCCAAGCACTCCGTAATGTCATCCCTAACAATCAATTCCAACAAGCTCCCAACCACTGATGTCGGGCTAACAGGTCTATAGTTTCCTTTCTGCTGCCTCCCACCCTTCTTAAATAGCGGGGTAACATTTCCAAATTTCTAGTCATCTGGGACAATGCCTGAATCTATCAATTCTTGTAAGATCATTGGTAATGTCTCCACAGTCTCTCCAGCTACTTCTTTCAGAACCCAAGGGTGCATTCCATGAGGTCCAGGAGATTTATCCACCCTCAGTCTATTCAGTTTCCTGAGCACCTTCTCAGTCGTAATTTTCACTGCACCTACTTGTCCAATATACTGCAGATGTCTTTCTCCTGCTGTAATTTTTAATCCATATCCTGGCTGCTGTTTGGAGCCCTGTATAAAACTGCCATTGATGTCCTTTTACCCTTGCCATTCCTCAACTCAACCAATAGAGGCTCTACACCTTCTGATCCTATGTCATCCCTTTCTAATGACTTAATATTATTTCTTATAAATAGGGCCACACCATCCCCTCTGCCTACTAACATATCTTTCCAATACACCATATATCCTTGGACATTCAGCTCCCAATGGCAGACATCCTTTAGGCAAAATGAAATTAGAGTATGGATCAGTTTGTGGAACTACAATCTTATAGACAATTCAGAAAACTGGTCAAGAGAGGGACAGGAATGTGTGATTAATGTATCAGCTTCTTTAAGGAGGGTCCAATCACACTGATGGGATTGTACTACAGACCCCCTAAAAGCTACCCGGACATTGAGTCCATTGAGGAATGGATATGTAATTAGGTTAAGGAAAAGTGTAAAAATAATATTGTTGTTGTCATGGGGGATTTCAAATTCTCTAATATAAACTGGTATTATCTTAATGTAAGGGATTCCGATATGGCTGAAATTGTTAAGTGCATCCAGGAAGATTTCTTAAATCAGTATGTGTATGGTCCAATGAAAGGAGGGGCCATTCTGTTCCTGGTGTTGTGGAATGAGCCTGGACAGGTGACTGACCTTTCAGTGGGTGAACAGTAACAACTTATTAACTTTCAACCCACTCCCTCCGGTCTTCTCCTATCATTTCGCATTTTGCTCTCCCCCCTTCTTTCAAATCTCTTACTGTCTTTCCTTTCAGTTAGTCCTGACGAAGGGTCTCGACCCGAAACATCGACAGTGCTTCTCCGTATAGATGCTGCCTGGCCTGCTGTATTCCACCAGCATTTTGTGTGTGTTGCATTAACTTTCAGAATAGCTAACAAAGATTGATATTATCCTTGTGAATCAATTTTAAATTGGCATAGGACAATATACAAGTGCATTTCGGCAGGACCTAAGAAGTATTAGTTGGAAACACCTTTTCTCTGGCAAGTCCACATCAGACATGTGGAGACTGTTTAAAGAGCAATTGCACAGAGTACAAGAAAAGTATGTTCCTGTCAGAAGGAAGGATGGGGATGGAAATAAAAGAGAATCTTGGATGTCCAGAGAGGTGATGAATTTAGTCAAAAAAAAGATAAATTATGTAAAGCTTCAGAAGGTCAAATCAAACAAAGCACATGAGGGGTATAAAGAAGCCAGAAAGGAACTAAAGGGAATGAGGAAAGCCAGGAGGGGCCATGAAACGCCCTTGGCAAGTTGGATTAAGGTGAATCCCAAGGCACTTTATACATACATCAAGACCAGGAGGATAACTCGGGAGAGGATGGTACTACTGAATGATAAAGGGGGGAGTATCTGCTTGGATGCAGTGAATGTGAGTGAGGTACTTAATGAGAACTTTGCTTCAGTATTTACAAAGGAAAAAGATGTGGAGGACCAGGAGATCAGTGCTGAGTGTATAAATAAATTAGTGCATTTAGAGGTAAAGGCAGAGGAAGTGTTGGGCCTCCAAAAGAAGATTAAGGTAGATAAGTCCTTAGGACTAAAGTTACATAGAAGCATAGAATACTTACAGCACAATACAGGCCCTGTGGCTCACAATGCTGTGCCAAACAAGTACTTAATTTAGAAATTACCTAGGGTTACCCATAGTCCTCCAATTTTCTGAGCTCCACGTACCTATCCAGGAGCCTCTGTAAAGACCTTATTGTATCCGCCTTCACCATTATCATCAGCACCCCATTCCACACTCTCACCACTCTCTACATAAAAACTTACCCCTGACATCTCCTCTGACCCCACTTCCATGGACCTTATAACTGTGCTCTCTCGTGTTAGCCATTTCAGTCCAGTGGAAAAGCCTCTGACTATCCACATGATCAATGCCTTTCATCATCTTGTACTCTCTATCAGGTCACCTCTCATCCTCCGTCGCTTCAAGGAGAAAAGGCCAAATTCTCTCAACCTATTCTCATTAGGCATGCTCCCCAATCCAGGCAACGTCCTTCTAAATCTCCTCTGCACCCTTTCTATAGTTTCCACATCCTTCCTGTAATGAGGTTACCAGAACTGAGCACAGTATTCCGTGGGGTCTGACTAGGGTCCTATACAGCTGTAACATTATCTCTCAGCTCTTGAACTCAATCCTACAGTTGAAGGCCAATGCACCGTATGCCTTCTTAACCACAGAGTCAACCTGCACAGCAGCTTTAAGTGTCCTATGGACATGGACCCCAAGATCCCTCTGATCCTCCACACAGCCAAGAGTCTTACCATTAATACCTTATTCTGCCATCATATTTGACCTACCAAAATGAACCACCTCATGCTTACCTGGCTTGCACTCCATCTGCCACTTCTCACCCAGTCTTGCATCCTATTGATGCCTCGCTATAAACTCTGACAGCCCTCTACACTATCTACAACACACCCAACCTTTCGGGCATCAGCAAATTTACTAACCTATCCCTCCACTTCCTCATCCAAGTCATTTATAAAAATCGCAAAGAGAAGGGGTCCCAGTACAGATCCCTGAGGCACACCACTGGTTTCCAAACTCCATGCAGAATATGACATGTCTACAACCACTCTTTGCCTTCTGTGAGCAAGCCAATTCTGGATCGTCAAAGCAATGTTCCCTTGGATCCCATGCCAGCTTACTTTCTCAATAAGCCTTGCATGGGGTATCTTATCAAATGCCTTGCTGTAATCCAATAATGTTGTATCTCTACTTAAGAAGGGAACAAGGGAAAATTCTGTGAACTATAGACTGGTGAGTCTCATGCCAGTTGAAGGGAAATTGCTGAAGAAATATCTTGTGGATAGATTATCTGACCTTTTGGAAACCCATGGCCTTAGTAGGGAGAGCCAGCATGGCTTTCTGTGGGGCAAGTCATGCCTTACAACTTGATTGGGTTTTTTGACAAGGTGACAATACAGATTGATTAGGGCAGAACAAAGTCTGCCATGGGAAGCTAATCCAGAAAATTAAAATGCATGGGATATGCACTAAAGAGAGGGTAGCGGTTGAAGGGAGATGTAGATGGGTTGGTTAGTAAATTTGAGCATGATTCCAAGACTAGTGAAGTTGTAGATAGTGCAGAAGGCATTGAAAGGAGCTGGCCAAAATTGATTGGAAGGGGGCATAAGCAGGGATGGTGGCAGAGCAGCAATGGCTGGTGATCTGAGAGCAAATTGGAAGGTGCAAGATAGATGCATCCCAAAGAAGAAATATTCTAAAGGAGGGATGATGGCATTCAGAATCTATGGAAAAGAGTAAACAAACAATGTTTTCGGTGAAGAGCCTTTTTACTCAGAGAGAGTGGTAGCTGTGTGGAACGAGCTTCCAGTAGAAGTGGTAGAGGCAGGTTTGATTTTGTCATTTAAAGTAAAATTGGATAGGTATATGGACAGGAAAGGAATGGAGGGTTATGGGCTGAGTGTAAGTAGGTGGGACTAGGTGACAGTAAGCGTTTGGCATGGACTAGAAGGGCCGAGATGGCCTGTATCTCTGCTGTAATTGTCATATTGTTATATCAGTCTAAAACATTGACCGTTGACTCTTTTTCACAGATGCTGCCAGGCTTGCTAAGCTCCTTCAGCATTTTATGTGTGTTGCCTTATAACCTATAGTATTCCATGAAAGATAATGACATGGACAGAACACAGCTGATTGGCAGGAGGTAAAGAGTAGGCAAAGAAATGTGGGCCTTTTCTGGTTAGCTGCCAGTGAATTGTGCTGTTCCACAAGGGTCTGTGTTGCAACTGCTTCTTTTCATGTAAAATATCAATTGATGGCATTTATGGCCAAGTTTGCAGATGATACAAAGAGAGGTGGAGGGGAAGGCAGAGTTGAGGAAGCAGAGAGGCTACAGAAATACTTAGAAAGATAAGGAGAATAGTCAAAGAAGTAGCAGACATGAGGAGGTGATAGACAGGAGTTACAGGGAGGAGATTACCCCAAGGTTGTAGGAGACGGGTGTCTGAGTGACTGTTAAGAGAAGTGCAGAGAACACTTGTGGCTGTTCCCCACAATAATAAATCTATAACTTTATATACTATTGAAGGGGAGCCACAGTGACCGGGTCTCTGGGACTGAGTATGGTGATGTGGCTCAGAAGAGGAGAGAGATGAAGAGGAATGCAGTGATGATAGGAGATTCCTTAGACAGAGGAACAGGATGGGGTTCTATGGGCGTGATAGAGACACACAGATGGTATGTTGCATCCCTGCTGTCAGGACCAGGGATGTCACAGATGGTGTCCATGGCATTCTCAATGGCGAGCATGAACAGCCAGAAGTCTTTGTTACGAGACTCTCCCAACTGCACCAGCTTCCGGGAGTACGGATCGCTGGCATGGACCTTTTAAGGGATCAGGACGGTCCTGCTAATTGATAATCATGCTTGAGTGCCAAGAATTGAGTATTTAAGGAACAGCTGAACAGAAGTTTGGTGCTCAATCGTGAGCTGACTTGTACTCTCATCCAGCATTTGTTTTGTGCTCAGCTATAATTTGATACCGTGACTAGAACCTTGCTTCATTTACCCCAGCAAATGGGTCCAAACCGTCCTCATCAAGGCTCTCATCTCAGTACTTATGAGCCAACATGGACCCAGTCGGATATCAAAATCTTTCGTCGACAGTGAAAGGATTTCCAGACAAGGACTGGAGATTCATGACCTCCTGCTATCCGTTCATTAACTTTCTCAAGGAGGAAGCCAAGGTCACTTGGGAGAGCCAGGTGATGCTTCTGTGGAGCCAGCACATCTTCCAACCCTGTAGAGATTTAACAGTGACTCGGGGTCTTGTTGTAGCTTCCTCACCCAATGGTCATTCGTGTTTGAACTTCACCTGTTCCCATTCCCTTCAGACCAAGGAAAAGTGGCCTTCATTTTCTCTCTCCTGACTGGAAAAGTCCTGGCCCGGTTCAGTGCGCATTGGGAACGCAGGTCAGAGATCTGCTCGGATTCAGAGGAATTAATGACTGCCACGAGGAAGATGTTTAATTACCTCACCAGAGCCAGCCGAGACTCAGACCGCCTGATGAAGATTCAAGAGGGGGCATGGTCCATGGCTGACAACGCAATCGGATTTTGGACCTTGGCCCAGAAGAGTAGTTGGAATGGAAAGGCCATGGTCATGTTCTACCACCATGGGTGAACTGAAGGACGCCTCGCCTTGGCAGAGCCAGCTGAGATTTTAGAGGCTTTGAGTAATCAGTCCATCTGTCTTGATAGTCGTCTGGCATTGTGAAAGAGGGACCACTTCAGGAAATCAATGTGAGCCAGTCTGAGCCCGTTCCCTACGCATCACAGTTCCACCCCCCCAACCTCGGACCATAACCAGTCCATCACCTGCTCAAGATCCAATCGAAACCATGCAGGTTTGTTGCACTGGACACTCAGCTGATGAAGGACTCCAGTGTCAGAGTCAGGGTCACAGCTTTTACTGTATGGCACTGGTGGGCTGAATGTCCCAGGCTGCAACTGTCAAGACTGCTAAGACTGTCCAGTATCGAGATGACTGTGACAGTGGCAGTCACTACTCCCAATACCACTGATTATAAAATTAAGGCAGGTGAGAGCTGCCTGGATTCTGGGGCAGTGGGTTATTTTCTGGATTTAAGAACCACCCATCGGTTCGACATGCCACTGTGAGAGTTGAGCCAATCCATGCCCGCAAATGTCTTGGATGTTCGCCCACTAGTTTCCGGGCGGATCCAGCAACAGACTGTAGATTTGCAGATGAGGATAGTGGTTCATGTGGAATACAACAGGTTCTACATTACTGACTTTCTACTCATACCCCTGATCCTCAGGTACCTTGGGCTGTCCCAGTATAACCCATCCATGGACTGGATGAAGGGCAGAATCATTGGATCAGTCATCATAAGAGGGTTTGTTTGCATCATGGTGTTCCGAGGGCCAGACTCTCCTGTGACCAAGAACTCATAAGAGGGCAACCTTCAGTATGAGGTAGCCTGAGACCTTCTAGAGACCAAGTCCTGCCCTGAAAGATGAACAAGCCATTTCCAGTCAATAGCGCTGTGCGAGTCCAAACACTATCTCGTCGTGTCCTCTAGTTCAGGAGAGGACCAAACAAATACCTGAACAGTCTGGGGAACTTGGAGCCGAGCTTATGGAATCCAGCTGCTAGGTCTAAAGGAAGGGATAAGAATCCTTTATGCTGACCCTTGAAGTCTATTTCCAGGAGGGAAATATCCTTCTGTAATGCCTCATTGCCATTGCCTGCAGATTCAGATGGGGATTTGAAGAGGATGCTGTTTAAAAGGCAAGATGACACAACCATGGTGAACAGGGTAGACCCTGCCTCCTGCTTTTGGACATGTAAGAATCAGTTGCTTACTGTCCGCCTTTAATCTCTCCCTTTTCCGATCTAAACTTTGAAATTTCAACTTTATTCAGTCGAATCTGTACAGCAATAGTTATGGTTATGGGTACCTTGAAACCACAAAACAAAATCTGGACCCGTCTAATGGGAAATCTAAAAAGGCTGATGAGTTCACGGAAGAACCCCCTTGGGTCAAGAGATTAGAATCTCAAATCAGCATTATCTGCACTGAAATAACTCAACTAAAAGAGAAATTTGAAGAAGAAATGAACTCTCTGAGCCTCGATCTTAAAGAAGTTAGGCAAAATGCAGCTGATCTTCTCATTTGGATAAGGTTCAACGACGACTCGTGGATTTGGAAGCTCGATCATGTCGGAATAATATTCGAATTGTTGGGTTAAAAAAGAAATCAGAATCTTCCGACACACTGGATTATTTTGCTAAAATGTTTCAGTCTTTATTTTCGGAGATTTGTTCGCAGCTCCTGGAGATTGAATCGGCTCACAGAACCGGTGCTTTAAAATCTTTAGATGAAGGTAAAAACAGGCATATCGTTGTGCATTTTCTCCATTTTAGAGATAAGGATTGCAATATTAAGCTTGCAAGAAAACAAAGATTATTTTCATTTCAAGGCTCAGAAGATCATTTTTTTGAAGATTTTCCACGCAAAATTGTTAATATACGTGCTGCTTTTTCTCCTTCTATGAAACTAGTGTAACAAAAGAAGCTCTTCCCATTATTACAATATCCAGCAAAATTAAGGCTCTTTATTGAAAATCCTGGAGTTCGTATTTTCTATGATCCAACTGAAGCACTGCGTTTTATTAATTCTTTGTCTGATGGTGAATCTGAAGTCTGAAGACTGAATGAGTTATAATAGTTTGATTGTCTCGTGGTGTAAAGTGAAGAAATTGGAAGATTTGATGGTTATACAAGTCTTTACCTTAAAATGTATTTTTATCTCTGAAAAAGACTGGTTTGGATGGTTTTAACCTCTGAAGATATAGTGGGAGAACTGTTGAAAGACTGCAGATAATTCCGAACCATCTAGACTCTTTTTTTGCTGTAGCATTTAAATGTACCAACTTTTTTTTTGTTCCATATGCTCTTGTAAAGTTTCTTTTAAGTAATTACCTGGATTTTTTTCACATCTTAAAGAAAAACTGGACAATTTAAACATGATTGTTTTTACTTCTGTGCAAATATTTCAATGTTGACGAATTTGAAGCCAAAAGTTAAATAATTTATAATGGTTTGAGTGTCTGGTGGTGTAAAGACTGATAAGATTGGAAAATTTGATGGTCACAGAAAGTCTTTATCTTAAAATGCATTTTTATTTCTGAAAAAGACTGGTTTGGAGGGTTTTAACCTCAGAAGATATAGTGGGAGAACTGTTGATAGGGTGTAGTTAAGTTTGAACCATCTAGAACTTTTTTTTGCAGCATTTAAATGAATTGTTTTTTTTAAATTCCGTATACTTTAGTGAAGATTTTTTAAAGTAATTATTTGGATTTCCTTGTGTTTTAAAGACAGATTGGACAACTTAAAGATGGCGATTGTTATTCTTTTGTGAAAATATTTCAAAAATTGTTTTGGATGTGTTTTTCTTCCCTTATCTAATATTATAAAGGTTACTTTCAAATTGAAGGTTGTTTTGTTTTACAAGAAAAACACTATCCTTCCAAGTTAATTATACTGAGATATATGTTGACTGTAATGAGATTTATATTCGGTAGAGGGAGATAGAAATTACTTTTTTATTTTTTTTTATTACTTAGGTAGGTGGAGTTGTATTTGCATCTATGCTTTTCTTGGGGCATGCATCGATTGACATCAACTTGTTTCTAGGGTTTGTAGATTGGGTGTTTTTTTTTTCTTTTTTTATCCCCATTATGGAATCCTGGAGCATACACTAATTATTATTATTGTTGTTCATCTCCACCATTTTCGATCACCTTATCCTGACATGTGTCTAACTACTTTTTTGAGATACAATGTTTCATGATGATATCAAAGCAGTTAAATGTTTTAACTTGGAATGTTCACAGTTGGAATCACCCTATTAAGCGTAAGAAAACATTTAAAGTTAAAAACTGATTCCAGTCTGATATAATTTTTGCTCAAGAGATGCATATCAGGTTATGTGATAAAAATAAATTTTTTAAATTTTGGAAGGGCTCTCTATTTCATGCAAATTTCCAGAGTAAAACTAGAGGTGTCTCTATTTTTATCGACTCCAATATTCCTTTTAATCAGGAGGATATTATAGCCAATATTAATGGTAGATTTTTAATTGTTAAAGGAATAATTTGTAATAAGAAAATAGTTTTGGTTAATATTTATGGACCAAATGTTGATGAGCCATCATTTTTTTTAAAAAGGCGTTTTTGCTCTATTACCTGATTTAAATGAATATATGTTATTAATGGGTGGTGATTTTAATACTTGCTTAAATCCTTTGATGGATAAGTCATCATCCAAACATCAACTTCCTAATCGTTCTGCATCACCTATTAATTGCTTTTTAACTGATTATGGTTTAATTGAAATCTGGAGGCATATACATCCTAGTGATAAAGAATATTCCTTTTTCTCACATGTTCATAATAAATATTTGAGAGTCGACTATTTAATAGTCAACCCTTGACTTTTATGTAATGTTCAGAAATGTGAGTATGATGTGATTGCTATCCCTGATCATGCTACTTTAACATTTAATATTTGAATTGAAAGATGTTGTTTCTACCAGACCATTTTGGCATTTTCCAGAACATTTAGTACAAAGCTCAGAATTAGTTGAGTTTATTGAAACTCAGATAAAAGAGTTTTTTCTCTTTAATAATATAGGAAACATCTCAACGTTAGTAATTTGGGATACATTAAAAGCTTATCTATGTGGTCAAATTAGATTGTATATAGCTACATTGAAGAAACAAACAAGAATGAAATTAGATAAAATCTCTAAACAAATTAAAGAATTAGATAACATTAATGCAATCTCTCCAAATGTTGTTTCATTTAAAAGAAGAGTAGAACTACAATCACAGTATAACTTACTAGTAACATATCCTATTGAAGGATATTTGCTTAAATTGAAAAGTCAATTTTATATTTCTGGGAATATTAAGCGCTTAGCTTCCCAACTAAGAGCAGTTAGAGCTAAAAGGCAAATTTTAAAGATTTGTAAAAACAATGGAGATATAGTAAGTAACTATGAGGATATTAATAACACTTTTCAAGATTTTTACTCTGATCTTTATAGATCTCAATTTCCTACAGCTTCCTCCAAAGTGGAGGCTTTTTTTTTTAAACATAGGATTAAATTTCCACAAATTTCTGATGAAGATCAACAGATGCTTGATGCTCCAACTACCAAGCATGAAATTTAGAAAGCCATTTTATCAATGCAATCAGGTAAAGCTCCTGGACTTGATGGTTATTCGGTGGGATTTTTCAAAAAATTTGTACGATTACATTCTCCGTATCTTTTGGAAATATTTCATGAATCCTTTGAGAAGGGAAATTTACCTGCTTCTTTTTATGAAACATCTATTTCCTTAATTCTTAAAAAAAGTTAAAGACGCTGTTGAATGCTCATCATATTGACCTGTTTTGCTATTAAATGTGGATGCAAAAATTCTTTCTAAAATAATGGCTAACTGCTTGGAAAATATTTTAATTAAAATCATCTCTATGGACCAAACGGGCTTTATTAAAGGCCGTTACTCTTTCTCTAATGTTCGGAGATTAATGAACATTATTTATTCACCATTATCTAAGCAACTTCAATGTGTTATCTCTCTTGATGCAGAAAAGGCATTTGATAGAGTTGATGGGCCATATTTGTCAAAGTATTAGAAAAATTTGGTTTTGGTAATAATTTTAATAGATGGATTCAAATGATTTATAAGAATCCTATTGCCATGGTCATTACTAACAATTACAGGTCTTTCTTTTCACTTTCTCATGGTACCAGACAAGGATGTCCATTAAGTCCTTTATTATTTAATCTTGTATTGGAGCCATTAGCTAAAATATTATGTGAGGCCAAAAACATTCATGGTATATCTATAAATGGAACCATACATAAGATCTCTCTTTATGCAGATGATTTTTTTTTACTTCGAATCTTGAGGAATCAATTCCTAATGTTTTGGAAACACTTAAAGATTTTGGAACATTTTTAGGATATAAACTTAATTTGAATAAAAGTGAATTGTTTACATTAAATGCTCCTGTTAGTACATATAATGATATTCCTTTTAGAATTGTTAATACATTTAGATATTTAGGTATTATAATTACTAAAAAATATAAAGATCTTTATAAAGCAAATATAGTTCCTTTAGTAGACTTCATGAAACTACTATTTTCTAGATGCAATCCACTTACTCTTTAATAGGTCATATCCATGCTGTGAAAATGATGATTTTACCTAGATTTTTTATATATTTTCCAAAATATACTTATGTTTTTAATGTTACGGATTCAAGCAACAACAAATATATGAGTTAGGCAGGGGTTTTTATACCAAATAACACGTTTAACACTGAAAACAAACCCCCCAATAGTAAACAAAACACTAACATAACCGGAAATCAGCTGCTGTGCGGCAGCTTAAACAGTTCTTAAAGTAATGAAGCATAAACAGTTCTTAAAGCGATGTTGCAAAAACAGTTCTTCAAAGTAGTATTGCCAAAAGTTCAGAATGCTCACAGTCCATTTAAGGGAGAGACTTTTTAAGACGATTTAAATTCTCTTTCACGTCGTGTTGCTTCGGTTCCCAAGATCGAACTTTTCCCATGAAGAATTTACGTACCGAAACGAAACGGCTTAAAGGCACTGACCTCTCCTTTACAGAACTATTCCCAATTCTTTCTGCTATTTCGCAGGGATTAACATGAGAACAGTCAACAAATTCCTTCCGAATAAAGATCAAACAAGGTCGAACCTGTTTCACCGTCGAAATCGATTCTCCTCGATCTTTAACTCCCAAACTCCGATCTTCACTCTCCACTGATTCTCAACTAGCAGTATTGTAAAGAAACTGCTGGCAATAACCTTTTAAACTTTAGGCATTGGATAAAACTTTATCTTTCAACTAAACTGCGTCATAACATTAAATCACGCAGTGGCATGAAGTCAACATGGCAAATCCAGCCGCGAACTGCCCCTCCTCACAGGGAGGGGTCCTCCTTTTATACCCTGTAAAAAAAACCTGTCACATGACCTCTACTGGCAGGAAGATGACGTCACTCCACCATCACAAGACCATTACCTCAAGTCCAGTATAGCTTCAACCCCAGTCACGTGACAAGGGTACCACTGTCACGTGTATGTAACATTAACAAAAAAAAAATTTCGATCAAATTGACTCTTATTTTTTCCTTTATTTGGAACAATAAGAGACCAAGAATTAATAAGTACCATTTATAAAAACCCAAAAAAGATGGTGGACTTGCACTTCCTAATTTAAGATTGTATTATTGAGCTGTGAATATTAGACAATTATATTTTTGGTTATACTGGCTCGATAAGAGCCAAAAACCACTATGTGTTGGAAAAAAGAGAGAGATACTGCTTCTACCTCTTCTAACAATTCTGAGTGAGGCAGAGAGATCTGTATTTACTGACAATTACCTTTATTGCTCAAACTAACAAGTACGTGAATTCATACACTAAATACATTATGCACACACCTGCTAAGTATCCGGGACTCTCCTGGATAGTCAAAGAATAGCAAAGGTATTACCCAGGTGGAGGAATTTATGCTGGCCAGGCGTTCCTTGTTCCTCGTGGTCCCAATTCACTCTCCACGTGCTTCACGCAGGGTTCTTCTCACTTGTATCTGTGACGGTTATTCTTCGAAGTTACCACCACCGGCGCACACAAAGCATCCACTTTTCTATCCATTGCTTATCAATTCAAATGTCACATTCCCATGTCATTGGCTGCAGGTCATGTGCCAGGCCTTTAACACCTGGTCATTGGCTCTGGTCCAAGCCAGCATCCATCTATTATCCTCTTCCCATCAAGGGACAGTTGCTGACTCATGGCTCTTTGTTCTCAGTCAGCAATGAGCTTGAATTGCCTCAGGCATTCACAATCCAGCATGTTATAGCCAACCAAAGAACACCTCACAAATAACTCATTTGGAAATGACCTCCAGTCTAGCAGATTACCTGAAGAGTCTTCGTGCCTTCTTTAAAACTAATCAAGTCCAGCACGTCAAGCTCACAAAATGGAGAATCGAGTGTCTTCACAAAATGGCAGCCTCCATCCGCCAAGCACACGGCAAGAACAAAGACTGCTTCCACTGTCCTTGATTCATTTGAATTCACTGATTTGAAGATTTCATTCTTTCTGGCCAACATATCCCTCCTCTTGATCCAAAGATTTATCTTAGGATCACTATCCTCCTCTATTCTATTGACCATCCATTGGATTGCCATGGATCCCCAGCAGGTGTGCTGCACTTACACTATAACTTTTACTTACTAAATTCATACCATTTTTACTGGCCACCTTTTTTCAGTAGTGCAAAATCATTCCCTCTACCTTTCACATAATTTCAGCCTTCCATCTTCTGAACTGATACACATTAAATAATACAATCACAAGTGTACAAAAAATTAATATTACTGCAGCTTGTGAGATTATCCTCACCCATGGATATATTTGAACATTTGATCCCCAATTCCAAAATTTATCCCAAAAGTCTAAGTCACTCAACATTTCATTTGCCTTCTCAGCATGTGTCTTAATAACTTTTGAATGTTCAGACCACTGCTGAATTATTTCCTTTGCCTCCTCCACCACTCGTGTCCAGTCTGCAGTCAAATGAGGAATCAGTGGCAACTCAGTTGCAACATAGTCCCACAAATATCGATCTGTATCGGTTCGCTGGATTGAAAGACTATCCTCCGCAACCTTCTCCACTGCTGGTTTATGCAAAGTTTGTCCTCCAATAGTCAAATTTAAAGTCACATCCTCAATTACAACATTGTGACTTTCCAAAGGACACCCTTTCCATCCTTTGGTATAACTCATAGCTGATGTTGCTATATAATATATTTGTCCCACCAGTGCATACTGCAGAAAAGATTCATTACCCACAGGCAAAATAGACAAAGAGCAATTTTCATAAGTATGAAATCCACAATCCACAAGTTTTGTCTGGTCATCTCTTCTGGACAAGCCCAGTGATTTCCCCCCTCAATGACATTTCGATAAATCTATTCATTTTCTGATACTATTCATAACAATAGCATGTTTTGGTGGGTTGCTTAAGGATATCCAAGTATTCTCATGATATTTACCTACATTGTGAACCCTTTTCAAGGAGTAAGTTAAATTATTTCCAGGATGGGGAATGTGGAATACTGCACACACATAAAACCTCCCTTTATCATCATCACAAGTACCCAGTACCCTATGGAATATTTAATGTTTTATTCACACACATCAAACCATCTACCCCAGCATAATACAAATTTGAGTCTTCCATTACTTTCACATGTGCCCACATTACCCATATCCATTGAGAAAAGTTTATTTTGATCACCGAATAGTCTTCATATAATGACGTTGTTGTTGACAAGTTCATCGGCAGTAATGTTTCAGAAGCACAACCAATCATGACCCCAGTCATGGTCAATTCCATCACCATAAAATGCATTATTCTCTTCATATTGAATTAAATCTGTAAATACACAAAGGGTAATATCTACTCTTATTTCCAGTTTCAATCTTGAATTACTTTAAATCTATGTTTTCTATCTGGTTTTCCAACCCATGCAATCTAGGCTCCCAATCATCTCTGGACTCAAGTCGTCCATCTTTTCTCACCCAATTTCATTTCAAGACAGGGGAAGCAGCAACCAATGTATTTCTCCTCCTTATTTTATTTACACATCTCCCTTGTTTCTCAAACTGAGAAAATGGAAAAACTCCTCCTTGGTCAGATGTGTTGCCATCTACTTGGAATAACTGTTCTAAATTCAGATCTTCCAAATGAGAACTATTGAGTACATCAATTGTCAAGTCTCCAAAATTAGGACCATCATGTACATCAATTGTTACATGTCGATGAAGATAATTTTTCTGTTTCTCCCCCACCAATTTCAACTGGTTGATGTGGTACCATCCACTTTTATCTGGAGAAGTTAGCACCCTCTATACTGATTGACTTGCTTTGTCTATGATTTCATAGGGCCCTGCAAACCTTGGATTTAAAAATGAAGTGGGTTGGTGTATTCTAATCATCACTCTTTGTCCTGGGCTTCATTCTATGGGACTGACTTTTGAGTCAAAGTAGGCTTTTCTCTGCTGCTGCTTCTTTCCTATTTGATGAGCTGCCACATAATTGGCCTCTTTCACTGTCTCTACCAACTGTTGTACCCACTTTTCTGACACAATCCCAACTATTTCAGGTTCTGACAAATCTAACCCTAACAACTCCTCTAACCTTTTCATGTTTCTTCCAGTCATGAGTTTATAAGGGGTGTAACCTGTTGAAGTTGCCTCTGTATTCCTTATTACCATCAACACATATGGCAGAACTGCTTGCCATGTTGTTCGATGTTGTTGTACCATTTTGGCCATCATGTTTTTTAAAGTTCGGTTCATTATATCCACAATTCCACTAGACTGTGGTCTATAGGGTATATGAAATTTCTGCTTAATTCCTAAAAGTGCCATGGCATCTTGCATTATCTGGGCTGCAAAATGTGTGCCTCTATCTGACTCTATACTCCGAGGTAATCCCCAACGAGTAAAAACCCTTTCCAATAAGATTTTTGCAGTAGCTTTGGCTGCGTTAGTCTTAGTTGGGAAAGCTTCCACCCATTTGGTGAAAGTGTCTACTACTACAAGGGTATATTTGTACCCGCCTGTGGTTGGTGGCAAGGGTCCAACATAATCTATCTGCAAATTAGTCCAAGGTCCTTCCACTGGTCTGGTATGTCAGAGGGCTCCTTTCTTTACATTTCCGTCAGGATTATATTGTATACAAATCAAACAATTCTTGACATAGTGTTCCACATCCTCCTTCATCCTAGGCCACCAACACACCTCCTTGATTTTTTTCAGGGTTCTTTCAGCTCCCAGGTGTCCCCATAAATCATGGTACCAGTGGATCATCTGATTTCTTCCTAACTCTGGAACCACAAACTTTCCTTCATATAGGACTACTCCATCTTTAACATGTACACCCTTGTATTCTTCATACATTTCTGACCTTACTCCTATTTTTTTTTTAATTCTTTATCCTTCTTCTGCCCCTCAGATAAATCCATAACCTTAATATGTTGTTCCTTCTGCCTTCCCATCTCCCCAATCTGTGGTTGCCATTCCTGTCCATTTAAAGCACCTTGCTTTGCTAACTCATCAGCCTTCTTATTCCCCTCAGGGGATAATTTAGAGTGAGCTTTCACCTTTACAACTCCATATTCTTTCCCCTTTGCTTCTTCAAATATATATTGCAGCAGAGCAGCAGATGGAAGGGGCTTTCCGTCAGCTGAAACAAACCCTCTTGCTTCCCACAGAGGTAAATGTTCTATAAGGCTGTTACAAACATACATACTATCAGAGTGTATGACTGATCCAGGTGGAAAATATTCTGGGTGGCTAACCACGTATGCTACAGCTGCCAATTCTGCTGCTTGTGCGCTCAAAGTTTGGGTAGCTTTAAAGCTATACTATACCTTTACTGTCCCTGTTCATCCTCTACGTAAATGTCACACCCAGTTCTCCTCTCACCATCCTGTACTGATGAGGAGCCATCCACAAAAATTTTAAAATAGGGTTTTCCCTTCTTTGTGTCTTTGGTCTCAAGCATTATTTTGTCTGATTCGTCACTACCCCCTCCTGTTTGTTTTGATACGAATGGTCCCTTGGGATCATTTGCTATCAGACCCTGACACTCATGTTCATCACCTTGGTACACCAGGTTGTCAGCTAACATAGTGGTGGCACTTACTCGTTTTACAGTTACATTTCTCCCTTGCAACAGCAGTGTCCACCTGGCAATTCTGTTTTGGCTTTCTGAGCCGTCTTTAATCCTTCCATCTAACAGTAATTGTATGGGGGTATGTTCTGTCAATATCGTAAGTGGATTAAGTCCCACTATGTAGTTGAAATGTTGTACTGCCCAGAAAACCGCTGACAAGTGTTTTTCACAAACTGTATACCCCTGTTCTACTGGTGAGAGCATGCGTGATGCATACGCTACTGGTCTTAACTTCCCATGCGTCTCCTGTAATAGGACTGCTGAAAGGGTGGTATCAGTTGTAGCCACCTCCAATGAGAATGGTTCATTCGGATTTGGGGTTTTCAAAGCAGGCGCCATGGCCAGTGCTTGCTTCAGAGCTGTGATGGCCTGAGTGTGTTCTGATTTCCATTCCCATGCCACATTCTTTTTCAGTAATTCCATTAAAGGAGCTGCTTTAGTGGAAAATCCATCAATGTGATCCCTACAGTAGCCTATTAGCCCCAGAAAGGACCTCAGCCCTTTCACATCTTGAGGAATAGGCAGTTTCATAACCAACTCTACTCTTCGTTTATCAATTTCTCTTTTTCCCGGTGTCAAGGTCATTCCCAAATAACAAACTTCTTGTTTCATCACCTGTGCTTTTTTAGGATTTACCTTTAGTCCCAATGCATGCAATAATTGTAACAATTCTGTCAATAGCTGATAATGTTCCTGCTTAGTTTCCGTCTGCAGGAGTAGATCATCTGCATATTGGACCAAGCATTCAGGCTTTGCGAACCTCTTTAAGCCTTCCTTTAAATGCTGGTGAAATATAGATGGGGAATTATGGAACCCCTGTGGTAGGGCAGTCCATGTATATTGCTGTCCCTGAAAGGTAAATGTAAACTTGTATTGACATTCTCTTTCTAATGGGATAGACCAAAATCCATTGTTTATGTCTAAAACTGTAGACCATTGCGCTTTTTCATTCTGTTTGACTACTGTTTCTGGGTTAGATGCTACAGTTGGGACTGTTAAAGGGGTTACTTTATTCAGCTCTCGATAGTCTATTGTCAATCTCCAACTACCATCTGGTTTCCTCACTGGCCATATGGGTGAGTTATTAGTTGAGGCTATGGGCCTCAGTACCACTTGTACCAAACTCTGTATTACCTTACCCACATCTTCCTCAGCTTTCTTTGGAAATCCATATCGCTTCTGTGGTTTGGGGTCTGGACCTTGTATGCACACACTGCCAGCCATCTTTCCGCAGTCATGCTTGTACCGTGCAAATGCCCCTAAGTTTTGTGTAATGATTTGCTGTACCATGTGATCATTGCTCATCTCTTCTCTGGTTTTATCCACATTTCCCCCATGGTGCAGATTCTATCCTGATATTTACCTACTGGAATTTGTCTGTGACATGTATCATTCATACCGGTTGGCATTCGCCAAATCATACAGTTAACTGGATCAAAACAAAGTCCTGCTTTGGCCATGTAATCACTCCCCAGTATGTGTTCCTGCTCCCGGGTTAATTCAACTAGCACTATGGAATGTTCTAATGTTATGTCTCCTATTCTAACTTCTAAGGGTGCACTCATAATTCCCACTTATGAATGACCTGTAAATCCACTTAAGAAAATTTTACCTTGTATTTCCCAGTTTGCATTAGTTACGTTAATGGTGTTGATGGTGGTTCGGGATCCTCCAGTGTCGCATAAAAAGGTAACAGGGCGGCCTCTGACCCAACCATTTACTAGAGGTCTTCCAGTTTCGTCCCACCTTGTGTCACACAACCATGTTGGTGAGGCCTGACACCGTCATTGAAGCTCGGGGTTCAATCCCCCAGAAGGCGATGTCTCCACCACATTGTTTTGTGGGCTTGTTCTGTCTGGCCCCTCCAAGGTCACACCTCCTTGCACTACTCTGCCACCTCTTAGGTTTGGACATTCTCTCTTGATGTCCCTCTCGACCACAGTTATAGCATTTAAACACTCCACCTACAAGTCTCCCTGTTCTCGACACTGTTTCATTTCCTCTGGTTTTCCTAGTCACTTGATAGTGTGGTAGGGTGATATTTGGAGTGTGTCCCCTACCCTCATTTCTCCAGGCAGTTGCCTTACCTCCAACAGACAGCAATTTCCCATTTGCGGGTTTATTTGGCCTTTGTGTCTCCTTTTCCCATGCTCTACTCATTTTCTTCAGTATCCATGCCTTATTATGTGTAGGGTCAGTGGGATCATACATCTCTAATACCTTTTTAGATTCATCGGTAGAGTGAGCCATCAATGTCCTTAACCATCTATTTAAGGGCTCTGGTCCTAACTGGTCTCGATCTACTGTTGTTCCATATAATCCTTGGAACACCGTCCATAAACGGGACGCAAACGCAGTGAGATGTTCACCTCTCCGCTGGTAACATTTGGCTAGCGCCTCTACAGGATCGCCTCTGTTAATACCCATAACCGTCAATATTGCCGTCTTTAATTCATTTGTGCCCCCACCTTGTTGTGGTATATTTGGCAAAGCCAAGTGTATATTTGAATGTAAACACATTATAATCAATTTCCTTTCCTCGGCGTCATCTAGACCGTGTATTATTCTCTGATGATCAGTGGCTTTAAACAGTTCCCGAGGATCATCTCCGAACCCACAAATTCCGATATCTTTGGCAATATCTCTGAGCTGCTGTACTCCAAACGGAGTAGTGTATGTTATATTCTGGTTTTGATTTCCTGCCCCAGCTCCCCTCTCTCGAATAGTAACTACGGGGGCTAGTGGTGCCGTTGGCACCAGCGATTCCTTATGCGGGCGGGGGATCATCAGGATAAAGCGCTTTGTCATTATCAAGACCATATCTAGTTGCATCATCGGCTAAACCGTTCCAATCTATATCTACATATTCACTCTCTTCCCCTCTTTCAGATCCAAATGCGCATATTATTCCCCTCTGTGCAGAGAGTTGGTCCTGCAGCTTTTGTATCTGCTTTAAACACTTTGTGTGGTCACTAGTATTACTTCTGTTTTCAGAAACTGATTTCTGTATCACATTTATAGCTGTTTTTAAATCACTGCACTGTTTCTTTAATTCTTCTGCTTGGCTCTTGGCTAAATTAGCTTCCTTTTCCAGGTTACTCTGTTCTTTAAAGAGTTTCTCGCATTTCAGCTGAAACTGATTCATATGCACCAAAACCGTACTTCTTTGTCCCTGTAAATCTGTAAAATTTCCCTTGAGGAGTTGTAACTCCTTTCTGAGCATTCTGTTTTCGTTTTCTAACTCCTCTCGGATTCTTTTGTTTTCGTCTGCTAACTTATCTCTCTCAGCATCGGCTTTTTGCCCATTTCCTATTAATTCCTCAATGAGGCAGGCAACTGCTACTGGCTTCAGCAGTCCCTTAAATTCCTTGTCCGACAATTTCCCTCGGGCAATTCTAAACAACACTTCACCGCCTTTACCGCTGGTGTGTCCAGCACACTCCCCGTATTGTGGTCATTTCCCCAATACGTACTTCTGGAGGAATTCCCTCCAATCAAAACTATCCAAGTCCTTCGGACTTGCAGATTTCCCTAAATTCTTCATCCTGGGTCACTACCAACCAGTTTCCCAGCCCCGATTTCTCGGTTTTTCACACACGTGGTCTGACTCGAGTCTTGTGCTGACTCCACAAGAGATTTAACCTCAAGCCCACCCAGGGATGCCAATTCTGTTGGAAAAAGAGAGAGAGAGAGATACCGCTTCTACCTCTTCCAGCAATTCTGAGTGAGGCACAGAGAGATCTGTATTTACTGACAATTACCTTTATTATTCAAACTAACAAGTACGTGAATTCATATACTAAGTACCTTATGCACGCACCTTCTAAGTATCCTGGACTCTCCTGGATAGTCAAAGAATAGCAAAGGTATTACCCGGGCGGAGGAATTTACGCTGGCCAAGCATTCCTTGTTCCTCGTGGTCCCAATTCACTCTCCACGTGCTTCACGCAGGGTTCTTCTCGCTTGTATCTGTGATGGTTATTCTTCGAAGTTACTGCCACTGGCGCACACAAAGCATCCACTTTTATATCCACTGCTTATCAATTCAAATGTCACATTCCCGTGTCATTGGCCGCAGGTCATGTGCCTGGCCTTTAACACCTGGTCATTGGCTCTGGTCCAACCAGCATCCATCTATTATCCTCTTCCCATCAAGGGACAGTTGCTGACTCATGGCTGTTTGTTCTCAGTCAACAATGAGCTTGAATTGCCTCAGGCATTCACAATCCAGCATGTTATAGCCAACCAAAGAACGCCTCACAAATACCTCCTTATTTGGAAATGACCTCCAGTCCAGCAGATTACCTGAAGAGTCTTTGTGCCTTCTTTAAAACACTAATCAAGTCCAGCAGGTCAGGCTCACAAAATGGAGAATCGAGTGTCTTCACAAAATGGCAGCCTCCATCCCCCAAGCACACAGCAAGAACAAGGACTGCTTCCACTGTCCTTGGTTCATTTGAATTCACTGATTTGATTGTCATTCTTTCTGGCCATGGGTTGATTGGAATTAAAAGCTGTTAAACAATTTCATTTAACTTCAATATTACGAGCTCCATTATCTATACAGCTCTCTAAAATTACAAATTTAAATTTTAAACAATTTAAGTTGGTTAGTTTTTTTATATCAAAACTTTTCATTTAAACCTTCAATATCCGAACCCATTTTTCTCCTTCAGAAAAATAAAGGGATCCATTTTTTTACAGAGTTATTTTGTGATGGTAGATTGATGACTTTTGGAGAGTTAATTGACAAATACTCTCTTGCTCATAGACATTTTTTTGCAATAATTTCAGGTTAGACATTTTTTACAATGATATTTACCTAAATTTCCATATTTACAAGAATCTGATTTGTTGGATACCATTTTGACATTGAATCCCTTAGTGAAAGGTTCCATTAGCAGAATTTATAATTTATTTTTGTTACAAAAAGAGAACCGATTATTAAAGATTAAACAAGATTGGTAGAGAGAACTTAATATGATCTTTGTGAATGAAAATTTGGTTCAAATTTTGAAAAATGTAAATTCTTCTTCTATATGTACCAGTCACTATTTAATTCAATTTAAAATTGTCAATGGTTATTATTTAACAAAGGAGAGTCTATCTAAGATATTTCCTAGTGTAGATAGTTACTGTGATAGATGTAAAACTGAAGTAGCTACTTTGTCACATATGTTCTGGTCATGTTCTTCATTAAAACTGTTTTGGAAATCTTTATTTTCTACAATTTCTAAAGCTCTGAAAATTAATTTATAACCTAATAGACTAACTGTCCTATTTAGAATAGTTCCGCATCATATTCAGGGTATTTCATCTTCAGATCAACATGTAATTGCATTTGTTACATTGTTGGCAAGAAGGGCTATTTTATTAAAATGGAAAGGTATCTCTTCCCCTACATTAATTGAATGGTTTTCTCAAGTAATGTTATGTCTCAGTTTGGAAAAAAATTAGAAGTAGATCTTTTGAACCTTGATTTGATTTTGAGAGAAGATGGGGTTCTTTTGCCAAATATTACAATTTAATTTGAATTATTTTATATGGTTTCCTTCCAATTTTATAATCTTTTTTAAAAAAAATGTGAATTGGTGGTTGATGACTTTTTTTTCTTTATATATTTAGATGATGGTTAAACATATTGCTTCTGGGGGATTGATTCCTAATGGGTTTTTTTTTGTAGTTAGTGTGGTTTTTTTTTCTTAGTTAGATGGGGTTCTTTTTTTTCCTTCTTTTTTCTTTTTTTTAAATTTTTTTATTTAATTGCGTTTTTAAGTAATTACAAGTGTGGAAAAAAAAATGTATATATCCCTTCCCCCCTCCCCTTAACCGCTCCCCCTAACTTCCCTATATATAAAAAAGAAAGTAAGAAAGAAAAAAAAAGAAAGAAAGAGTGCCTGGTTGTTGGAAGATCTCCACATGTTCCATGGAGTTCTTAATAACTTTAGTATATATATTTATTTATTTCCCCAAGTAACCAATTGTTTCATCTTCAGAGCACCTATATATTTAGTCCTGTCTTTTGTAAATAAGGGCACCAAATTTTCAAAAATGTTTCATATTTATCTCTTAAATTATAAGTAATTTTTTCTAATGGAATACAGTCATAGATTTCTTTCTTCCAACAATCTATACTTAAATATGTATCCGATTTCCAAGTAACTGCAATAGCCTTTTTGGCTACTGCCAGTGCAATTTTTATGAATTCTTTCTGATATTTATTTAGTTTGAGTTTCGGTTTTATCCCTTCAATATCACCTAGTAAAAGTAATATTGGATTATGAGGAAGTTGTATTCCCGTAATTTGTCCCAGTAAAAGTCTTAAATTTGTCCAAAAAGGTTGAATTTTAGAGCAAGACCATGTAGAATGTAAAAATGTACCAGTTTCTTGGTTACATCGGAAACACTGATCAGATAAACTTGGATTTAATTTATTTATTTTTTGTGGTGTAATATATAATTGATGTAGAAAATTATATTGCACTAATCTTAACCGAACATTTATTGTATTTGTCATACTATCAAGACATAGTCTTGACCAACTTGTTTCTTCAATTTTAATATTCAAATCACTTTCCCATTTTTGTCTTGACTTATGGACTCCTTGTTTAATTGCCTGTTTTTGAATCAAATTATACATACAAGATATAATTTTTTTAATATTTCCTTTTTGAATTAAAATTTCTATTTCATTAGGTTTCGGCAATAACATTGTTTGACCTAGTTTTTCTCTTATATAAGCCCTTAGTTGAAAGTAACAAAATAAAGTGTTATTTGATACTTTATATTTATTCTTTAATTGATCAAATGACATTAATATACCTCCTTCAAAACAATCTCCTATGTATCTAATCCCTTTTTGAAACCAATTATATAAAAGTTGATTGTCCATTGTAAAAGGAATAAGTCTATTTTGAATTAAAGATCTCTTTGCTAATAAAGATTTTTTTTGTCTCATCATCAACATTTATCTTATTCCATAAATCAAATGTTTTAATATAGGAGATTCTTTCTTTTCCCGTATCCATTTAGATTCCCATTTATATATAAAATCATCTGGTACGTTTTCTCCTATTTTATCTAGTTCTATTCTAATCCATGCTGGTTTATCTTTCTCAAAAAAAGATGCAATAAATCTAAGTTGATTTGCTTTATAATAATTCTTAAAATTTGGAAGTTGTAACCCTCCTAGATCAAATTTCCATGTCAATTTTTCCAACAATATTCTTGACATCTTACCTTTCCAGAGAAACTTCCTCACATATTTGTTTAACTCTTGAAAAAACTTCTGGGGTAATTGTATTGGTAATGATTGAAATAAATATTGTAGTCTAGGGAATATATTCATTTTTATAGTATTTACTCTACCTACTAATGTTATTGGTAATGCCATCCATTTATCAAGATCTTCCTGAATTTTTTTCAAAAGTGGTGAATAATTTAATTTGTATAAGTTTTTTATGTCATTATCAGCTCTTATACCTAAATATTTTATACCATTTGCCGGCCATCTAAATTGAGTTATTAATCGACATTGACTATAGTCTCCATTAGTAAAAGGTAAAATTTCACTTTTATCCCAATTTACTTTATAACCTGATATTTTCCCATACTCTTCTAATCTATAAGATAATTTACATAATGAATGTAATGGATCTGTTAAATAAAGTAGAACATCATCAGCAAATAAATTAATCTTGTATTCTTCCTGATTAACTCTGAAACCCTTAATGTCTGGGTCCATTCTAATCAATTCAGCTAATGGCTCTATCGCCAACACAAATAAAGCAGGTGATAATGGACAACCTTGCCTAGTTGATCTTGTTAACTGAAATGGTATCGAAATTTGACCATTTGTCACTACTTTAGCTTTGGGATTAGTATATAAGGTTTTAATCCATTTTATAAATGATGTTCCTAATCCATATTTTTCCAATACCTTAAATAAAAAATCCCATTCCAATCTATCAAATGCTTTTTCTGCATCTAAAGCAACTGCCACACTCGTTTCCTCCCTCTTTTGCGCTGAATGGATTATACTAATTAACCGGGTTACATTATCTGCCGATTGTCTATTTTTGATAAATCCTGTTTGATCCATATGCACTAATTTTGGTAAGCATTTAGATAATCTATTAGATAAGATTTTTGCTATTATTTTATAATCAGTATTTAATAAAGAAATAGGTCTATATGATGCTGGTTTTAAAAGGTCTCTATCTTTTTTTGGCAATACTATTAAAATAGCTGTTGAAAAAGATTCTGGAAGTCTATGCATTCTTTCCGCTTGATGTATTAACTCCATAAAGGGAGAAATTAATAAATCTTTAAACTTTTTATAAAATTCAGGCGGAAAACCATCTTCTCCTGGAGATTTATTACTTTGAAGTGATCCCAGAGCTTCTTCAAACTCCTTCAATGTAAAAGGCATACCTAATCCCTTCTGTTCTTCCATATTTAATTTTGGAAGAGTTATTTGTGCTAAAAATCTTTCTATCTTAACATCATCATTTTTTGATTCTGATTTATACAACTCAGAATAAAAATTCTTAAAAGCCTCATTAATTTCTAGAGGCTTATAAGTAACTTTATTCACTTTTGTTCGGATTGCATTTATTGTTTTAGAAATCTGATCTGTTTTTAACTGCCATGCAAGGACCTTATGTGATCTTTCACCTAGTTCATAATATCTCTGTTTAGTTCTCATAATTGCTTTTTCTGTTCGATATGTCTGGAGTGTATTATATTTTAACTTCTTATTAATAAGTTGTCTTTGTTTTTCTTCTGTCATATTTCTTTGAGATTCTTTTTCTAATTTTATAATCTCTTTTTCCAATTGATCTATTTCTATCATATATTCCTTCTTGATTTTAGAAGTATAACTTATTATCTGACCTCTCAAATATGCCTTCATTGCTTCCCACAATATAAATTTATCATCAACTGAATGTAAATTTGTATCTAAAAAGAACTGAATCTGCTTTTTCATAAAATCACAAAAATCTTGACGTTTTAGTAGAATTGAGTTAAATCTCCATCTATACATTGATTCCTCTTTATCTATCATTATCATTGTCATTATTAAAGGAGAGTGATCAGACAATATTCTTGCTTTATATTCCACATTTTTCACTCTATCTTGAGTATTTGTTGATAATAGGAAAAAATCTATCCTTGAGTATGTTTTATGTCTATTTGAATAAAATGAATAATCTCTTTCTTTTGGATTGATTCTTCTCCATATAGCAATCAAATTTAAGTCTTTCATCAATGATAGAGTTAATTTTACTACTTTTGATTTTGTAATAGCCTTTGTTGATCTATCTAAAACTGGATCTAGACAAAAATTAAAATCTCCACCTATTAATATTTTATCATGTGCGTTAGCCAAATTCAAAAAGACCTCCTGTATAAATTTTACATCATTTTCATTTGGTGCATAAATATTCATAAGAGTCCATAGTTCTGAAAAAATTTGACAATGTATAATTAAATATCTTCCTGCCGAATCAATTAATACATTTTGTATTTTAATTGGTAAATTTTTATTAACCAAAATTGCAACTCCTCTCGCCTTTGAGTTAAATGAAGCTGCAATAACATTTCCAACCCAGTCTCTTTTTAATTTCTGATGTTCTATGTCTGTTAAATGAGTTTCTTGTAAGAAAGCTATATCTATTTTCATTTTTTTAATATATGTTAAAATTCTTTTTCTTTTTACTGGTCCATTAAGCCCATTAACATTAAAACTTAAAAAATACAATAAATTAGTCATTGTTTTTAATTATGTTACTCCGATCTATAATAATACCTACCGTAGATTCCGGACTACAGAGCGCACCTGATTAAAAGCCGCTGGCTCTAATTTTAGAAATAAAATCAATTTTTTACTTGTACAGGCCGCACTGGATTTTAGGCCGCACCGGATTTTAGGCTGCACCGGATTTTCGGCCGCAGGTGTCCCACGTTGTAATATGAGATATTTACACAGAAAGATATTACACGTGAGGATTTTTTAACTTTTAATTAAATCCATATGGTAACATAAACAAATACATATTGCAAATGCTTTTTTTCGAACCGTGCCTGTAACGCGGCTACTTTTAAATATACGTTGCGTATACTTCTTTACTGAACAACATTCCAATATCTCCTAACGACTGGTAAAAAATATATATACTGCAGCCTACCAGGAAAAGTTATTGATCGCCTTTAACTTAAAAGCAGCGTTTTCGCTCCGCCACTCCCCCCCGCCGTCCCATTTATCGCAAACCGGTATCCCACAAGACGCGGCGAAACCGGGTGTGACGTCATAGCATCTCGCGATGTAGTACAGAAAACAAATATAGTTAAAACAGTTCTAACTTTAACTAACAAATGAATTACTAAGCGAAAATATTATAAACTAAATAACTGCCATAAAGGCAGCACAATGCTTTTCTTCGAGTGTTTTCCATGTTGATGAGGGTGAGTACAAATGACTGATTTACAATAATTTAATTGTGAAAGTGCGCTTGATTTATCGTACAATTTCATTGGACCTCTGTGAACTACTCATCAATTTTATTGGTCTACTGTTACGAGGCAAAATGTTTTTGGCGGCCATGAAAAAAATAATACATTAGCCGCTCCATATTAAAGGCCGCAGAGTTCAAAGCTGTTCAAAATGTGGGAAAAAAGTAGCGGCTTAAAATCCGGAATCTACGGTAATCTTTCAACTTTCGTGGTATCCTGGGAAATCTTTTTAGAAGTCTCCATGTTGCTATGTGTGTCCCCACCAATCATCCAGGCAAAAAAATAGAAGAAAAATAGAGTATAAGGAAAAAAACAAAATACCCGCCTACTAATGTTGTGAAAGAAAAAAAAACACAACATTACCCCCCTCTGTTGTACGGGTCATGGCAATCGCCATGATTACACACGTGAATCCCGTAGTAACCGATTCAAAGCTCCCCAGCCCCCCCGCAATGTAAAAAGTGTATATATGAAAAGAAAAAAACATATTATTCTCAATTAACATTTCTAAAATTTTACTTTTCTCCCTTGTATCATCCTTAAATGTCCATCAGTTCCATTTGCTATCTCTGTCTTCGTCTTTAACCATTACGTTTATAAATCTCTATGTTTAATTAGCGAATAGATGGAAGTTTTTGTGCGAACACCTCCGCATCTCGATAATCGGGAAAAAATCTTCTTCCCTCTTCCAAAAAAATTATCAGTGTTGCTGGGTGATGCATTAAAAATTTATAACCTTTTTCCCATAAGACTTTTTTTGCTGAATTAAATTTTTTCTTTCTCTTCAAAAGGTTATAACTTATATCAGGATAAAAAAGAACTGGTTTCTCTGCTATCATCAATGGACCCGTTCTTCTTTTGGCACCTTGGGCAGCCGCCCTCAAAATCTTTTCTTTATCCTGGTATCTTAAACATCTTATCAAAATTGATTGCGGATTATGATCATCTTGAGATCTTGGCCTTAAGGCTCTGCGCACCCTTTCAATCTCAATTGAAGTTTCTTCTCCCATTTCCAATTTTTCAGGGATCCATTTTTGAAAAAAATTTGTTGGGTCTTCTCCTTCGGTACCTTCTTTAAGTCCAACAATTTTAATATTGTTACGTCTACTAAAATTTTCAAGCTTATCAATTTTTTCCACGAGTTGTTTTCTTTCTGATGTCCAGGCATTATTATCAACTTCCATTTCCTTCATTCTGCCATCCATATCTTCCATTTTAATTTCCAAATCTGTAATTTTTGTTTCCATTTTTTCTTGTTTCTTTGTCATTTTATCAAACATACCCTCCATATTTATTATTTTTTCTTTAATTACTTTTTGGTTACTTTTAATTACTTTTAATGCATTTAATTTATGCATTATTTGCCTCAAAGTCTTTTTTGTATTTTCAGAGGAACTTTCATCTCCATCTTCGTCTGATTTATCCAGAGAATCTGACTCTCTCTCAGAGTCGCTATCACTTTTAGTTGCAGTCGGAGCTGAGATTTGTAGTTCTGGTTGCTCTCGTTTGTGCATGCTCGTTCTTTTACGCTTGCACAGTTCTCGTTGATCTTTTCCTTTAGAAATGGCCGATGCTGCCGCAGTTTCCTGTTCTGTTTCGCCAGTGATGTGTTGTACCTGAGTCCATGGTTTTTCGGTAGAAGTAGGCCTTGATTCTGTTCGAACTTGAGCTGTCTTCGCGGTAGTATTTTTCTTCGTCCTCTGTTTATGAGGCAATACTTAAAACAATCCGGAGTAGTTTATAAGTAACCTTATGAAAGTATTGACTTATTTTTCTTCATTTAAACATTAATTTATTGATTTTTTTACAGGAGGGCTGGGTTCCAGCATCTCAATCCTACGTCATCACGTGATGTCCCCCTTCTTTTTTCTATATATAATTTTTTTCCCATTTTTATATATCACGATCAGTTTTTTTCTTCAGCTCTATTAATTGTATACATATTAATTTGTTGAAGTTTTGTATTATTCTATAGCTGTAGAAGATTATGTATCAATAAAAAGATTCTAAAAATGAAATAGAAAAAATGAACAAGGTAAGTCAAGGGCAACATAACAGCCAATGAGAGGGCATATAATTGAGGTCGCATTGGTGGGAAGTAAGGGGATTTGGGAAGCACCAACAGAAGGCTACTACAAAAGTCAGTAAGAAGAATAAGATGGAATGCTAAAGTAAACTACTCAATAATATTAAAGAGAACACCAGAATTTGCTTCAGATGCATAAAGTGTAAAAGAGAGGTGAGAGTGGATATCAGACCACTGGAAATCAATGCTGGAAAGGTAGTAATGGGGGACAAGGAAATAGCAGAGGAACTGAATAAATATTTTGCATCAGTCTTCACTAAGGAAGACACTAGAAGTCTGAATGAAGATCCAGGCATCGGGGTCATGAAGTGTGTGAAGCTACCATTACTACAGAGAACATTTTTTAGATATTGAAAGGTCTGAAGGTAGATAAGTCACCTGGACCTGATGGTGTACACACAAGGGTTCAGAAAAAGGTAGCTCAAGAGATTATAGAAGCATTAGTTGTGATGTAACCAGATCAAGGAAAAGTGTAAAAATAATAGGGTTGGTGTCATGGCGGATTTCCCTAATATAAACTGGGGAGTTTCTTAGTGTAAGGGGTCATATGGATTTCAATTTGTTAAATAAGTTTCTTAAATCAATATGTGCAAAGTCCAATGAAAGGAGGGGCCACACTGTACCTGGTTTTGGGGAATGAGCCTGACCTTTCAGTGGGTGAACAGTTCGGGAATCGTGACCACAGCTGGTTAATTTTCAGCATACATATCAACAAGGTCCTTGTGGAAGAGATTTAAATTGACATAGGGAAACTTACAAGGGCTAAGAAGTGTTAATGGAGAACAGCTTTTCTCTGGCAAGTCCACATCAGACATAAGACCATGAGACAGGAGCAGTATTAGGCCATTCAACCCATCAATGCTGCCCTGCCATTCCATCATGGCTGACCCTGGACTCCACTCAACTCCATTCACCTGCCTTCTCATCATATCCTTAGATACCCTGACTGATCAAGAAACTATCAACTTCTGCTTTAAATATACCCACGGAATTCGCCTCGTCTGCAGGCTGTGGCAGAGCATTCCACAGATTCACCACTCTCAGGCTAAAAAAAATCCTGCTTACCTCTGTTCTAAAAGATTTCCCCTCAATTTTGAGGCTGTGCCTTCTTGTTCTGCATACTCTCACCATAAGAAACAGCCTCTTCACATCCACCCTATGTGGTCCTTTCAACATTTGGTAGGTATCAATGAGATCCCCCTGCATTCTTCTAAATTCCAGTGAGTACAGGCCCAGAGCTGCCAAACGTTCCTCATATATTAACTCCTTCATTCTTGGAATCATCCTCACGACCCACTCCAATGAAAACATTCTTTCTGAGATAGGGGGCCCAAAACTGTTGACAATACTCCAAGTGCGGCCTGATTAGTGTCTGATTAAGCCTTAGCATTATCCTTGCTTTTAACTTCTATTGCCCTTGAAATAAATGCCAATATTACATTTACCTTATTTACCACAGTCTCGTCCATTATCCCCATTTAGATAATAGTCCGCACTATTGTTCCTTTTACCGAAATGCATCATCGTGCAATTCCCAAGATTATAATTCATCTGCCATTTTTTGCCCATTCTTCCAATTTATCTAAGTCCTCCTCCAACTGCATTAGTGTTAGGGTTAGGGTTAGGCTTCCTCAGCACTTCCTACTCCTCCACCTATCTTTGTATCATCTGCAAGCTTTGCAACAAAGCCATTACTTCCATTTTCTAAATCAAAACTAAACAATGTAAAAAGTAGTGGTCTCAATACTGACCCCTGAGGAACATCACTAGTCAAAAGCAACCAACCAGAGAAGGCCCCTTTTTATTCCCACTTGCAGCCTCCTAACTGTGAGCCATTCCTCTATCCATGCCAATATCTTTACTGGCATGGCATTCAACTGTATCTTGTTACGTAGGCTGATGTGTTGCTCCTTATCAAATACCATCTGAAAATCCAAGTAAATGACATCTACTACCTCTCCTTTGTCTACGCTGCTTGTTATTTCCTCGAAGAACTCTAACAGATTTGACAGGCATGATTTGCCATTGCAGAAACTATGGTGACATTGACTTATGTTATCATTAGTCTCCAAATAACCCAAAACCTCATCCTAAATAAGAGACTTCAACACTTTCTGAACCACTAAGTTTTGGCTAACTAGCCTATAATTTCCTTTATTTTGCCTTCCTCCCTTCTTAAAGAGTGGAGGATGTTTAAAGAGCAATTGCACAGAGTACAGGAAAGGTATGTACCTGTTAGGAGGAGGATGGGGATGGAAATATAAGAGATCCTTGGATATCCAGAGAGTTGTGGAATTTAGTCAAGAAAAAAAAAGAAAAAGTATGTAAAGCTTCAGAAGTTCAGATCAAATGAAGCACAAGAAGAGTATAAAGAAACCAGAAAGGAACTAAAGGGAATGTGGAAACCCTGGAGGGGCCATGAAAAGTCACTGGCAAGTAGGATTAAGGAGAATCTCGAGGCATTTTATACATACATCAGGAGGAGAGGATAACTCAGGAGAGGGTGGGACCACTCAAGGACCGTGGGGGATGGGGAACATTTGCTTGGATGCAGAGAATGTGAGTGAGCTGCCAAATGAGTACTTTGGTTCAGTATTTACCAAAGAAAAGGATATGGAGGACCAGGAGATCAGTACTGAGTATATAACTACATTAGGGCACTTCGAGGTCAAGGAGGAGGAAGTGTTGGGCCTCCAGGGTAAAGATGAATAAGTCCTCGGGGTCAGATGGAATTTACTCCAATTTACTGAAGGAGGCAAGAGGTGAGCTTGCTGGGCCCTTGACCAGGATCTTTGTGTCCTCTCTTGCCACAGGCGAGGTCCCAGAGGAATGGTGAGTGGCTAATGTTGCACTTTTATTTAAGAAGGGAACAGGGGAAAATTCTGGGAACTAAGGACCAATGAATGTCACTTCATGTGAAGGGAAATTGCTTGAGAAAAATCATAAGGATAGGATATCTGGTCATTTGGAAACCCATTGCCTAATTATGGAGAGCCAGTATGGCTTTGTCTGTGGCAGGTTGTGCCTTACAATTTGATTGAGTTTTTTGAGAAGGTGACACGAGAAATTGATGAGGATAGAGCAGTGGCTGCTGACTACATGGATTTTAGTAAGGCATTTGACAAAGTCCCCCATGGGAGGCTAATCCAGAAGGTTAAGATGCATGGCATCCATGGCAAATTGGCTGTTTGGATTCAGAACTGGCTTGCGGATAAAAGACAGAGTGTAATGGGTGAGGGGACTTGTTCAAGCTGCTGGTCTGTAATTAGTGGAATTCCGTAGGTGTCTCTGCTACCTGCTGTTTGTAATGTATATAAATGACCTACATGAAAATGTGAATGGATGCATTAGTAAATCTGTGAATAATATCAAGGCATTTGATAAGGTACCCCATGCAAGGCTTATTGAGATGGTAAGCAGACATGGGATCCAAGGGAACATTGCTCTATGGATCTAGAACTGGCTTGCTCACAGAAGGCAAAGAAAGGTTGTAGATGGGTCATATTTTGCATGGAGGCTGGTGACCAGTGGTGTGACTCAGTGATCTGTTCTGGGACCCCTACTGTTTGTGATTTTTATAAATGACCTGATTGAAGAAGTGGGGTGATGGGTTAGTAAATTTGCTGATGACACAATGTTTGGAGGTGTTGTAGATAGAATGGAGGGCTGTCTGAGGTTACAACGGGACATTGATAGGATGAAAATCTGGGCTGCGAAGTGGCAGATGGAGTTCAACCCAGATAAGTGTGAGGTGGTTCATTTTGATAGGTCAAATATAATAGCCGAATATATTATTAATGGTAAGACTCTTGGCAGTGTGGAGGATCAGAGGGATCTTGGGGATCCGAGTCCATAGGACATTCAAAGCTGCTATGCAGGTTGACTCTGTGGTTAAGAAGGCATACAGTGCATTGGCCTTCATCAATCGTGGGATTCAGTTGAAGAGCTGAGAGGTAATGTTGCAGCTATATGGGACCCTGGTCAGACACCTCTTGGAGTACTGTGCTCAATTCTGGTCGCCTCAGTACAGGAAGGATGTGGAAACCATAGAAAGGGTGCAGAGGAGATTTACAAGGATATTGCCACGATTGGGGAGCATGCCCTATGAGAATGGGCTGAATGAACTTGGCCTTTTCTCCTTGGAGCGATGGAGGATGAGAGATGACCTGATAGAGGTGTACAAGATAATAAGAGGCATATTGATATTATGGATAGTAAGAGGCTTTTCCCCAGGGCTGAAATGGCTAGCACGAGATGGCAGTTTAAAGGTGCTTGGAAGTAGGTACAGAGGAGATGTCAGGGGCAAGTTTTTTTATGCAGAGAGTAGTGTGTGCATGGAATGGACTGCCGGTGGTGGTAGTAGAGGCGTAAACTATAGAGTCTTTTAAGAGACTCCAGGATGGCTACATGGAGTTTAGAAAATAGAGGTTTATGGGTAAAGCCTAGGTAGTTCTAAGGTAGGGACAAGTTCAGCACAGCTTTATGGGCCAAAAGACCTGTATAGCGCTGTATGTTTTCTTATGGTGGAGTTGTGGACAGCGCGGAAGACTGGCAGAGAATACAGCACAACTGCAGATATCGACTGAGAAATGGCAGATGGAGTTTAATCCAGATAAATGTGAGGTGTTACACCTCGGGAGGGCAGATGCAAAGAGACTGTACACTTCTAACGGCAAGGTCTTTAGAAGTGTTTATAAGGAGAGAGATCTTGTGGTCCAAGTTCATTCTCCTTGAAAGTGGCTAGCAGGTCAATAAGATGGTTAACAAGTTGAGACATTGAACTCAAAACTCAGGAGGTTATGTTGCAACTTTATAAAACTTGGGTTAGACCACACTGAAGCACTGCATACAGTCATGGTTGCTGAACTATAGGGAGGATGTTGAAACTTTGGACAGGGTGTAGAAGATGTTTACCAAGATGCTGCCTGGTTTTGAGGGATCATGCAATCAGGAGAAGCCACATAAACTTGGCTTGTTTACTCTGGAGCACTGGAGGCTGTGTGGGGGGGGTGGGGTGGTTGGATCTGATTCTGGCCAAGACCCTTCATCAGTCTGAAACATTGACTGTTTACTCTTTTTCATAGATGCTGCCAGGCCTGCTGAGTTCCTCCAACATAGTGTGTGTGCCAAACGACCCATGGTACTACAGGAGAGATATTAGCCTGGATAGAACATTCTCTGATTGGTAGGAGGCAAAGAGTAGGAATTAAGGGAGCTTTTTCTGGTTAGCTGCTGGTAACTCGTGGTGTTCCACAAGGCTCTGTGTTGGGACCGCATCTTTTCATGTAAAATGTCAATGATTTGGATTACAGAATTGATGGTTTTTATGGCCAAGTTTGTGGATGATACAAACAGAGGTGGAGGGGCTGGTAGAGTTGAGAAAGCAGAGAGGCTGCAGAAATACTTAGACAGATTTGGAGAATGGGCAAAGGAGTGGCAGATATGATAAAGTGTTGGGGAGTGAATGATCATACACTTTGGGAAAATAAATAAGAGCATAGACTACTTTCTAAATGGAGAGAAAATTCAAAAATCTGAGGTGCAAAGGGTCTTAGGAGTCCTTGTGCAGGATTCTATTAAGGTTAATTTGCAAGTTGAGTCTGTGATGAGGAATGGAAATGCAATGTTGAATTCCATTTCAAAAGGACTAAAATATGAAAGCAAGGTTGTAATGTTGAGTATAAGGCACTGTTGAGGTCTCAACTGTAGTAGAGTGAATGGCTTTGGGCACCTTATCTAAGAAAGGATGTGCTCACATTGATGAAGGTTCAAAGGAATTTAACAAAATGATTCCAGGATTGAAAGGTTTATCATATGAGAAGTGTTTGTTGGCTCAGGTCCATGTTCACTGGAATTCACAAGAATGAGGGAGGGATCTCATTGAAACCTACTGAATGTTGAAATGCCTTGATAGAGTGAATATGATGCTTCCTCTGGTGTGAGAGTCTAGGACCAGAGGACATAGCCTCAGAATAGAGGATCATCCATTTCGAACGAAGATGAATCGGAATTTCTTTTTCCAGGAAATGGTGAATCTGTGTAATTCATTTCCACAGGCAGCATGGTGCCGAAGTCATTCAGTATATTTAAGGAAGAGGTTGATCAATTCTTGATTAGTCAGGGCATGAAGGGATACTGGGAAAAGACAGGTAATTGGGGCTGAGAGGGAAATTGGATGAGCCACCATGAAATGCTGGAGCAAACTCGATAGGCCAAATAGCCTAATTCTGCTCCTATATCTTATCTTATGGTTTTACTCAGGAGCTAAAACATTAGCCCAACTGTGGATCACCCTAAAGTTCTGAACTGGTATTCATATTTTTGTTTTGGAGTGACTTCAGAGAATACTGACAGATACCTCTTCATGGGGTTCCATCTCCTGGAATGAGGACAGACCACCTGTTATTTAGTTCACCTGTCCTCACAGGTTAAGGTGTGTGCTGCACCATGTCACACACAATATCATACTCTGTTGTCTATATTTCAGGTTCAGCAGTGACCAGCAGATACAAGCCCCAAAGTCAATCAAGAGAACCCATTCACTCGGCAATCTGAGGCTACTGCACTGCAACTGTTCATTTCAGGAAATAAACCTCTAAATGCACTGGGGATGCCAGATGGGAAATGGGGCACAGAGCCAGGTAGTTGGGTGGAGGGACAGCAGTGGATGATACATTGGGAAAATGGCAGGATATGTGCCACTGGAGGGGGTATACAAGAGGGGAGAGGAAGGCAGGGTTAAGCCTTGGGAATGGGGAGCAGGGGATGGCTGTGTGGTTAGTGAAGGAGAAGAGGGAGGTGAGGAAATGGGTATTATTGTTATGGAGCAAGAAGTTGACATGGGGAGGGGGCTCAGGATCCTGATCTGTCATATTCCGTAAATCAGACATTATGGAATTCACTGCCTGCAGCTTTTCTTTCCATTTTCTGCTGGAGTGTATGTCATAATTTGAAATTATGTGAATTAAAAACAAAAAAAAAATGAGAAAATGAAATGTCTGGAGTTGATAAAACCGAGGGAAGCCATTCAGCCCATCTTAGTTCCCTCCTCACTGCAGTGACTTCACCTGCCTCCAAGTACAAGTGGGTAATGCATCCCGGGACAAATATCGGAGAGATTTCCAGCCTGTAATATATGAGTGTAGCCCCACAAGTACTGCTCATGTTCATGAGAGACTTCCCACAGTGAGAATACTGGGGTGTTGCACCCCAAGAAAGATATTCAGGAAAACAAGAGGCTCATTGGAGGAGTTTCTCAGAACCCTGTTACACATTCCAGAGCCACATTTAGATTGAATGTTTATAATGAGTGTCTCAATCCCAGATTTCAACATATTATCTGAATTCTCCACACTCCCTGTCCTATAAAACTGTGGGGACAGGAGCTTCCCTATTACACACACAATCTCCTTTCAATACCTCAGCTGAAAGGCAGCACCTCTGTCCCTCTTTTTTACAGTGAACAGCCAAGTCAGCCTGAATATTTGTTCTCAGGTCACTGAAAAGGGAATTAACAGATCAGTGCCCTGGAGCAGAACTCAATGTGGGGACCAGAGCCTTTGGTCTTCCCAGTGTTTTGCTGAAGGAAGCTTTGTGCATCCTGTAGCATCCCCCATCAGAGAGTGTGGAAGTGTTGGTACAAGTACAGGTGACACAGAACTGGAGATCGGCCATGTACATGTTTTAATATGATGTCAGCAAGAGAGAGCATTTTGAGAAAATATGCCAATGTAGGAAAATAAATCAGATACTGGGGTAAACACATGAGGAGTAGAAAACTTAAACAGTTACTAATTAATACAAACCAAGAATAGAATTGAATACAACAGCTGTTTTGGGGATAGACACCAGCAGCTGATTTGAGCAGAGTTAAGTCCAGAGACAGACATTGGAGCAAGGCACACAGGACAAGATATTGAAGGAATATACTCTAGAAATAGACATTGGGGAAAACTATAAAGGACCAGTCAATGGGAAAAATACCCCTCCACAGGACCAGAAACTGTAGTTAATTCTGAACGTCACCCATAAGGGAATACGACAGAGCTTGGGAATACACGATTGATCTGCAGGAAGGTTGTCATTCCCATGTATGAGAAACAATTTAAAATCAGTTGTTTGGAAGAATCCGAGAATCAGATTCCCAACCTTACATCTCAGGAATGCACCATGTTCAGACATTTGGGAAAATGTATATGGACCAGATATTAGAGACTGCACCCAAAATCACATACAGGAGGAGATTCCCTGTGCCCACAACCTGGAGTGCAGAGCAGGTCAAGAGGGGGCAAGGCACTGAATCAGATACTGGGGAAATTATTGCAGGCAAAGGAGATAACTTGGGACCAGATCCTGTGGAGATTCCCCATGCCCATAACCTGGAGTGCATGTGTAAACAGGACTTACCATTCCAACTATTGACAAGAGTCATTCCCAATTCCACATCTACAATTTAATTTAAAATCAATCCTAATTTTGTGGGATTGATCATTGATCTGAAGACAATACAGTGATGGATCTGTCATGACACAACATAGGCATGGATGACTTTTAGTTATTCATTCATGGGATGTGAGTAGAACAACATTTCTTTCCCATCCCAACTGCTGTTGAACTGGCTGGATTACTGAACCATTTCACTGGGCAATTAAAGGTTAGTTACATTACTGTGGGCCTGGAGACATAAACAGGCCAGACCAGGTAAAGTCAGCATATTCCCTTCCATGAAACACGTCAGTCATGAGTTAGACACCAATCCATTTCTCAAAGCCGCATTACATGTTTAATGAACTGACTTTAAACATCCCAGCTTCCATGATGTGATCTGAACTCACGTATCTACATCACCAACTCAGTATCTACAACTAAGCCCCTTGATTAAATTCTCAGTAACTCTCACCGGCAATATACCATATCTGCTGCTCAGCAACCAGACTCTCGCCCACTCTCATGTTTCAGCTATCTGCAGAACCAGGATGTGCAATAACTGAGGACATTTCCTTGTCACTGGCCTCTGATCCCCTCCAGAAATATTCGGCTCCCGACACTGACCTGCCCGCTCCTTCTTTCCCTCTCTGATTTTGTGCTGCCAGTCTTACAGTGTATTTTACACTCTTCACTGCTCACAGTAACAGCTTTGCCTTCTGCTTCCTGTTTGTGTTTCTGCCTCTCTCTCTCTCTCAGCTGATGGCTCCAACAGTCTGTTTGTACAAAGTGCAGGCAGCTTGTCAGAGCCAGCATCTGACCCTGTGCACTGTGGGGTGGGAGGGAGAACTGAGGCAGCAGATTGAAGGTTTAAAAAGAGGTCACAGTGTAAGAGGGGGAGACTCTCCAAGGCCTGGATACCAGACTAATATCCAAATCTGTGCCATGTTCCTCACATCCTGCTCTGCACCCTGTGTTCTATGCACTGGGCATCTCTCTGACTTTGTGAGTGTGTGACTCTCCAAAATCTGATACAAGTATATTTTTGCACAATACTGCATTTGGGGGCATTCCCACAGAGACGGATTGAGAATTGTTCCTTTCAATCTCATCCTCGGGCTTTATCCAAATGACTGCTGTTACCTGGATGAAGGAACTCTCTCATTGATGGGAATCGATCCCGTATTCCTGAGTATTAGATGACATGTGACTCTAAAATAGATAGTTTTGCAGGGAGTGAAGAAAGTTAGCAACAATTACAGTGGGATCTTGATCAGCTGGGTAGGTGGGCTGAGGAATTACAAATCGAGTATAATTCAGATGAAGATATCTTTGAGCGATTGCAGAACATTCTCAGTGAGGAGGGTGAGCAGACAGAAGTGGTTGCACTCATTGGCTCAAATGACAACAGGCAGAAAAATGGATGTGCTGCTCTGGAATGAATATTGGGAGAAAGAAAAGATGTTAAAATATAAGACCTCACAGTGGTAATCTCTGGATTATTCCCAGTGCCATGTGCTGGCAAGGTTAAAAATTGAACATATCGTAGATTAGTACATTGCTGAAAACTTGTACAAGGAGCAGGAATTCAGTTCAGTTCAGAAATTTAAAAAGGGTTACAAATAAAAATAAAATGCTGACAACTATAGATGAGTAAACCCAATAACTATGGAAGGAAGTTAATATATTTTAGCAAAAATTGGTGAGAAATTAGACTCACCGCAAGAAGGCAATTGAGAAAAATAAAGTGGCAAAAGATTGAACACAAAAGTATGTTAACCAGTAATATTAAAGAGTATACCAAAAGTTTCTTCAGATACTTAAAGTGTGAAAGAGAGGTGATAGTGGACATTAGAACACTGGGAAAAAAATGCTGGAGAGGTAGTAATAGGGGACAAGGAAATGATGGACAAACTGACTGAGTATTTTGCATCAGTCTTCACTGTGGAAGACACAAACAGTATAGTGGAATTTCGAGAGTGTCAGGGAACAAGAGTGGATAATGCTCCCATTACTAGGGAGAAGGTTCTTGAGAAACTGTAAGATCCGAAGGGAGGTAAGTCACCTGGGCCTGATGGTGTACACCCAGGGTTCTGAAGGAGGTGGCTGAAGAGCTTGTGGAGGCATTATTAATGATCTTTCACAGATCACTGGATTCTGGAATGGTTCTGGAAGACTGTAAAATTCAAAATGTAACTTCACTTTTCAAGGAGAGGCAGAAGAAAGGTAATTGTAGGCCAGTTACTCTGACCTCAGGGGTTGGGAAGATGTTGGAGTTGATTTCTCAGGTTGTGGTTTCCCGATACTTGGAGGCACATGATAAAATAGGCTGCAGTCTGCATGGTTTTCTCAAGGAAAACCTTGCCTTAGAAATTTGTTAGAATTCTTTGAAGAAATATAAAGCAGAATAGACAAAAGAGAATTGGTGGATATTGTGTACTTGGATTTTCAGAAGGCCTTTGACAAGGTGCCACACATGAGGCTGCTTAACAAGTTAAGATCTCATGGTATTTCAGGAAAGATACTAGCATGGGTGAACTGGCTGATTGGCATGAGGCAAAGAATGGGAATAAAGTGAGGCTTTTTTGTTTGGCTGCCCATGACAAGTGGTGGGATTCCTTCCTTTAACATAAAATGTCAAAGACTTGGCTGATAGCATTGATGGTTTTGTTGCAATGTTTGCGCATGATACAAGATGGGTGAAGGGGCAGGTAGTTTCGAGGAAGTAGAGGGGCTACAGAAGGACTAAGGCAGATTGGTAGAATGGGCAATGAAGTGGCAGATGGAATACAGTGTTTGGAATTGTATGGTCATGCACTTTGGTAGAAGAAATAAAATGGCAAACAATTTTCTAAATGGACAGAGAATTTAAAAATCTGAGGTGCAAATGAACTTGGGAGTCATCGTGTGGAATTTCCTAAAGGTTAATTTAGTTTGAGTCTGTCAGGTTGAGGAAGGCAAATGTGATGTCAGCATTCATTCCAAGAGGACTACAAGATAAAAGCAAGGATGTAATGTTGAGGCTTTAGAAAATTCTGGTGAGGCCTAACAGAGTACTGTGAGCAACTTTGGGCCCCTTATCCAAGAAAGAATGTGCTGACATTGGGGAGTGTTCAAAGGAGATTCACAAAAACAATTCCGGGTTCGAAAGGCTTGTGCGAACTGGAAATCAGAAGAATGACGGATGACCTTATTGAAATTGATCAAACATTGAAAACTCTTGATAAGATTGGATGTGGAGAGGATGTTTCCCATGGTGGGAGAGCCTAAAACCAGAAGACCCAGCCTCAGAATAGAGGGGTGTCCTCTTAGAAGAGATCAAGATGAATTCATTGCCACAGGCTGCTATGGAGGCCAAGTCTAGGCATATTCATGCCACATTTTTAAAAAGGATGTAGGCAAAAGGAAGGGAACTATAGGCCAGTTAGCTTAACATCTGTAGTCAGGAAAATGCTTGAAGCTGTCATTAAGGAAGAAATAGCAAATCGTTTAGAAAGGAATGGTTCCATTAGATAGACACGGCATGGAATCAGAAAGGGCAGGTCCTGCTTGACAAACTTACTGGAGTTTCTTTGCAGACATAATGAGTGCAGTGGATAGAGGGGAACAGGTGGATGTCATATAATTGGATTTACAGAAGGCTTTCGATAAGGTGCCACACAAGAGGCTTATAAATATGATATGGATGTGTGGAGTCAGAGGAAATGTATTGGCATGGATATTGGATTGGTTAACCAATAGAAGGCAGAGTGTTGGTATAAATGGCTGTTTCTCCGGTTGGCAGTGAGTGATGAGTGGGGTCCGCAGGGGTCAGTGTTGGGCCCGCAGCTGTTTACCATTTACATTGATGATTCGGAACAGGAGACTGAGTGTAGCACAGCAAAATTTGCTGGTGACACTAAACTGTGTGGAAAAGCAAATTGTACAGAGGATGTGGAGACTCTGCAGAGGGATATAGATAGGTTAATTGAGTGGGCCAAGGTATGGCAGATGGAATACAACGTTGGTAAGTGCAAAATCATCCACTTTGGAAGGAAAAATAGAAGAGTAGATTATTATTTAAATGGTGAAAGATTGCAGCATGCTGTTGTGCAGAGGGACTTGGAAATGCTTTTGCATACATCGCAAAAAATTGGCTTGCAGGTACAATAGGTTATTAAGAAGGCATACAGAATGTTGGCCTTCATTGCTAGAGGGATTGAATTCAAGAGTATGGAGGTCTAGCTGCAATTATACAGGATACTGGTGAAGCCACACCTGAGTACTGCATGCAGTTCTGGTCTCTGTACTTGAGGAAGGATATACTGGCTTTGGAGGCAGTGCAGAATAAATTCACCAGGTTGATTCCAGGGTTAACCTATGAGGAGAGATTGAGTCACCTGGGACTATACTCTTTGGAGTTCAGAAGAATGAGAGGGGGTCTTACAAAAACATTCAAAATATTGAAAGGGAAAAATAAGATAGAAGTAGGAATGTTGTTCCCATTGGTAGGTGAAGTTAGAACTAGGGGACATTGCCTCAAGATTCAGGGGAGAAAATTTAGGATGAAGATGAGGAGAAACAGTTTTCCCAGTGTGTGGTGAATCGGTGGAATTCTCTGCCCAGGAAAGCAGTTGAGGTTTCTTCAATAAATATATTTAAGACAGTTAGATAGATTTTACATAGTAGGGGAAATAAGGGTTATGGGGAAAAGGCAGGTCGATGGAGCTGAGTTTACGGACAGATCAGCCATGAACTTATTGAATAGCCGGGCAGGCTCAATGGGCCGGATCACCTACTCTTGCTCCAATTTCTCAAGTTCTTATGTTCAATGCAGAGGTTGATGGATTCTTGATTAAAATTTGAAGGGATATAGGTAGCGGACAGGAGAACGGGGCTGAGAGGGAAAATGGATCAGACATAATGAAATGGCAGAACAGACTCGATGAGCCAAATGGCCTAATTCTGCTCCAATATCTTAATTGAGGAGTTCTGAGGGTAAAGAGCTATTTCAGAAAGCTGGGGTAGATTAGGATTAGTGAGCAAGGCTCTGTGTGTGGGAGATTAAGTCTCATAAATTTCCTCTGTTTAGTCCCTGCTCCAACTTCCATAAGACCATAAGTTTTCTTTCTTTCTGTTCTCATTTCTTCATTCTTCATCTATTAGGGCACAGTAGATTAGAGGGAAAGGCTCCAGGGGCAGTGTTTTGCACTCTGTGTGGGATGTGGGAAGTCTGGGAGACCTCCAATCTCCCAGGTGAGCACATCTGCACCAAGTGTACCGAGTTGCAGCAACTGAGAAAATGTTTCTAGGAATTATTTTAGAAATCCAATGATTTTTGAAGGATCATTTCTGCTGCCGCCACAATCTCTAATGCTACCTCTTTCAGAACCCAGGTGCAGTTTCTCTGGTCTGGGTGATTTATGTACTGCCATCTCCTTGTCCCCCATTATTATTTCTCCTGCCTCATTTTGTAGCGGTCCTATATCCACTCTCATTTCTCTTTTAATTTTTACATACTTGAAACACTATCCACTTTGATATTATTGCTAGCTTGCTTTCAAATTTCATCTTTTCCCTTTTAATGATTCTTTTAGTTGCTTTCTGTAGGTACTTAAAAACTTCTCAATCCGCTTTCTTCCTATTAATTTTGCTTTTTTGTATGCCCTCTCTTTTGTTTTCACGTGAGCTTTGATTTCCCTCGTCAGCCATGGTTGTACTATTTTACCATTTGAGTATTTCTTCATATTTGGAGTACACATGTCCTGCACCTTCTTCATTTTTCCCAGAAACACATGGCATTGCTGCTCTGCTGACATCCCTGCTCACAGCTCCTTCCAATTTACTTTGGCCAACTCCTTCTCATACCAGTGTAATTTCCCTTCCTCCACTGAAATACTGCTACGTCAGACTTTACCTTCTCCCTATCAAATATCAAGTTGAACTCAGTCATATTGTGATCACCTCTGGTTTATTACATAGCACCCAATCCAGTATTGTGGATCCCCTGGTAGGCTCAATGACAAACTGCTCTAAAAGGCCATCTCTTAGGCATTCAATAACTCACACTCTTGAGATTCATTACAACCTGATTTTACCAATTGACCTGAACGTTAATATCTCCCATGACTATCATAGCATTGCCCTTTTGACGTGCCTTTTTTATTTCCTGTTGTAACCTGTGGTCCACCTCCTAGCCACTATTGGGAGGCCTGTAGATAACTGCCATCAGGGTCCTTCTACCCTTGCAGTTTCTTAAATCCACCCACAGGGATTGAACATCTTCTGATCTTATGTCACATCTTTCTACTGATTTGATGACATTCTTTACCAGTAGAGTCACACCACTCCCTCTACCGATGTTCCTATCCTTCTGATACAACATGTAACCTTGGACATGCAGCTCCCAACTACAACCATCCTTCAGCCATGATTCAGCGATGGCCATAACACCATACCCTGGCAATCTGTAATAGTGAAACAAGATCATCTGCCTTATTTCTTATACACCACCCATTGAGATACAACATCTTCAGTACTGTATTTGCTACTACTTTTGATTTTGCATCCCTAATGTTTTGATACTCAGCCAGTTAGCTGCGACTATGTCCCATCACCTGCCTGCCCTACCTGACAGTCTGACTGCATGCTATCTTTACTTTTTTTCCATCTGTCTTATCCTGTGTCCAATAACTCCAGTTCCCACACCGCAGCCAAATTAGTTTAAAACCCTACCCAATAGCTCTAACAAACCTGCCCACGAGAATACTGGTCCCACTCGAGTTCAGGTGCAACCTGTCACTTTTGAACCCGTCGTACCTCCCCCAGAAGAGATCCCAATGATTCAAGAACCTCACACAAAATGCTGGTGGAATGCAGCAGGCCAGGCAGCATCTGTAGGGCGAAGCGCTGTCATGATGAAGGGTCTCAACCCGAAACGTCAACAACACTTCTCCCTATAGATGTTGCCTGGCCTGCTGCGTTCCACCAGCATTTTGTGTGTGTTACTTGAATTTCCAGCATCTGCAGATTTCCTCGTGTTTGTGATTTGAGAATCTGAAGCCCTGCCCCCTGCACCGGCGTCTCAGCCACACATTTATCTGTCAAATCATCCTGTTTATACCCTCAATGATGAGTGGCACAGGCAGCAATCGAGAAATTAATACACTGGAGATCCTGCTTCTCAGCTTTCTACCTAGCTCTCTAAAATCTCTTTTCAGGACCTCCTTGCTTTTCCTTCCAATGTCATTGGTACCAACATGTATCAAGACATCTGGTTGCTCTCCCTTCCTCTCCAAAATGTTCTGGACACAATCTAAGACATCCCTGACCCTGGCACCTGGGAGGCAACGTACCATTCTGGTGTCCCTTTCACATCCACAGAATCTCCTGTTTGTTCCCTCACAATAGTCCCCTATCACTACTGCTCCCTTCTTCTCTCTCTGTCCCTTCTGCACCACAGACCCGTGCTCAATGCCTGTAAATCGGTCGCCATGGCATTCCCCTGGAAGATCTTCCCCCACAAAAGTATCCAAAGCGGTATACGGATTTTCCTGCGGGTAGTCACAGTAAATATAAAAAAACACAAGGGATTCAACAAAAGACTGCGAACAACAAAGATGGATAAAGCACAAATGTGCCAATGACAATATGCAAATATGAAAAATAAATCAAAATAATAACAATAAATAAGTAATATTGTGAACATCAATTGTAGAGTCCTTGACAATGAGTCCATAGGTTGTGGAGCAGACTCGATGGGCCAAATGGACTAACTCTGCTCCAATATCTTAATGGTCTCATGGAGTCAGTTTAGTGTTGGGGTAAGTGAAGTTATCCACTCTGGTTCACGAGCATGATGGTTGAGTGGAAATAACTGTTCCTGAACCTGGTGGTCTGGGACACAAGGTTTCTGTACCTTCTTCCTGATGGCAGCAGTGAGAAGAGAGCATGTCCTGGATGGTGGATGTGCTCGATGATGGATGCTGCTTTCCTGCAACAGCACTCCTTGTAGATGTGTTCAATAGTGTGGAGCGACGTTAGGGTGTATTCTGGAGTTATGGTATTTAGCAAATACTAATTTCAACAGCAACCAGTCTTCATACCTGATTATGGATTGTAGATTCAGTTAAATTGCCCCCAGAACAATGATGTTCTTGGACATGCAGAATGGGGTTGCTTGCAAACAAAGAAACTCCAATTTTGACCTCAGATACCTGAATGTGGTCCAGAGTTAGTGGGAATTAACATTCATTTTGGGTGGCTGGAGCGCAGATGTGAAGATAGACGTATTTGAAAATTGTATGTAATTCAAAGGGAACATTCTAGATACATTGTAACCTCAGAATTGTCCTTCTGTTTAGTTTCATCTTTAGCATATAAAAATGTCATGTAGTATTGCGTCAGACAGGCCTCTTCTTCCACGAGTGTCTGGAGTGTGATACCTGCTGCTTGTTTTGCTGAATAAAGACTTCTATATCCACCAGCTTCAGTGTCTCTCTAGTGACTTCGTTCACAGTCACACCAAGAGCTTTACCAGTGATGGACCGGACTGTATCCATGAATTTTTACAGGCTTTTCTATTCAAGGGTGTCTCCATACCAGTCCGTGACACAACCCACACACACCTCTCACTGGTCCCAACCCCACTACTCCCCTCTGCCCTCCGCACCTCCCTCCCTTTAGTTCATGCTCCACCTTCCTCACCCATTAGATTCCATTATCTTCAGCCTTTTGCCAAAATTCCATTCCCCATCGGCCTGTCAACCCGCTCACCTGGAAGCCCCCATCACCTGGCAGCACTTGCTCTACCCCCTCCCTCGCCTCTTTACACCGGTCACTTACCCTCTGCCTTTCAGTCCACATGAAGGGTCTTAACCTGCTACGTCATGTCGCCATTTCCACTCGAGATAGAGCTTATTCTAGACGCAGAGGCGTTTGGGTACCTAAGGTCTCCATTTCATTATTTGGAAGACGATCGCAACTGCCATTAAACATCATTTTCTTTTTTCAAAGCATCACAACATGAGACCAACAAATGGCAAATTCTCTCCCAATGCTCCCCGAGGTTTCAGAGATACCGTATGGAAGGATACCATTCCTCCATTTTCTAATCCCTTTTCCAACTCACAGCTGTTCTTATTGAGTTCTTCTATTTGTTGTTGGAGGTCTGCACAGTTACCCTGGTTTTCAGCCTTGTTTCATGTATACATAAAATCTGAGGATTTCCTTAAGTTCTGATACACATTTCTTAAATTCTTGACCATTCACGATAAGACACCTTGCATTCCATTGTATAATATATACTGCCATTAATATCCCACCTCCTCTGCCTGTGAACTGTTTGATCCTTCCTTCAGCGTTTCTTCAACTACTTCCCACCTAAGCCCTGTAATACCAAGATATTTTTCTGCAGACTTGACTATAATTTTAATTTTATCAGTTCTTTTGTTTGTTTACGCTGAACAGTTAATTGCATCTACCATAAACAGTACGAAATCCTTTCTAAGTGTATTCTTATTTATCATCTTACAGCCTCACAATTCACGTTTACTATTCCCAGTATTTGTTTGCTTGATAGTCCTCTTCTTTTCCGCAAATCCTTTCACTGCCTCCGTGAAACTGATCCCTTGAGTTACTTTTACATATTGTATCTCAGCTGCCTTCTTGCTATTAATGCACCCTCGATAAGTGTTCCTCACCACAATTGCAGCACTGCAGCCTGGCACCCGCCTCACATTTTCTGTAATCATGTTCTCTAGCGCATCTCCAGCATCATTGTTTCCCTCTGCAGACTGCCGCAATATGCCCGAGTTTCTGACATCTAAAGCATCTTAAAGGTGGTGTTATATATATTCTGATCTCATAACATATATTCCCTAAATAAACTTTAGTTGCAGTTTCTCCTCATCAAAGTTAATCATAACTGATAAACTATCACACTTTTTCCCATTTCTTGTAACTTTCAAACGTTTGGCCTCAATAATTTTTTGCTCCTTTTATGTTCTGTTTAATCTCATCCATAGCAACTTTCATTGGTATACCCAAAATAACTCCTATAGTCCACTCTCTATTGTTGGGAATAAAGCATTGTACTTTTTTGCCATCTCTTTTATTTAATCTTATCACTTTGCCTTGCTGAGCACTATCCCACCAAATCACTAATAGCGATCCATTTCGGAAAATTTTTGCTCTTTTGACCTCGCTGATAAGTTTGTTGATTATCTTCATCAAATGAATCAGATTCCAATCACCAGAATTTGCTCAATTTTATAATTGCTTTAATCTCATCTTCTTTGCATTGTCTTGCTGTCCTATTTTGATCATCCCCGATTCGTCAGAGTTCGACATCTCATAACTCTATTTACTTTTCTAACTCCTTCCAGTCCATTCCTCTTTCCCGCTGGCCTCCATCTCTAACTCGCTTCCACCATCCAGTTCATCCCCGACCCACGACTGAATCAGCAGTTCTTCCATCCGGTGCTGCATTGAAGCCGACATCTTGCTCAACCCACTCAGCATTTCCATTCCGTTCCACAACTCAATCCCATGCCGTAACTCTTTTCATGTCCATCCGCACCACTTTAAAAAAAAACTTGACCAATGGTAGAGCAAATTGCAAACCAATGGGTGGGAATGTGCTGACCTCCAAGCAACCAATTGCGGCAGGCATGTTTCTCTAACCTGGTGAAAGACGGATGACTGACGTGTTTCAGGGAAGAGAAACTGCTGACTTTACCTGGTCTGGCCTGTATATGTCTCCAGGCCCACTGTAATGTAACTGACCTTTAACTGCACTGTGAAATGGCTCAGTAATCCACCAGGTTCAAGAGCAGTTGGGAAGGGAAAGAAATGTTGTTCTACTCACATCTCATGAATGAATAACAAAAAGTCATCCACGGTTATGTTATATCATGAAGGATCCATCACTGTATTGTTTTCTGATTGATCCCATGGGATTGGGATTGATTTTAATTAAATGGGAATGAAATTAATTTAGTGTTAATAATATTTCATGACTGTTTTACTGTTTATGATTTTATGTAGTTACATCACAATAGTGTTTTTTGAATTGTTTCCATGGAAATTTCATTGCTAGTTTTTTCTGTTCTGACATCAGATTAAAAAATGGACATGGTCGATATCCAGTTCTGTGTCACCTGTTCTTGTACCAACACCTCCACACTCTCTGAAAGGGGCTGCGGATACACAAAGTTTCCTTCAGCTGAACACTGGGAACACAAAAGCTTTAATCCCCACAGTGAGTTCTGTTCCAGGGCACTGATGCTGTTGTCCCTTTTCACTGACCTGAGAACAAAAATTCAGGCTGACTTGGCTGTTCACTGTAGTACAGAGGGACAGAGGTGCTGCCTTTCAGCTGAGACATTGAAGGGAGATTGTGTGTGCAATGGAGAAGCTCCTGTCCCCACAGCTTTATACGATCTGGCATGTGGAGAATCAATAGGGACAGGAGAGGTACCGGAGGATTGGAGGGTTGCCAATGTTGTTCCCATGTTCACGAAATGGAGTAGAAATAACCCAAGAAATTATAGACCAGTGGGTCTTAATACAGTGGTTGGCAAATTGTTGGAGAAGCAGGATTTATGAGCATTTGGAGAGACACAATCTGATTAGGGATAGTCCGCATAGCTTGTTAAGGGCAGGTCGTGTCTTACTTAGAAACATAGAAAACCTACAGCACAATACAGGCCCTTCGGCCCACAAAGTTGTGCCGAATATGTCCCCACCTTAGAAATTATTAGTCTTTCCCATAGCCCTCTACTTTTCTAAGCTCCATGTACCTGATTGAATTCTTAGAGGAGCTAACAAACACAGAGATGAAGGTAGAGCAGTGGATATAGTTTTTATGGATTTCAGTAAGGCATTTGTTCGATTTCCCCATGTGAGGCTCCTTCAGAAAAGAAGAGACATGGGATCCAAAGAGACCTTGCTTTGTGGATCCAGAATTTGCTTGCCCACGGAAGGCAAAGGGTCGTTATAGATGTTCATATTCTACATGGAGGATGGTGACTAGTGGAGTTCTGCAGGGATCTGTGCTGGGACACCTCCTTTTTGTGATTTTTATAAATGACTTGGATGAAGAAATAGAAGGGTAGATTTGTAAGTTTGCTGATGACAAAAGGTTGGGCTGTTATAGATTGTCTGGAGGGTTGTCAGAGGTTACAGCAGGACATCAAGGAGGGAAGGAAAATGAGTGGGAGAGCTATAGTGATAGGGGATTCGATTGTAAGGGGAATAGATAGGCGTTTCTGCGACCACAAACGAGACTCCAGGATGGTATGTTGCCTCCCTGGTGCAAGGGTCAAGGATGTCTCTGAGCGGCTGCAGGACATTCCGGAGAGGGAGGGTGAACAGCCAGTGGTCATGGTGCACATAGGTACCAACGATATAGGTAAAAAACTGGATGAGGTCCTACAAGGTAAATTTAGGGAGTTAGGAGATAAGCTAAAAAGTTGGGCCACAAAGGTAATAATCTCTGGATTACTACCAGTGTCACGTGCTAGTCAGAGTTGAAATAGGAGGGATATTTCAGATGAATACGTGGCTTGAAAAATGGTGCAAGGGGGAGGGATTCAAATTTTTGGGGCATTGGAACCAGTTCTGGAGGAGGTGGGACCGGTATAAACAGGACGGTCTGCACCTGGGCTGGACTGGAACCAATGTCCTGGGGGAGCGTTTGATACTGCTGTTCAGGAGAATTTAAACTAATGTGACAGGAGGATGGGAACATGTGCAGAGAGACAGAGGGGTGTAAAATGAGGGTAGAAGCAAAAAGTAGTAAGGTGAAAAGTAAAAGTGGCAGGCATGCAAATCCAAGGCAAAAAGCAAAAAAGGGCCACTTTTCAATATAATTGTATAAGGGCTAAGCGTGTTGTAAAAACAAGCCTGAAGGCTTTGTGTGTCAATGTGAGGAGCATTTGTAATAAGGTGGATGAATTGAATGTGCAGATGGTTATTAATGAATATGATACAGCTGGGATCACAGAGACATGGCTCCAGGGTGACCAAGGATGGGAGCTCAACATCCAGGTATATTCAATATTCAAGAGGGATAGACAGGAAAGAAAAGGAGGTGGAGTAGCATTGCTGGTTAGAGAGGAGATTAACGCAATAGAAAGGAAGGACATTAGCCTGGACGATGTGGAGTCGATATGGGTAGAGCTGCATAACACTAAAGGGCAAAAAACACTGGTGGGAGTTGTGTACAGGCCACCTAACAGTAGTAGTGAGGTTGGGAATGGCATTAAACAGGAAATTAGAAATGCGTGCAATAAAGGAACAGTAGTTATAATGGGTGACTTCAATCTACATATAGATTGGGTGAACCAAATTGGTAAGGGTGCTGAGGAAGAGGATTTCTTGGAACATATGCGGGATGGTTTTCTGAACCAACATGTTGAGGAACCAACTAGAGAGCAGGCCATTCTAGGTTGGGTATTGAGCAATGAGGAAGGGTTAGTTAGTAATCTTGTCTTGCGAGGCCCGTTGGGTAAGAGTGACCATAATATTGTGGAATTCTTCATTAAGATGGAGAGTGACATAGTTAATTCAGAAACAAAGGTTCTGAACTTAAAGAAGGGTAACTTTGAAGGTATGAGACGTGAATTAGCTAAGATAGACTGGCAAATGATACTTAAAGGGTTGATGGTGGATATGCAATGGCAAGCATTTAAAGATCGCATGGATTAACTACAACAATTGTTCATCCCAGTTTGGCAAAAGAATAAACCAGGGAAGGTAATGCACCCATGGTTGACAAGGGAAATTAGGGATAGTATTAGTCCAAAGAAGAAACATATAAATTAGCCAGAAAAAGCGGCACACCTGAGGACTGGGAGAAATTCAGAGTCCAGCAGAGGAGGACAAAGGGCTTAATTAGGAAAAGGAAAACAGATTATGAGAGAAAGCTGGCAGGGAACATAAAAACTGACTGTAAAAGCTTTTATAGATATGTGAAAAGAAAAAGATTGGTCAAGACAAATGTAGGTCCCTTACAGTCAGAAACAGGTGAATTGATCATAGGGAACAAGGACATGGCAGACCAATTGAATAACTACTTTGGTTCTGTCTTCACTAAGGAGGACATAAATAATCTTCTGGAAATAGTAGGGGACCGAGGGTCTAGTGAGATGGAGGAACTGAGGGAAATACATGTTAGTAGGGAAGTGGTGTTAGGTAAATTGAAGGGATTAAAGGCAGATAAATCCCCAGGGCCAGATGGTCTGCATCCCAGAGTGCTTAAGGAAGTAGCCCAAGAAATAATGGATGCATTAGTGATAATTTTTCAAAACTCCTTAGATTTTGGATTAGTTCCTGAGGATTGGAGGGTGGCTAATGTAACCCCACTTTTTAAAAAAGGAGGGAGAGAAAAACCGGGAAATTATAGACCGGTTAGTCTGACATCGGTGGTGGGGAAAATGCTAGAGTCGGTTATCAAAGATGTGATAACAGCACATTTGGAAAGAGGTGAAATCATCGGACAAAGTCAGCATGGATTTGTGAAAGCAAAGTCATGTCTGACGAATCTTATAGAATTTTTTTGAAGATGTAACTAGTAGAGTGGATAGGGGAGAGCCAGTGGATGTGGTATATTTAGATTTTCAAAAGGCTTTTGACAAGGACCCACACAGGAGATTAGTGTGCAAGCTTAAAGCACACGATATTGGGGGTATGGTATTGATGTGGATAGAGAATTGGTTGGCAGACAGGAAGCAAAGAGTGGGAGTAAACGGGACCTTTTCAGAATGGCAGGCAGTGACTAGTGGGGTACCACAAGACTCAGTACTGGGACCCCAGTTGTTTACAATATATATTAATTATTTAGACGAGGGAATTAAATGCAGCATCTCCAAGTTTGCGGATGACACGAAGCTGAGTGGCGGTGTTAGCTGTGAGGAGGATGCTAAGAGGATGCAGGATGACTTGGATAGGTTAGGTGAGTGGGCAAATTCATGGCAGATGCAATTTAATGTGGATAAATGTGAGATTATCCACTTTGGTTGCAAGAACAGGGAAACAGATTATTACCTGAATGGTGGCCGATTAGGAAAAGGGGAGATGCAACGAGACCTGGGTGTTATTGTACACCAGTCATTGAAGGTGGGCATGCAGGTACAGCAGGCAGTGAAAAAGGCAAATGGTATGTTGGCATTCATAGCAAAAGGATTTGAGTACAGGAGCAGGGAGGTTCTACTGCAGTTGTACAAGGCCTTGGTGAGACCACACCTAGAGTATTGTGTGCAGTTTTGGTCCCCTAATCTGAGGAAAGACATTCTTGCCATAGAGGGAGTACAAATAAGGTTCACCAGATTGATTCCTGGGATGGTAGTACTTTCATATGAAGAAAGATTGGATCGACTAGGCTTATACTCACTGGAATTTAGAAGATTGAAGGGGGATCTTATTGAAATGTATAAAATTCTAAAGGGATTGGACAGGCTAGATGCAGGAAGATTGTTTCCGATGTTGGGAAAGTCCAGAATGAGGGGTCACAGTTTAAGGATAAAAGGAAAGCCTTTTAGGACCGAGATGAGGAAAAACTTCTTCACACAGAGAGTGATGAATCTGTGGAATTTTCTGCCACAGGAAACAGTTGAGGCCGGTTCATTGGCTATATTTAAGAGAAAGTTAGATATGGCCCTTGTGGCTAAAGGGATCAGGGGGTATGGAGAGAAAGCAGGTACAGGGTTCTGAGTTGGATGATCAGCCATGATCATACTGAATGGCGGTGCAGGCTCGAAGGGCCAAATGGCCTACTCCTGCACCTATTTTCTATGTTTCTATGTTTCTATCAATAGGATGCAGAACTGGGCTGACAAGTGGCAGATGGAGTTCAACCCAGATAATTGTAAAGTGGTTCACTTCGCTAGGTCATATTTGAAGACAGAATGTAATATTAATGGTAAGACTCTTGACAGTGTGGAGGATCAGAGATCTTTGGGTCCGTGTCCATAGGACACTCAAAGCTGCTGCTCAGGTTGATAGTGTTGTTAAGAAGGCAAATGGTGTGTTGGCATTCATCAACCATGGGATTGAGTTCAGAGTCATGAGGAAATGTTACAACTGTACAAGACCTTGGTCAGACCGACTTGGAGTACTTTGTTCAGTTCTGGTCACCTCACTATAGGAAGGATGTGGAAACTATAGAAAGGGTGCAGAGGAGATTTACAAGGATGTTGCCTGGATTGGAGAGCATGCCTTATGAGAACAGGTTGAGTGAGCTTGGCCTTTTCTCCTTGGAGTGACAGAGGATTAGAGGTGACCTGATAGCGGTGTATAAGATGCACTTTGGTTGAAGAAATAAAAGTGTAGACTATTTAGAAAATACTCTACGCTTTTAGTTCTTATACCAAAGTGCATGACCATACATGTCTACCTGGAAGTGAGATTTACTGGTCCATAGTTCCCAGAAATTTCCCTTGTTCCCTTCTTAAATACAGGTACAACATTAGCCACTTGCCAGTCTTCTGGGACTTCACCTGTGGTAAGAGAGGACACAAAGATACTGGTCAATACCTCAGCAATCTCACCTCTTGCCTCCTTCAATAGCCTGGGGTAAATCCCACCTGGCCCTGAGGATATATCCATCTTAATCTTCATTTGGAGGCCCAACATTTCTGCCTCCTAATAAAAGATATTAAGCCTTTACCCAATGGATTAATAGAAAGAAACAAGTCCTTAGCATTTACCTTATATAGCAAATATCTTTTATTTGTGATAAACTAGTATCCTTACGGCATGCCCCTTTGGATAAAATCAGAATGGCTTGGGAGCATGACTTAAATATCCCTTTATCTGATGAAGTTTGGGACTCGATTCTCAAGTGTGTTAACTCAACTTCTCTTTGTGCTTGCCACTGTCTTTTACAGTTTAAGATTGTTCATAGGGCCCATATGTCCAAATCTAAATTATCTCGATTTTATCCTAATATTAGTTCTCTTTGTGATAAATGCAAAAGTGGCGAGGCTTCTCTCATTCATATGTATTGGACTTGTCCTAGTCTAGAGAAATTTTGGAGAGATGTTTTTTTAACTTTATCCTGTATTCCGAATCGCCACTTAGAACCTAACCGTTTAATTGCTCTTTTTGGTTTCTTGGGTGAGACAGATATACGTTTGAGTTCAACTAAATGTCAAATATTTTCTTTTGCTTCTCTCCTGGGTAGACGTTTAATTCTTCTTAGATGGAGAGATGTTGCTCCACCCACGCACACTCAATGGCTTAACGATATTATGTCCTGTTTGGACCTTGAAAAAAATCATTACTCAATTCTTAATTCGGACATAAAGTTTCATAAGGTCTGGGGACCTTTTATTGAGTATTTTCATAACTTTCCTTCTAATTAAGTTTCTTTTTCAATCCCTTGCTTTCAGCTTTTTTTTGGTAGTTGGCATTATTATCTTCTGTTTTCAATTGTATTTACAGTTTTGGGGGTTTGAATGTTCTGATTTATATTTTCTACATTTTGCTTAGGTTGGTCTGGAGTTTTCTTTTTGTGGGGTTGGGGGTGGACACTAACTTTACACAACCAATTTGGGTGCTTTTTCAATTATTATATTTTGTATTATATTACCATTGTATGTTTATTTTGCACTGTACTAATTTCCTATTTTGTTTTTGGTTTTGTTTTTGTTTTTGTAGTGTTGTAGAAAATGCATTAAAAAATCAAAAAAAAACATTTCTGCCTCCTTGATTTCCAACTGCTGTAATGTATTTATACACCAAGCACTGATCTCCTGGTCCTCCACATCCTTTTCATTTTGTCACGTACCCCGTGACCGGGTTAAGAACCAGCAGAAATGGAAAACCCTTTGAAGTCTGGTATTACCATAAACTAATAGTGTTTATTAGTAAGCTAAGCAATACAGTATATATATACTGTGTGTATATATATATATATACACACAGGAATAGGATCAAAACTAGGCTCTTTCAAACCTGGGGTAAATGAATACAGTCTTACGATGCAATGAAGAGAGTTCAGTTCAGGTCGAGGTAGTTGCTTTGAGTATCATTGGAGAGAGAGAAAGAGAGAGAGGTGATGAGAAGTGATGCCGTCGATCTTCCTGTTGTGGTCATCGACTATGACCATACCACGTACGATCATTCTTCATTGGTGGACCTGTCACCCAGGGGAGGGTGGACACACAAACAGCTCCCCACCGGTCGCACCCTCTCAAACTGTGAGCCACTGATCGATTCCCCGAACCGACATGCTAAACCCGCACCTTCACGTGGGTGCACAACACTCTTTCAGTGTCCCGTGGCATGTCTGTCTGTGTCTTAGCAGACCTGCATTTTATCTCCACATGCTGGACACCGGCTGTCCATCAAACCGGCTCCACCTTGCTGTCTCTGCAGGAATTTTAACAAGTGGGCAAAGTGTGCCTGGAGCAAAGGTAAACAATCAGCCGAGGAGACATAACATTAAATCATGTCTCTTTCTTACACATCTGCACTGGATGCCTCCCCTCCCCTTCTCTCAATAGCAGCACAGTTCATAGGATCAACTCAGGACCCCATCTCAAACTCGGTTTGCATGTCACACCCCCCCCCCCACCCGCCCTTTAGGAAAATTTTACAGGGGTAAAAATTTAAACGTAAATGTACATTACAGATGTACATTAACAAACAAATGTTCCCCCCCTTTATCCTTCAGTGGTCCCACCCTCTTCCAAGTTATCCTCTTACTCTTGATGTATGTATAGAATGCCTTGGGATTCACCTTAATCCTACTTGACAAGGACATATCACGGCCCCTCCTGGCTTTCTTCATTCTCTTGTTCCTTTCTGGTTTCTTTATACTCCTCATATGCTTCATTTTGATCCTGATTTCTGAAGCTTTACATACATTTTCTTTTTCTTCTTGACTAAATTCATCACCTCCCGAGACATCCAACGTTCTCTTGTCTTTCCATGCCCATCCTTCCTTCTGACAGGAACATACCTTTCCTGCACTCTGTGCAATTGCTCTTTAAACACCCTCCATATATCTGATGTGGTCAGCCAGAGGAAAGATGTTCCCAATTAACACTTATTAGTTCCTACCAAATGCCCTTGTAAGTTGTATGACCTCAATTTAAAACTGTTCCACAAGTACCATACTTATCCTTGTCTATAAATAGAATCACAATCAGAATCAGAATCAGGTTGATTATCAGCGGCATGTGTCGTGAAATTTGTTAACTTAGCAGCAGCAGTTCAATGCAATAGATGATATAAAAGAGGAATAAAAAATAATCAATCAATTAATTACAGTATATGTGTATTGAATAGATTAAAATTATGCAAAAGCAGAAATAATATATATTAAAAGAGTGATGTAGTGTTCATGGAGTCAATGTCGGATTAGGAATCGGATGGCAGAGGGGAAGAAGCTGTTCCCGAATCGCTGAGTGTGTGCCTTCAGGCTTCTGATGGTAACAGTGAGAAAAAGGCTTCGCTGGGTGCTGGGGGTCCTTAGTAATGGATGCTGTCTTTCTGAGACACTGCTCCTGAAGAAGTCCTGGGTACATTGTAGGCCAGTATACAAGATGGAGCTGACTGGATTTAGGACTCTCTGCAGATTCTTTCGGTCCAGTGCAGTTGCACCCCCAGCTGTAAAATATATAAATTCTGGTAGCAGTTTGCATTCCAACTCAGGCCAATGTCAAGCAGGCAACAGCTGATCTGAGCAATGGGATCAACAAGCATGAAACAGCACACCCTAACGCCTTCACTATCTTTTTGGGAGATTTTAACAAGGCCAGTCTGAAAAACTCACTGAGCAATTACCATCAACAGATCACTTGCAATACCAGAGGAAACACCACACTGGACCATTGTTCTACAAGTCTGTGGTGGCCAGTGCTATCATGTTTGCTGTTGTGTGCTGGGGCAGCAGTCTGAGAGTAGCAGACACCAACAGAATCAACAAACTCATTTGTAAGGCCAGTGATGTTGTGGGAGTGGAACTGGACTCTCTGATGGTGGTGTCTGAAAAGAGGTTGCTGTCCAAGTTGCATGCCATCTTGGACAATGTCTCCTATCCACTCCATAATGTACTGGTTAGGCACAGGAGTACAATCAGCCAGAGACTCATTCCACCGAGATGCAAAACTGAGCGTCATAGGAGGTCATTCCTACCTGTGGCCATAAAACCTTACAACTCCTCTCTCGGAGTGTCAGACACCTTGAGCCAATAGGCTGGTCCTGGACTTATTTCCACTTGGCATAATTTACTTATTATTATTTAATTATTTATGGTTTTATATTGCTATATTTCGACACTATTCTTGGTTGGTGCGACTGTAACAAAACCCAATTTCCCTCAGGATCAATAAAATATGTCTGTCTGTCTGTTACACCACTATCAAGAATGCCTACTGTGCTATTCCACACCCTCACTTCGGGAAGTCTGATCACCTGGCTGATTCTGAGAAACAAAGGACACACGTCCTGAGTACAGGCAGAGACTGAAGACTGCAGCACCAGCAGTGAGGACCAAGAAGGTATGGACAAGGAAAGCACAGAAGCACCTACAGGACTGCTTTGAATCGGTGAACTGGACTGTATTCAGGGATTCATCTTTCAACCTGGATGAGTATGCTGCAGTTCATACTGACTTCCTTAAAACCTGTGTGGATGAGTGTGTGCCCACAATGACTTACTGTACATTCCCAAACCAAAAGCGGTGGATGAACCAGGAGGTATGTCTGCTGAAGGCTAGATCTGTGGCATTCAACTCCGGGAACCCAGGCCTGTACCAGAAAACCAGGTATGATTTGCAGAGGGCTATTTCAAGGGTGAAGGGACAATTTCGACCTTTGTTGGAGGCGATATCAAATGCATAGCAACTCTGGCAGGAGCTGCAAGACATTACTTCCTACAAAGTGAAACCCAATAGTATGAATGGCAGCGATGCTTCACTACCAGATGAACTCAGTGCCTTCTATGCAGGTTTTGAAAGGGAGAACACATGTACAGCTGTGAAGATCCCTGCTGCACCTGATGACCCTGTATCTCTGTCTCAGAGGCCGATGGTAGACTGTCTATAAAGAGAGTGAAACCTCGCAAGGCAGAAGGTCCCGATGGGGTACCTGGTATGGCTCTGAAAATCTGTGCCAACCAACTAGTGAGAATATTCAAGGACATTTTCAACCTGTCACTGCTATGGGCAGAAGTTCTCACTTGCTTTAAAAAGACAACAATTATACCAGTGCCAAAGAAGAATAATGTGGACTGCCTTAGCGACTATCACCCGGTAGCACTCACATCGACAGTGATGAAATGCTTTGAGAGATTGGTTATGATTAGACTGAACTCCTGCCTCAGCAAGGACCTGGACTTACTGCAATTTGCCTATTGTCACAATAGATCAATGGCAGACACAATCTCCATGGCTCTTCACACAGCTTTAGTCCACCGAGGCAACACAAACACCTACGTCAGGATGCTGTTCATCGACTATGGCGTAGCATTTAATACCATCATTCCCACTGTCCTATTTAAGAAGTTGCAGAACCTGGGCCTCTATACCTCCCTCTGTATTTGGATCCCTGACTTCCTAACCTGAAGACCACAGTCTGTGCGGATTGGTGATAACATATCCTTTTTGCTAGCAATCAACACTGACGCACCTCAGGGGTGTGTGTTTAGCCCACTGCTCTACTCTCTGTATACACATGACTGTGTGGCTAGGCATAGCTCAAATACCATCTACAAATTTGCTGATGATACAACCATTGTTGGTAGAATCTCAGGTGGTGAAGAGAGCGCATACAGGAGTGAGATATGCCAACTACAGGAATGGTGCTGCAGCAACAACCTGGCACACAACGTGAGTAAAACGAAAGAGCTGATTGTGGGCTTCAGGAAGGGTAAGACAAAGGAACACATACCAATCCTCATAGAGGGATCAGAAGTGGAGAGAGTGAGCAGCTTCAAGATCCTGGGTGTCAAGAACTCTGAGGATCTAACCTGGCCCCAGCATATTGATGTATTCATAATGAAGACAAGAGAGAGGCTATACTTTATTAGGAGTTTGAAGCTTATTTCAACAAATACACTCAAAAACTTCTATAGTTGTTCCGTGGTGTCTCAGAAAGGCTGCGTCATTATTATAGACCTCCAGCATCCAGAGCATGCACTTTTCTCACTGTTACCATCAGGCAGGAGGTACAGAAGCCTGAAGGCACACACTCAGTGATTCAGGAACAGCTTCGTTCCCTCTGCCATCTAATTCCTAAATGGATGTTGAAGCTTTGGGCACTACCTCACTTTTTTAATATACAGTATTTCTGTTTTTGCACATTTTTTAATAATCTATTCAATGTACGTAATTGATTTACTTGTCTATTTATTATGTTTTATTTTATTTATTATTAATTTTTCCCTCTCTGCTGGATAATGTATGTTATTGAACTGCTGCTGCTAAGATAACAAATTTCACGTCACATGCCGGTGATAATAAACCTGACTCTGATTCTGATTCTTAACCAGAGGTGATCAGGGAGCTTAAAGTAAAAGATCCCATAGGAACTAGTGATGACAATATGATTGTAGTTCAACTTGAAATTTCACAGGGATAAAGTAAAGTCTGACGTAGCAGTATTTCAGTGAAGTAAGGGAAATTACAGTTGTATGAGGAGTTGGCCAAAGTAAATTGGAAGGAGCTGTGAGCAGGGACGTCAGCAGAGCAGCAATGCCATGTGTTCCTTGGAAAAATGAGGAAGGTGCAGGAGATGAGTACTCCATATATGAAGAAATACTCAAATGGTAAAATAGTACAACTGTCGCTGATGAGGGAATTCAAAGCTAGAATGAAAACAAAAGAGTGGGCATACAACAAAGCAAAATTAGTGGGAAGATAGAGGATTGAGAAATTTTTTTTAAAACCTACAGAGAACAACTAAAGAATCATTAGAAGGGAAAAGATGAAATATAAAAGCAAGCTAGCAATAATTATCAGAGTTCACAGCAAAAGCTTTTTCAAGTACGTAGAAATTAAAAGAGAAATGAGAATGGATAAAGGACCACTACAAAATGAGGCAAGAGAAATAATAATGGGGGAGAAGGAGATGGCAGATGAACTAAGTAAGTATTTTGCATCAGTCTTTACTATGGAAGACACTAGCAGTATGCCTGATGTTGTAGTTTGTGAAGGAAGAGAAACAGATGAAGTTACTATAATAAGAGAGAAGGCTGAAAGACCTAAAAGTACATAACTCACACAGACCAGAGAAACTGCACCCAAGGGTTCTGAAAGAGGGGGCACTAGAGATTGTGGCAGCAGTAGAAATGATCCTTCGAAAATGGACTGGAGAATTCCAAATGTCACTCCACTCTTTAAGAAAGGAGGAAGGCAGCAGAAAGGAAATTATAGCCTAACCTCAATGATTGGGAAGATGGTCGAGTCAATTGTTAAGGATGAGGTGACGGAGTACTCAGTGACCCAGGACAAGATAGGACAAAGTCAGCACAGTTTCCATCAGGGAAAATCCTGCCTGACGAACCTATTGAAATTCTTTGATATCAAAGGTTGTGGGGAGAACCTTCAAGTCCATGCTCTAGAAGCCTCTTTAAAATGTCCTTGACATGAACGTCATTCTTCTCCATGGACTTTGAGAAGATTAGGATATCATCCATGTAGATAAAGGAATACTTATGGAGTGTATTCTGGAGAATGTCATTTTTAAGGCCTGAAAAATGGCTGGAGCGTTCATAAAGCTGAAGGTTTAAAACCAGCTACTCGTCATGTCCCATCGTTGTACTGAATGCACTCTTCCACTCATCACCTTCCCTTATATGAACCAGATTGTCATTCCAGATTTCTGAATACTCTCGCTTGTTGGAGCATCTCGAAGTCTATATTCATGAATGGTAGGGGATAGTGATCTTTGGCCATCTTTGGCCATATCTTTGGCCATCGTGCGGTTGAATTTCCTATAATTAATGATTGGCCGTAGGCTCCCATCCTTCTTCTGTACAAAGAAGAAGCCTGCGGCAGTGGGTGTGGTGGAGGGCTGAATGAAGCCATTGCCAAGACCCTCCTTAATATAATCTTCCATGAAACTTCTCTCTGGGCCCAAGAGCGTGTACAATCAACCCCTTGGGGGACAAGTACAGGGCAGGATGTGTATCGCACAGTTGTGGGGTCGGTGTGGTGGAAGAGTTGAGGCCTTTCTCTTGCTGAAGACCTCCTCCATGTCCTTGTAGGTGGAAGCACTTTCGACGGTTATGGATGTGCTATACCCTTGGGACCTTCTTTCGATGATAACCCCTTTGGCTTTTTAGGTGGCAGGGGTGATTCAAACAACCTCAGAGTCTGCTCCCAAGGCTCACAAAGCTCATTCGTGGAAACAGGCCAAGTCAGAGTCCAAATCCCAATTAGAATCCTCAGGAGACAGCAGCAAGAATTTAAAGAGGGTACGTTCCCTCCAGCAAATAGGCTTCAAGGCTCAGCATAATGGAGTCTGTTCCATTACTTGAGACCTGGTAGCTGTGTTCTTAAGCTTGGCTGCAAGTTCCTCAGAATGTTCAGGCACCCCTTTAGTCCTCTCTTCCATATGATCCCATATCTTCATCTGCAAATCCACAGTCTTTTCCTGGATTCGCCCGGAACTGAGTGGGTGACCATCCAAGACAGTTGCAGGCATGAGTTGGCTCAACTCTCACAGCAGGAGATAAATTACAGAATCTGTGCATCTGTACCTCCCTCTTCAATTGGATGCTCAACCTCCTAACCAGAAGACCAATCTGTGCGGATTGGCAATAATTTCTCCTCCTCACTGACGATCAACACTGGTGCACCGCGGGTGTGTGCTTAGCTCACTGCTCTACCCTCTCTATACCCATGACTGTGTGGCTCGGCATAGCTCAAATACCATCTATAAATTTGCTGATGATACAGCCATTGTATTGTTGGTAGAATCTCAGATGGAGGTGAGAGGGCGTACAAGAGCAAGATATACCAACTAGTGGTGTGGTGTCACAACAACAACCTCGCACTCAACATCAGTAAGATGAAAAAACTGATTGTGGACTTCAGGAAGGGTAAGACAAAGGAACACATACCAATCCTCATAGAGGCATCAGAAGTGGAAGGAGTGAGCCATTTCAAGTTCCTGGGTGTCAAGATCTCTGAGGATCTAACCTGGTCCCAACATATCGATGTTGTTATAAAGAAGGCAAGACAGTGACTATATTTGAAGAGATTTTTTCTGAAGAGTTTGTCTGAAGAGATTTACTTGAAGAGTTTGAAGAGATTTGGTCTGTCAAGAAAAACATTCAAAAACTTCTATAGGTGTACCGTGGAGAGCAGTCTGAGAGACTGCATCTCTCTCTGGTATTGTGGGTGCTGGTGTACAGCACAGGACCGAAAGAAGGGTCGTAAATTTAGTCAGCTCCAACTTCGGTATGAGCCTACAAACTACATAGGACATCTTCAAGGAATGGTGTCTCAGAAAGACAGCGTCCATTATGAAGGACATCCAGTACCCAGGGGATGCCCTTCTCTCGCTGTTACCATCAGGTGGGAGGTACAGAAGCCTGAGGGCACACACTCAGCGATTCAGGAACAGCTTCTTCCCCTTGCCAGTCGATTCCTAAATGGACATTGAACCCTTAAACACTTCCTCACTTGTTTAATATATATCATTTCTGTTTTTGCGTGATTTTTAATCTATTCAATATACATATACTGAAATTTATTTATTTTGTTTTGTATTTTGTAGTATTTTGCAATGCATTGAACTGCTGCTGCTAAGTTTACAAATTTCATGGCACATGCTGCTGTTAATGAACCTGATACTGGATGTCGAATTGACCGATGAATCAATGGGATTGGGAGTAGTGACTGCTACCGTCACAGTCCTCCCGATACTGGACAGTCTTAGCAGTGCCGACAGTTGCAGCCTGGGATGTTCAATCATGCCCACAGAACCTCGTCTCTGTCCCGCTGTCTAAGGAATCTCCTATCATCACTGCATTCCTCTTCACCTCTCTGCTTTTCTGAACCCCATCACTAGATCAGTGTCAGAGATACGGTCACTCTGGCACCCCACTGGCAGGTCAGCCCCTCAATAGCATCTGAAGTTCAATAATTATTATTGAGGGGAACAGCCACAGGTGTTCTCTGTAGAAGCTGTCCATTTCCCTTTCTTCTCCTGACATTTACCCAGTGATCTGTCTTCCCCAACCTCAGGGGAACTATCTTCCTGTAGCTCCTGTCCATCACCTCCTCATTCTCCTATATGGGTTGAAGGTCATCGAGATGCGGCTCCAGTTCCTTAATACATTCTCTCAGTTGCTGCAACTCGGTGCACCTGGTGCAGATGTGTTCACCTGAGAGACTGGAGTCTCCCAGACTTCCCACATCCCACAGAGAGAGCAAAACACTGCCCCTGGATCCATTCTCACTGAACTACCATGACCTAATAGATGAGGAATGAACAAATGAGAACAGAAACACAGAAACTTTATGGTCTTATGGAAGGTGGAGCAGGACTAAACAGAGGAAATTCATGAGACATAATCTCCCACACTCAAAGTATTGCTCACTAATCTTCATCTACCCCAGTTTTCTGAAATAGCTTTTAAACCTCAGGACTCCTCCATTAAGTCCATAAGATATTGGAGAAGAATTAGGACATTTGGCCCATTGAGTCTGTTCTGTCATTTTATCATGGCTGATCCATTTTCCCTCTCACCCCCAATTTCCTGTCTGCTACCCATATCCCTTCATACCCTGATTAATCAACAATGTATCAACCTCTTCCTTGAATATGCCTAGATTTGTCCTCCACAGCCGCCTGTGTCAGTGAATTCACCTTCAATCCCAAAATCATTTTTGTGAATCTCCTTTGAACTCTTCCCAATGTCAGCACATTCTTTCTTAGATAAGGGGCCCAAAATTGTTCACAGTACACCGTTAGGCCTCACCAGAGCTTTCTAAAGCCTCAACATTACATCCTTGTTTTTATCTTGGAATGAATGCTGACATCACATTTGCCTTCCACACCACCGACTCAACCTGCAAAGTAACCTTTAGGAAATCCTGCACAACAACTCCCAAGTTCATTTGCACCTCAGATAATTGTCTGCCCTTTAATTTTTTTCTACCAAAGTGCATGACCATACAATTCCAAACATTGTATTCTATCTACTACTTCATTACCCATTCTACAAATCTGGCTTAGTCCTCCTGTAGCCTCTCGACATCCACGGAACTGCTTGCCCCTCCACCCATCTTGTATCATTGCAAGAAAGCTTTCAATGCTATCATCTAAGACTTTGACATTTTATGTTAAAGGAAGCAATTTCCTTTCTTCTGCCTCTCTCCTTGAAAATTTGAGTGACATTTGGAATTTTGCAGTCTTCCAGAACCATTCCACAATCTAGTGATTTGTGAAATATCAGTACTAATGCCTCCACAGTCTCTTCAGCCTAGTAATGGGAGCATCACCCACTCTTGCCCCCTGACACTTTCGAAGTTCCCAAACTGCTCGTGCCTTCCACAGTGACAACTGATGCAAAATACTTATTCAGTTTATCCACCATTTCCTTGTCCCCTATTACTGCTTCTCCAGCATCGTTTTCCAGTGGGTCTCATATCCATTCTCGCCTCGCTTTTACACTTTATGTACCTGAAGAAACTTTTTGTATCCTCTTTAATATTTTTGGCTAACTTACTTTTGTATTCTATGTTTTGCCTGTTTATTTATGTTAATTGCCTTCTGGTGTTTTAAAAATCTTCCCAGTCTATTTTCTCACCAATTTTTGCTTTGTTATATTAACTTTCTACCATAGATATTGGGTTTACTCATCTATAGTTCCCAGCATTTTATTTTTATTTGTCACCCTTCTTAAATTACTGAACTGAAGTGAATTCCTGCTCCCCATACAAGATTTCAGCAACGTACTAATCTAAGACATGTTCAATTTTTAACTTCACCAGCACATGGCACTGGGAATAATCTGGAGATTACCACTGTTGGGGTCTTACATTTTAACATCTTTTCTTTCTCCCGATATTCACTCCACAGCAGCACATCCATTTTTTCTGCCTATTGTCATTTGAGCCAATGTGTGCATCCACTTCTGTCTGCTCACCCTCCCCACTGAGAATGTTCTGCAATCGCTCAGAGACATCCTCATCTGAATTATACTCGATTTGTAATTCCTCAGTCCACCTACCCAGCTGATCAAGATCCCACTGTAATTGTTGCTAACCTTCTTCACTCCCTACAATGCCATCTATTTTAGTGTCAGCTGTCATCTAATACTCAGGAATACAGGATCGATTCCCGTCAATGAGAGGGTTCCTTCATCCAGGTAACAGCAGTTATTTGGATAAAGCCCTAGGATGAGATTGAAAGGAACAATTCTCAGTCTGTCTCTGTGGGAATGCCTCCAAATGCATTATTGTGCAAAAATATACTTGGATCAGATTTTGGAGAGACACATATTCACAAAGTCAGGGAGACTCCCAGTGCCTAGAACACAGGGTGCAGAGCAGGAAGTGAGGAACATGGCACAGATTTGGATATTAGTCTGGTTTCCAGGCCTTGGAGAGTCTCTCCCTCTTACACTGTGACCTCTCTCTCTTTGCCCTTCCTGCTTCCCTCTCTCCTTCCATCTTCCCTCAGCTCATTTCAAAGTTTTCAAACCTCCAATCTGCTGCCTCATTTCTCCCTCCCACCCCACAGTGCACAGGGTCAGATGCTGGCTCTGACAAGCTGCCTGCACTTTGTACAAACAGACTGTCAGTGTCATTAGCTGAGAGAGAGAGGCAGTCACAAACAGGAAGCAGAAGGCAAAGCTGTTACTGTGAGCAGTGAAGAGTGTAAAATATACTGGAGGACTGGCAGCACGAAATCAGGGAGGGAAAGAAGGAGGGGCAGGTCAGTGTCAGGAGCCGACATTTCTGGAGGGGAGCTGAGGCCAGTGACAAGGTAAGGTCCTCAGTTGTTGCACATTCTGGCTTTCTAGTTGGCTGAAGCATGAGACTGGGAGGGAGCCTGGTTGCTGAGCAAAACGTAGGGAATCAAGAAGCTGAGTTTGTGACATAGATACCTGAGTTCAGATCACATCATGGCAACGGGGATGTTTAAAGTCAGTTCATTAAACATGTAACTGTGTCTTAACTCTTAATTTTTAATTAAATTTGGATCTGGTCCGAAGTCATCTCCTTTTCCTACAATAACGTCCCCAGTATCTGATTCAGTGCCATGCACCCTCATGACCTGCTCTGCACTCCAGGTTCTGGGCACAGGGAACTCCTACAATCTGATTTTTGGTGCACTTTCTTAAATCTGCTCCATCCATGTTTTCCCACATGACTAAACATGGTGCATTCCTGAGATGTGAGGTTTGGAATTTGATTCTTGGATCCTTTCAAATAACTGATTTTAAATTGTTCCTCATCCATGGGAATCACAACCTTCCTGAAGGTCAATTGTGTATTCCCCAATCTCTGTTGTATTCCCTTATGAACAAAGTTGAGAATTAACCACAATTACTGGTTCTGTGGAGGGGTATTTCTCTCATTATCTGGCCCTTCATAGTTTCACCCAATGTCTGTTCCTGGAGTATATTCCTTCAATATACTGCCTGGTTTGGAAATTGCACCATCTCAGATTGCAAGACCCTGCAGTGCATAGTGAAGTCAGCTGAGAAGATCATCGGGGTCTCTCTTCCTGCCATCACGGACATTTACACTACACGCTGCATCTGCAAAGGAAACAGCATTATGAAGGACCCCATGCACCCCTCATACAATCTCTTCTCCCTCCTGTTGTCTGGGAAAAGGCTCCGAAGCACTTGGGCTCTCACGATCAGACTATGTAACAGTTTCTTCCCCCAAGCTATCAGACTCCTCAATACCCGAAGCCTGGACTGACACCTTGCCCTACTGTCCTGTTTATTATTTATTGTAAATGCCTACACTTTTTTTGTGCACTTTGTGCAGTCCTGTGTAGGTCTGTAGTCTAGTGTAGCTTTCTCTGTGTTTTTTTTATATAGTTCAGTCTAGTTTTTGTGCTGTGTCATGTAACACCATGGAATGACAATAAAAGTGACTTGACTTGACTTGCCTTGACTTGACAATATCTGGTCTGTGCGCCTTCCTCTAATGTCTGTCCCTTGGACTTACTCTGCTCAAGTCAGGTGCTGGTGTCCATCACCCAAATTTTATTCTAGTCTATTCTTGGTTTGCATTCATTAGGAACTGTTTATATTTTCTACTCCTAATGTGTTTACCCCATTATTTGTTGTATTTTCCTGCACTGGCATATTTTCTCAAAACGCTCTCTCCTGCTGACATCACATTAAAACATGTACATGGTCGATATCCAGTTCAGAGTCACCTGTACTTGTACCAACACCTCCACACTTTCTGATGGGGGATGCTGCAGGATGCACAAAGTTTCCTTCAGATAAACACCGAGCAGGCCAAAAGCTTTGGTCACAACAGTGAGTTCTGTTCCAGGGCACTGATGCTGTTAAGTCGCTTTTCAGTGAAGTGACAACAGAAATTTAGGCTGACTTGGCTGTTCACTGTAGTACAGAGGGACAGAGCTGCTGCCTTTCAGCTGAGACATTGAAGAGACATTGTGTGTGCAATGGAGAAGCTCCTGTACCCCCATTTTTATAGGACATGGAATTTGGAGAATTAGGATAATGTGTTGAAATATGGATTGAACCACTCACTATGAAATATTCCATCAATATCTGGCTCTGGGGTGTGTAACAGATTTCTGATAAACTCTTCCAATGAGCCTTTGTGTTTTCCTGAATATCTTTCTTGGGTGCAGCACCCCAGTATTCCCACAGTGGGAACTCCATTAAGAACATGTGCAGTATGTTGGGGCTACATTCATATATCACAGGTGGGAAATCTCTCCAATATTTGTCCCGGGATGCATTACCCACTTGTACTTGTAGGCTGGTGAAGTCACTGCAGTGATGAGGGAATTTAGATGGGCTGAATGGTTTCCCTCAGTTTTATCAACTCCAGTCACTTCATTTTCTCCTTTTCTTTGCTTTTAATGAATACAGTTTCAAATCATGACATAAACTCCAGCGGAAAACTGAAAGAAAAGCTACAGGCAATGATTTCCACGACATCTGATTTACAAAATTTGACAGAACATCCTCCACCACACTCCCCCTCCCCATGTCAACCTCTTGCTCCAGAACAATAATAACCACTTTCTCAACTCCCTCTTCTTCATCACTACCCACACCTCCATTCCCTGCTCCCCATTCCCAAGCCTTAACCCTGCCTTCCTCTCCTCTCCTGTATACCCCCTCCAGTGTCACATATCCTGCCATTTTCCCAATGTATCATCCACTGCTGTCCCTCTGCCCTCCTAACCAGCTCTGTGCCCCCATTTCCCATCTGGCATCCCCGGTGCATTTAGAGGATTATTTCCTGAAATGAGCAGTTGCAGTGCGGTAGCCTGGGATTGCCGAGTGAGTGAGTTGGAGACTCCATTTGCAAACATCGCAGCCACACGGGGATTTCTTGTCTGAATGTGGGGCGTGTATCTGCTGGTCACTGCTGAACCTGAAACATAGACAGGAGAGTATGATATTGTGTGTGACAAGGTGAAGTACAGAACTTAACCTGTGAGGACAGGTGAACTGAATATCAGACAGTCTGTCCTCATTCCAGGAGATGGAACCCCATGAAGAGGTGTCTGTCAGTATTCTCTGTGGTCACTCTAAAACAAGAATCTGAATCCCAGTTCAAAACTTTAGCATGATCCGCTATTGGGTAAATGTTTTTGAGTAAAATCATAAGAGATAGGAGCAGAATTAGGCCATTTGTGCCATCGAGTCTGCTCCAGCATTTCATTATGACTGATTCAATTCCCTCTCAACCCCAATTACCTGCCTTTTCCCTGTATCTCTTCATGTCCTGACTAATCAAGAGTCTATCAACCTCATCCTTAAATATACCCAATGACCTGGGCACCACCTGTGGCAACGAATTACACAGGTTAACCACTCTCTGGCAAAAGAAATTCCTCTTCATCTCTTTTCTAAATCAACAACCTTCTGGTCTGAGGCTGTCCTCTAGTCCTAGACTCTCCCACTAGAGGAAACATTCTCTCCACACCCACTCTGTCAAGGCATTTCAACATTCAATAGGTTTCAATGAGATAGCCCCCTATTTCTTGTGAATTCTAGTTAATACAGACTTGAGCCATCAAACATTTCTCATATGATAAGACTTTCAATCCTGGAATCATTTTGCTAAACTCCTTTGAACCCTCATCAATGTCAGTGCATCCTTTCTTAGATAAGGTGGCCAAAATTGTTCACCATACTGCAATTGAGACCTCACCAGTGCCTTATAAATACTCAACATTACATCCTTGCTTTCATATTTCAGTCCTTTCAAAATGAATTCAAACATTGCATTTGCCTTTCTCACCACAGGCTAACTTGCAAATTAACCTGAAATGAATCCTGTACAAGGGTTCCCAAGGCCCTTTGCACCTCAGATTTTTAAAATTTTTCTCTCCATTTAGAAAGTAGTTTACACTTTTATTTCTTCTTCCAAAGTGTGTGACCATTCACTTCCCAACACTTTATCATATCTGCCACTCAGTTGCCTATTCTCCAAATCTGTCTAAGTATTTCTGCAGCCTCTCTGCTTTCTCAACTCTACCAGCCCTTCCACTTCTCTCAGTATCATCCACAAATATGGCCATAAAAACCATCAATTTTGTAATCCAAATCATTGTCATTTTACATGAAATGATGTGGTCCCAACACAGCAGCTAACTAGAAAAGGCACCCTTTATTTCTACTCTTTCCCCGCTACCAATCAGAGAATGTTCTATCCATGCTAGTACCATGGCTCATGTGGCAACACACACACAATTGTGAAGGAGTTCAGCAGGTCTGGTAGCATCTACGATAAAGAGTAAGCTGTCAAAGTTTCAGACTGGTGAAGAGTCTTGGCCTAAATCATCGTTTGTTTGCTCTTTTCCATAGATGCTGTCTGGTGTTAATCTGCCTTTAGAATATTTCTTCTTTGGGATGCATCTATATCATGCCTTTCAAATTTCTCATAGAATCTCCAATCATTTCTGCTCTGCCATTATCCCTGCTAGTGTCCCCTTTCAATCAATTTTGGCCAGCTCCTCTCTCTTACCTCTGTCATTCCCTTTACTCCACTGTAATACTGACTTTAGATTCTCCTTTTCAAATTAATTGCAAAGCAAATTACATCATATTATGATCATTGGACCCAAGCAGTCCCTTACCTTAAACTCTCCACTCTATTCTCGTTCATTGCACAACACCCAATCCAGAATAGCTAATCACCAAGTGGGCTCATTCATCACCTACTCTAAAAAAATGTTATAAGGCACTACTGGCCACGTAAAAAAAAACCATGCTAGCTCTCCCTAACTAGGCCATGGGTTTCCAAATGCATAGATATCCTATCCTTATGAATTTTATTAGGCAATTTCCCTTCAAATAAAGTGAGATTTACTTTTCCCTTCTCAAATCAAAGTTCAACATTAGCCACTCGCCATCCTCTGGGACCTCGACTATGATGAGAGAGGACACAAAGATCCTGGTCAAGGGCCCAACAAGCTCACCTGTTGCCTCCTTCAGTAACCTGGGGTAAATCCCATCTGGCCCTGAGGACTTATTCATCTTTACCCTGGAGGCCCAACACTTCCTCCTCCTTGACCTCTAAATGCCCTAATGTATCTATATACTCAGCACTGATCTCCTGGTCCTCCATATCCTTTTCCATGGTAATTACTAAACCAATGTACTCATTTGGCACCTCACTCACATCCTCTGCATCCAAGCAAATGTTCCCCCCCCCCCCCACCATCCTTGAGTGGTCCCACCCTTTCCTGAGTTATCACGTTACTCTCAATGTCTGTATAAAATGCCTTGAGATTCACCTTAATCCTACTTGACAAGGACTTTTCATGGACCCTCCTGACTTTCCTCATTCCCTTTAGTTCCTTCCTGGTTTCTTTATACTCCTCATGTGCTTCATTTGATCCGAACTTCTGAAGCTTTACATACATTTTCTTTTCCTTCTTGACTAAATTCATCACCTCTCTGGATATCCAAGATTCTCTTAACTTTCCATCCCCATCCTCCTTCTAAAAGGTACCGTACTTCTACCTTTCCCGTACTCTGTGCAATTGTTCTCTAAACACCCTCCACTCTTTAAGAAGGGAGGAAGGCAAAAGAAAGGAAATTATAGGCTAGTTAGCCAAAACTAAGTGGTTCAGAAAATGTTGGAGTCTCTTATTAAGGATGAGGTTTTGGGGTATTTGGAGACGAATGATAATACGTATAAGTCAAAGTCAGCATAGTAACTGCAATGGGAAAACTTGCCCGACAAATCTGTTAGAGTTCTTCAAGAAAGGTGGACAAAGGAGAGGCAGTGAATGTTATTTATTTGGATTTTCAAAAATCATTTTTAAGGAGCCACACATGAGGCTGCTTAACAAGATAAAATTGAATGGCATTACAGGAAAGATATTGGCATGAATGGAGGAATGGCTGACAGGTAGGAGGCAGCAAGTGGAAATAAAAGGGGCCTTCTTTGGTTGGTTGTCATTGACTAGTGATGTTCCTCAGGGGTCAGTATTGAGACCACTACTTTTATATTGTTTGGTTATGACTCAGATAATGGAACTAATGGCTTTGTGGCAAAGTTTGCAGATGATATGAAAATAGGTGGAGGACTAAATCGTGCTAAAGTTGCAGTAGGATTTGGATAAAATGGAAGAATGGACAAAATGTGGCAGATGGAATACAACCTTGGAAAATCCATGATAATACATTTTGGTAAAAGAAACAATAGTGCAGACTATTATCCAAATAGGAATAAGGTTCAGATAACAGAGGTGCAAAGGGACTTAGGAATCCTCATGTAAGACTCCCAGAAGGTTAATTCACAGGTTGTGTCTGTGGTAACGAAGGCAAATGCAATATTAGCATTTATTTCAATGTGTTTAACAGGAAAGGAAAGGAGAGCTGATAGGAAATCCTTGAAAGCAATATATGTAGGATTAATAAGATCAATGGTGGACTATGGTAGTATGGTATGTAGATCAGCATCACACTGTGCTCAATAAACTGGATATAATTCAAAGTCAAGCATTAAGGTTAATCTGTGGGGCAATAAGGACAACACCAGTGGTGGCAATGCAGGTGGAGTTGGGAGAGACACCTCTGGAACTGAGCAGATCACAGCTTGTGTTAACATATTGGGTAAACCCACAAGGGTCTGGAGAAAATCATCCAAGTAAACAGCTTCTAGATCCATGCTGGGAAAGGGAAATAAATAAATCAGATGTTTTGCATGGACTATTGAAGGAAAAGCAGAAAGGACAGGAATTAGTAATGAGGCAGTGAGTGGTACAGTGCCTTTTCCTGGGCTGTCTCCATGACTGTGTGAAACACCAGAGGTGGATCCTAAATTATTCAAAAAGAGGCAGAAAAATAGAGAAGTGATCTTAAATGATATAGTGAAGTATTATGTAAATAAGAATTATAACTATTATTTGTAATTATTTACAAATGTCCACAAATGCTTAAAAAATGGCAATAGTAGATGAGGGGTAGGATTGGTAGTGAGACCAATGAGAGCTGGAATATTGTTTGATTCAAGCACAACAATCAGGAGTCTAAGATATTTACATTCAGCAGAAAGACCAGATATTGTATGTGGGATAATAGAAACCTTATTTTGACTTGAAATAATATCCAGAAAGAAGTGGGATGGTTGAGGAATGCAGGAAAGATCAGGAGGGAGGAGGTGATTACATCAAGATTGATGTTTGGGCATGTAGGATTAAAGTACATTGTTTTAAAAGGAGAAACACAATAATAGGAGGTGTGAATATTTAATCATCAAGATACAATCAAGAGAGGAGATGGTTGATTTTAGAGTTATCACAAAATAAAATTCAATTTAACATTAATAGCATTTTGCAGAAAGGGTCACAGGATCATTGCTTTAAATATATAGTGCAGTTCCTGAAGAACACAGGTCTTTTTATAAAACCTGATACAAATAAAACATGGGGCCAAATATAAAACTGTGTGTCATGATATGTTGACCCACACTGTAGTTCAGAAGGTGTCAGTAATGCACCTTAAAGCTTTTTGCCAACCGGCATAAAAAACACAAAAACCTATCGATTATTGAAAGGCTCAGACGGGGTTGATGTGGAGAGGATGTTTGTGAGAATGTCGGGATGTTAGTATACACAGGCCATTCCCACCATAGGCTGTTTGCTGAGGGAAGACAGAGAAGGGAAACGCCAGAGAAAAAGTCAGGGAGACACAGTAAACCAGACCTCCCACCTACCTGTTTCTATCCCCGCCGCCATCAGTTAAAAGGTCTACTGGTCCTCCCACCCATCTATCATCTGGTTAGAGAAACATGCAAACCACCTCCCTCTATTGGTTGGAGGTCTGCATGATCCCACCCTTCCTTTTTATCTCTATTGAATTGCGTGCAGATCCGAAATACGGCTTGCCCTACCATTGGTCACATTTTTTAAAATCGTGGCAGGGGTTGAATGGCATGAACATTTTTCAGAAAGGTCCATTTGGTTCACAAAATTAAAATGGATGTTTCAGCAAAGCTGTAAAATTGTGAAAGGGAAAAGTCTTCTGATTAAACGCAGAAAACTTTGGGAACAAAAGCACAGCAGCTTTCTGCCTGTGCCGAATGGTGATGTTTACCAGTCGTTGCCGTTTAAATTATCAACATTACATTCTTGCTTTTATATTCTAGTCCTCTGGAAATGAATGCTGACATCACATTTTCCTTCCTCACCACAGACTGCAAAGTAACCTTTCGGGAATCCTGCACAAGGACTTGCAAAACCCTTTGTGTTTCAGAGTTTTGTATTTTCTGTCCATTTAGAAAATAATCAATTCTCTCATTTCTTCTTCCAAAGGGCATGACCAGACCCTTCCCAAAATTGTATTCCATCTACCTCTTCTTTGCATTCTCCTAAGCTGCCTATCTTTCTGTAGCCTCTGTACGTCCTCAAAAGGACCTGCCTCTCGACCCGTCTTCATAACATCTGCAAACTTTGCAACTACGCCATCAATTCCAACATCCAAATCATTGACATATAATGTCAAAAGAATCAGTCCTAACAAAGACCCCTGTGGAAAACCACTCATCAGCTGCAGCCAACCATAACAGTCTCCCTTTATTCCCACTCTTTCCCTCCAACCAATCAGTCACTGTTTTACACACCCTGGAATTTTTCCTATCATACCATGGGTTCGTAGCTTGTTAAGCAGTCTCATCTGTGGCAGCTTGTTGTAGGCCTTCTGAAAATCTAAGCAAATAACATCAACTGATTCTCCTTTGTCCATCTTGTTTTTCTTTTATTTCTTCAAAGAATTCCAGCAGATTTGTCAGGAAAGATTTTCCTTTGAGGAATCCATGCTGACTTCCCTGCCCATCTTACCTCATGCCTTCAAGTACCCCAAAACCATGCTTAACAATCAATTCCAACATCTTCCAAACCAGTTACATCAGACTAACTGGCCTATGGTTTCCATTCTTCTATCTTTCTCCCTTCTTGAAGAGTTGGAATGGCATTTGTAATTTTCCAGAATTGCAAAACAATTCCAGAATCTAGGGATTCTTGAAAAATCACAACTAGTGCCTCTGCAATCTATTGAGTTACTTCCTTCTGAGCCCTTGTATGTACACCATCAGGTCCAGGTGACTTATCTACCTTCAGACCTTTCAATTTCTCAAAAATCTTCTCTGGAGTAATGGTAGCTTCACTCACTTCATGACCCCGATGCCTGGATCTTCTACCAGACTGCTAGCGTCTTCCTCAGTGAAGACTGATGCAAATTACTTATTCAGTTTCTCCACCATTTCTTTGTCCCCCATTACTACCTTTCCAGCATCGTTTTCCAATGGTCTGATATCCACTCTCACCTCTCTTTTACACTTTATGTATCTGAAGCAACTTTTGGTGTTCTCTTTGATGTTATTCAGCAGCTTACTTTAGCATTCCATCTTACTGACTTTTTTAGTTGCCAATCCTTTAACTTCCCACCAATGCAAACTCAATTATATGCCCTCTCTTTGGTTGTTATGCTGCCTTTGACTTCCCTTGTTTACTATGATTGTGTCACCTTGCCTTCTGAACACTTCTTCCTCTTCAAATCCCCATCTGAATCATCAGACAACAGCAATGAGGCATTACAGAGGGTTATTTCCCTCCGGGAAATCAACTTCAAGGGTCAACGTAAAGGAGTCTTAAGCCTTTCTTAAGAACTGGCAGCTGTATTCCATAAGCTTGGCTGCAAGTTCCCCAGACTGTTCAGGTACTTGCTTGGTCCTCTCCTGAACTAAAGGACACGACGAGATAGTGTTTGGACTCACAGAGTCCTATTGACTGTAAATGGCTTGTTCATCCTTGAAGACAGGACGTGGTCTCTAGGAGGTTCTCAGGTTACCTCACACTGAAGGCTGCCCTCCAATTGGTCGTTGGTCACAGGAGAATCTGGGTCTCGGAACACCATGGTGCAAATAAACCCTCTTACGATGACTGGGCCAAGCAATGAATCTGCCCTCCCTGTATTCTTGGGCTCTTGGGCTGTATTCCCTGGAGTTCAGGAGAATGAGTGGGATCTCATAGAAATGTTCTGAATGTTAAAAGGCCTGAACAGATTAGACATGGCAAAGTTATTTCCCATGGTAGGGGAGTCCAGGACAAGAGGGTATGACTTCAGGATTGAAGAATATCGATTTAGAACAGAGATGTGGAGAAATTATTTTAGTCAGAGGTTGGTAAATCTGTGGAATTTGTTGCCATGAGTGGCTTTGGATGCCAAGTCATTGGGTGCATTTAAAGCAGAGAGAGATAGGTTCTTGATTAGCTGGGACATCAAAAGGTATGGGGAGAAGGCAGTGGAGTGGGGATGACTGGAAGAATTGCATCAGTCTATGATTGAATGGCAGAGCAGACTTGATGGGCCAAATGGCCTACTTCTGCTCCTATATCTTCTGGTCTTATGGTCTTATGAGCCTTATCCATAATACTCCCAGCATTAAAATAAATGCACTCCAAACTATTTGACTTATCATAACTGTTACTTCAATTTTGCCTTTCAATACCTTCCCCGACATCTAACTTCTGGTCCGGTACTTCCTCTACTGACCTGGCGCTCTGGTTCTCAGCCCCTACAAAACTAGGGTAAGCTCTCCCAAGTAGCATCAGCAAAGCCAGGATATTGGTTCCCCTCCAGTTCAAGTGCAATCTGTCTCAATCAACCTGTGTATTGAAATTCACGATGACAATCTTAACATTGCACTTTTGACAGGCAATTACTGTCCTTCGTTGTAATTCGTAGACCGCATTGTTGATATACTGTTTGCAGGTCTGTGTATAATTCCCATCAGGGTCTTTCAATCTTGCAGATTCTTAGCTCTACCCAGAATGGTTCTACATCTTCTGACTTATGTCACTTCTCTCTAATGATTTAATTTTTTTACCAACACAGCCACACCACGTCTTCTACCTGTCCTTTTGATACAATGTGTATCTTTGGACATTAAGCTCAGAGCTATAACCTTCTTTCAGCCACGATTCAGTGATGCCTGGAAAGTCATAGATGCCACTATGTAGCTGGGCTTGTAGTTCATGTAGACTATTCCATATCCTGTGTACATTCAAATATAGCACCTTCAGTCCTACATTTATCACATTTTAAAATTTTGTCCCCTTTTACATTGCAACTCATCCCGTTAACTACAATTTTACCCGATCATCAGCTTCTTCTTGCTAGCAGTCTCACTATGCACTGCCTCTGTTTGTAAACCAACGATTTGATCCTCAACGTTATCACTGCATTTCACACCCACCTGCCAAATTTGTTTAAACCCTTCTGAGCAGCTCTAGCAAACCAATCTGCAAGAATATTTGTCCCCCATGGATTCAGGTGTAATCTGTCCCTTTTGTACAGGTCATAACTTCTGCTTATCAAGGCCCAGAGGCTCGGAGTAAAGAGGAAAGGTGTAAAGTCCGAGCGGTTGTGAAAGGCCTCAGACTGCATTGTCTGTTGATTGTGCTGTCGTTGGGGTTGCAGTGTCAGAGAATGCAATGTGGTGAGATAAGGAAGGTGAAAGATTGGGTTTCATGGGATGCCTCTGTCAATCAATTAGTTACCTTGACAACGGTGATGAAGGTGCTGTAGAGGAAACTGATGATGAACAGAATGGCAAAGGCAGCAACTGTAGGCACATTGTCATCTCCATCCACGTGTCCCTGTTCTTCCTTCCCCTCCTCTCCTGTCAAGTCTGTGCAGGTTTCTGAAAGAATTGAGAAAGTGAGAGAGTTAGTTTCTTGTCAATGTTTCATGAAGATCAACATGGCAATAAACTTGAGTAAACTTGATGACTTGAGTCATGTTTCCTTGCAGCATGTCACTTGTAACCTGGCAGCCCCCGGACAGAATGAAATGAACTGCTGTGAATTCCAGTGTATAAACCAAGAATTTGGCCCTAAATTTTGGTCCTAAAATTAGCGGGTCAGTTTATACAGAGGGTGCCAACTTCGGAAAAATGAATACTGTACACGGAAGACAGGTCAGCCCGAAACGTCGATAGTGCTTCTCCCTATAGATGCTGCCTGGCCTGCTGCATTCCACCAGCATTTTGTGTGTGGTGCTCATATTTCTTGGCTGATTTTGAGTCAAATTGGTTCCAATGTTAACGCATGAATTCTTTGGTTTGTTTAAACTCACATCTAGTGGCTGAAGCACGGACATCAAATAATCAAGGATGACTGCAATGTCCATATTTTCAGCTTTCAATGTTGCTTTTGCTTCACCTGACAAGCGTGCTTTGAACATGTTTGAAAAAGTGGCGACTTTTCTTTCCTGACACCTTCGGGACGTCAATGCTACACCTCTTTAACCCACTTCAAGAAACCCGCTTCATCCATCCAGCAGCGTTCTTGAATGTAAACAACACCCCGTGGGAATTTTCTGAGCAATCTTTGTTTTTTGTCTCAACACAAGATCACGTCTACTCGTAAATCGGATGCAACAACTTCGCATAGCTTTGACATTTTCACTGACTTCACGGTGTTTTTCGTCCCATTTCAACACTTAAACTCGAATCATTTCTCTGGTAACAATGTATGCAGACGATTGCTGGTGATTCACCCACTCTAAAACAACTTCTTCCAGTTCTGGCCACTGGCATGATTTCCCGCAGTTTGCCCATTTCATCTTTGGCATTTCCCTCAGCGTGTTCTCTGCCTTTCTCCACTCTCTCACTCTCTCTCATTGACATTAAACTTCATAGCAGCTGCAGAATTATTTGTTTCTTTAGCAAAATCAACAACCTTCAGCTGGAAGCCAGTATCATTTCGCATTTGATTTAATCTTTCATACATGGTGGCCGCAAACTCAATACTGAGTACACGTACTGATCCCGCCACCCCGTGTTATGTTTTAAGAAGATTAGAATGGGCGCTAAATGGTTTCACAGGGGTTACATTTCAGAGGATTCTTTTCCATTGGAAACATAATCCAAAATTTCTGTCCCTGATTTATTTATTAAGAATTTGCTTATAATGCTCTACAATGTTTAGGCCTGTTTTCTTAGCAGGTACCAGTTCACAAAATTTCAAAGGTCCGGATCCGGCAGAGCTGAGTACTGGCATGTGAGATCTTGTGATCATTTCTGGTTAAATCAAAAACTTCTACAAAAGGGGTCATCTTATACAAAGGTAACATGAAAAAGTCACTTTTTTAACCTTGAAATTGGGGGGTCATTTTATAATCCGGGTCGGCTTATTCCCCAGAATATACGGTAGTTTCTTTGCATTGACTATGTTCGCTCTGTTAAAAGTATTGACCAGATCTTCACTTAGTGTTCATTAAACATCATCCCAACTTGTATCTTCCACTGGGGAGTGCATGTATATTCAGCAGTCCCTCCAAGACAGTTTGTCCAAAGACATGGAGTTCATTTCTGCCTATTAATTTCATGGATTATTATCTCTGTACTTAAAGCCTTCCAGATGCTGACAGATCTGCCAGTCTTGTGTGAGTGGCAAAAAATTGGTCATGTGTGTTTCTGCCCAATATCTAAACCATGAGAATAGTTTCAGCACTGAACACATTGCTGCAGGTCCCAGGGCATCACTGGCTACATATTGTCCCTTCTTTCTGTAACTCTCCACTTTCTGAATGAGTTCACCAAATGTCTTCATCAAGTTGATGAAATACCTTTCCCTGTCAATCAACCTTGAAACTGTGGACCAATCTGGAATGCTCTGTCATTTGCACAGTAGAAACTATAGCACAGATATACCTAGATTGACTTGAATATCTGTCAATCTGCTTATACAATGAAGGACAGAACCAACCAGGTAACACTTATGTTTAAGTCACACACTTGTACCCCAAAACGTACCGGCATAGAACACTGACAGCCAAATGCTCTCCATACCTTCTTTATTGGAACTTTGATTACACAAACACAAGCTGACATTTTACCTGTCAAGCAGTCTACACAAGTTTCCAACAGGATCAGATGTGAAACAAGGAAGTTTTAACAAGAACTGCAGGATCTCAGAAATGTTGCTAATTTATTTTGATGTATTTAATCATGAAATATATATTTCCATTTTGAGCTAATGAGAAAGGACTTGCAGGTAGTCTTGCTTGTTTCAGTGATGTGAACCACACTGTTGTAGGATCAACCATCATTTGAAGGTTGACAATTGGAGTTGTCAGCCACTCTGTCCATGGGAATCTCTGCTGCAGAGAACTGAGTGACCCAACTTCTTTCCATCTCACCTGATGGGGAATGAACCATTAGAGGGTTCTTAATGTGAATGAACTTTTTTATTCATATTATGTTTTCCTGGAATATTCTGCTCTTACAGCATCCAAACCAATGTTTAGACCACTTGTGATCTCTCTGCACCTAAAATGTAAAGGCTTTTTACTTTTGGAAATGCAAGAGATATTGTGGAAGTGTTCTGTGGGTTAGGGAACACTTGTGAACAGAGAAAGGGATAACATTGAGATAGCACCACAAGTGTACTCTGTACCATTGCTTCAGCACTAGTTCTGTGCCTGGCTGAGTACTGTGCATCTCTCTGGTTTACTGGAACTCAACAACTGTCTGGTGTCCAGTTACATTCCACAATGTCTACTCCAGTGGAACTCAGTTCCCCCAGTTCTGCTGACAGATAGACTTGCTTCATATTTCTGAGATGCTGGTGTGCGAACTTTGATCTCGTAGTCATTATTTCATCATTCCCTCACTGACAAGGCCGGCATTCCTTGCTCTGCTCCAGCCGGCCGATCACAGAGCAGTGAAGAGTTTGGTGTGGGACTGATGGATATGGGTAAACAGGGTAGGAAGGCCAGTGTCCTTCACCAAAGAACATCAGAGAAATAGTTTGTAATCTCAAACTAGAATCCAGCACAGTCACCTCTGGTTGTGTGTTCACGCCATTGTCCTGAGGCTTGGGAACAGACTGTAGGTCAGTGATCCTGGTACTAGTACTGAGGGAGTGCTGCACTCACACACATCTGTCTGAGATGTGACAGAGGGGCCCAGATGGACACTTACTGATGGACAGACAGACCTTGTGTTGGCAGTTCGGAAGAGAGTCAAGTTTTGAAAGCATCGGATGAACTCTGATTCTTTCCCACTCTCTGCTTCTGCTTTATTAATCCACTCACACAACCACAACAATGCCACACTTGCCGTTACCTATTGACCTTGCTTGGCCCTGGGTTGTGGCTGTGGCAGAGGATGTCAACAGTGGAGTGAATCTCAGAATCATACCTTGAATGTTTTTCACATCCTGCCTGACGCTGGTGTTGGAGGGGGGGATGAGACACTGTGCATCTGAAAACTGAGCCTTCCTTCCACTCCTCTGTGCTCACGGTCAGGATATAGCTGGCAATGAAAGTCCCCGCCTGTTCCAGAGCAGCTGGTCTCACACTGATGTTGGAAGAGATCAGAGAGTCCCCTTTCTCCCAGGTGATGGTTAGTTGGTTCGGGTAGAATCCACAGGGCTACACACTCGAGGGTGACCGTGTTCCCACTCTTGGTCTCTCCCTCTGGTGGTGGCAGCAGTCTGACTTTGGGACCTTTTGTCTCCACTGGAACTGATGGGCAAACAACGGAAATGTCAAACATTTTAATCGCTGACCTCTTGCCCACCTTTGGTACTATTTGTCCATGCTGATACTGGTGAGGTTGAAGAAGGTTGTTGGGCAGAGCAAGTGTACTCCACCCCACTGGTCCACTCCTTCACACTGGTCCGGAGTTGGCTGATCACTGTGTCTCGGGTTCCTTCCTCTCTCGGTTTTTTGGTCATGTTTGCTTTGATTTTCTCCCCCTCGTTCACCTGCCAGTGGATTTGGACCTGGCTCAGATCAGCACCCACAATAATACACACCAGAGTAGCAGTCTGGTTGATCCACATCTCTTCAATGGAGGGATTTTGGATAAAGAGAGACAACTCTGTAGATGAGAAATAGAAAATTTACAAACTGGACAATATCTGCTGTCAGCTGGCTTGACAACTTCAGCTCAGACTTATCCTGAAGCTCAATTTGTACCGAACTGTACATTGGAATGAAATCAGGTTTGTTTGCAGAGTGGGTTGCTCATCTCTGCTTACAACCTTTGACTGAGAAAACAAAATCAAACATCAAGGAGCTTATTTCCTTAGGACCTTTTCAGGTCACAACAGGGACTGCAGGACAGTTGCCCAGCTACGTGACATTTAGCTGCTGGAATGCCAATAAAATATGCTATTGGAGCTGTGAATTGCAATGAGAGATGCAGTTTCTGATCAAAGACAGCATTTCCTGAAATCTTCTTGTCTCGGCGCATGTGAGAGTCTGTAGATCCATTTGTGACATTGAGCTGCCTCATATCTGTTCAGACTGAGCCTGGCATTCCTCCAGATTGAAAATTCTGATGCTGAATTTTGAATCTCCCATGAAAAATTTCTCTTTTCATCTCTGTAATTTGCCTGCCCCAGTCAATGATCTCATTTTGTTCCAGTTGTCCTGTTCACTTCACCTATTTCCATCTCTACACTTTAAACCTCCCTGCCATTCTATTTACTGTGGAGTCTGCTTTTCATTTGCTGGACACTCATAGACATGGCTTTGGGCCCCATCATCCACTTCATTAGTAATATCAGTGAATAGTTGCAGTGCCGACAAAGATCTTTGCAGACACTGGTCACGATTAAATCCTGCTGGGTTCAGTCCCCTGTCACATGACACAGTGATAATGTTGTTGATGAATGATTGCAAACAACTTCAGTCCATTAGTCTACAGCAGATCCAGGCTTGGTGTGGGGGCAGCCACCTCAGGCCAACATGAGGTAGTCACTGGAATAGCTGAGCGCCGTGATCATTAAACACAAAATAGCACACCTGGATTTGAACCAGGACATCTTGAGGAAGTCTCTGAACATCGACCACTAACATATCTCCTGTGGAACCACTGTTATACCACCATCAACAATGGTTACCGTGACAGCCCATGGCCACACTTTGGTAAGACCGATCTACTGGCTGTACTTCAACCCCCAGCATATAGGCACAAACTAAAGACCACAGTTCTGGTAGTGAGGACCAAGAGGATATGGTCAAGGAAGGCAGAATTGCACCTACAGAACTTTGAGTTGGTGAACTGAATATTATTCAGAAATTTATCTTCAAATTAGAATGAATATGCCACAGTTGTCACCAACTTCATCAAGACCTGTGTGGATGAGTGTGTGCCTTCAGGAACATACTGGACATACCCAAAACAAAAGCTGTGGATGGACCAGGAGATTTAAAGTCTGCTGAGGGCTCGATCTAGGGCAGTCTAGGCTGGTGATCCTGCATTAGACAAGAAGCCCAAGTACGACCTGTGGAAGGCTATTTTGAGAGTGAATAAACTCATCTTGGTCAAGATGATACCAGAATGCAATGCTCCCTCAGTCGACCTCTTCCAGATAGCTCAGGAAACTATCCTGTTTTTGGTCTTTTACATCTGTTTTTCTTCTTATCTATGTTTTTGGGACTGTTAGAGTTAGAGACTGTGAATTAGATTGGAGATTGTTTCAGTGACCCAGCACTTTGCTGACTCTGAGAGGATTCTGAGCAAGTACTCGATGTGATGAAACTTCAAAATGAATATTGACTCCATTTCAGCATTTAAAGTGCCATTAAGCAAGCGAGAGTTTCAGCGCCAATAGCCTGTCTTTTGATCGGTGCTAGAGATGGATTCTGTGAGCAGCCTATTAGCCTATTGCTCTGTGGTGGGTCAGCCTCTCTGCCACGTGCGGTGTCCCTCTCTTCTATTTCAATGAATGTCAGTGATATTGGAGATGGTGTTGTGGTTCTGTGTTTATGGATTGGACTGTTGTGTTTATGGACTGTGGACATTTTCAGACTTATCGTTTTATACTCTGTGTTTTTTATCACCCGTTCCTTTTCTGTTTGTTGTACGAGTGGAGGGTGTTTGGGGGTCAGAGTTCTGTTAGTTTTTTGTGTGGGGGAGGATCTGTTTTGTGGGGTCTGTGTTACTGTTCCATTTTGTGAAGGGAGGGGGTATTGCGGGGGGATTGATGATTGGGATGCTGTTTTTCTTCGTGGTGGAGGGGAAGGGATGGTTTTGATATTTCTTTCTGAACAACTTTCATATTCTTTCTTGTTTTCGTGCCTATCTGGAGAACACAAATTTCAAGTTTTATGTGGATACAGGCTTTGATAATAAATTAACCTTTGAACAATTCCAATTGAACTTAGAGAAGGAATCTGATCCCCTTCTGCTCTGGCAGACTTTTCAGGCCATTACTTCCTACAAGGTGAAAGCCAACAACATGAATGGCAGTGATGCTTCATTCCCAGATGAGCTCAATGCCATTTAAGCACACTTTGAAAGGGAGAATAAAACTACATGTGGGCAAATCCCAGCAGTGTCTGGTGACCCTGTCATCTCTGTCTCGGACACCAACGTCAAAACAGCTTTCAAGAGGGTGAACCCTCATAAGGCATCAGGCCCTGATGGTGTACCTGGTAGGGAATTGAAGCCCTGTGCCAACTAACTGGTGAGAGTGTTCAAGGACATCTGCAATATCTCACTGCTGCAGTCAGAGTTTCCACCTGTTTCAAAAGAATGAGAATCATACCAGTGCCCAAGAAGAGCAGGGTGAGATGTCTCAGTGACTGTTGTCCAGTTGCTCTCATATCTACTGTGATAAAATGCTTTGAGAGCTTGGTCGTGGCCAGATTCAACTCCTGCCCAAGCAAGGACCTGGACCCACTGCAATTTCCCTATTGCTACAATAGGTCTATAGCAGATGGAATCTCACTTGCTCTCCACTCAGCCTTGGATCACCTGGACAATAACAATACCTGCTGTAGGTCAGAATGATGTTTACTTATTACAGCTCAGCATTCAACACAATCATACCCTCAGTTCTAATCAACAAGCTCCAAAACCTGGGCCTCTGGACCTCCCTCCACAAGTGGATCCTTGACATCCTCACCGGGAGACCACAGTCAGTGTGGATCTGAAAGAGCATCTCCTCCTCACTGACAATCAACACTGGAGCACCTCAAGGATGTGTGCTTAATCCACTGCTCTACTCTCTCTGCATCCACGACTGTGTGGCTAAGTACAGCTCAAGTGGCATATATAAATTTACGATGATCTATTAAGGGCAGAATTTCAGGGTGATGAAGGAGCATACAACAGCAGGATAGATCAGCTGGATAAATGGTATCTCAATAATATCCTTGCATTCAATGTTAGTAAGACAAAGCAATTGATTGCAGAGTTCAGGAAGGGAGGTTGTGGGAACACACATCAGTCTTCATTGAGGGATCTGCAGTGGAAAGGGTGAGCAGTTTCAAGTTCCTGGGTGTCAATATTTCCGGACATCTATCCTGGGTCCAACATACTGATGCAATAACAAAGAAGGCATGACAGTGGCTATATTTTAATTGGAATTTGAGTAATCTGGGTATGTGTAAAGACTATCGCATATTTCCATGGAAGTACCATGGAGAGTATTCTGATTGCATTACCATTGGAAAAAGCAGCAGAAAGTTGTAACTCAGCCAGCTCCATCATGGACACTAACTTCCCCAGTATCAATGACACCTTCAACAGGCGATGGCTCAAGAAGGCACCATTCGTCATTAAGGTTTCCCACCACCAAGGACCTGCCCTCTTCTCATTGCCACTTTCAAGGAGGAGGCACAAGAGCCTGAAGACACACTCAACATTTGAGGAACAGCTTCTTCCCCTCCTAAATGGATAATGAATCCATGAACATTACCTCACTATTTTTTCTTCCTGTTTTGTACTACTTATTTATTTTTTATATTTATTTCATATAGAAAATTATTGCTTTTTATAATTAATTATTGCAATGTACTGCTGCAGCAAAACAACAAATGACAAATGGCAGTAATCTGGTAAAGCTAATCCTGGTAGAAGGTGTTGGTCACCATGGACTCAAAATCACCAACCACACCTCACGTCTGTACTTATGAATTACTGTCTCTCTAAACACTCCAGCATTGTGGAATACTCACAATGATACCTTTTTGTATTTCCTCTATTCATCTTTGATTGGTGACACTGACACTTCCACACACTAATCCTCTCATTGGGTCGACCTGGGAGGAACATCTGTTCTCAATCACCATCCGGGAATAACAGCTAATCTCTGACCCAACAATAAAGCTGCTGTGTTTGACTCAAGTGAGAAATACAAAACACTCTACATTGAATCAGAACTAGTGTCACGGTTCCAGTCGCTTATGCACAAACGTGTATAAGGAGTACAAGAATACAAGAGCAAGGACATGATGCTGAGGCTTTATAAAGCACGAGTGAGGCCTCACCTTGAGTATTGTGAACAGTTTTGGGCCCCTCATCTTAGAAAAAGATGTTCTAGCATTGGAGGGGTCCAGTGGAAGTTCACATGGATAATTCCAGGAATGAAAGGGTTATCATACGAGGAACGTTTGCTGGCTCTGGGTCTGTACTTGCTGGAATTCAGAAGGATGAGGGGGGAGCTCATTAAACTTTTGGATGTTGAAAGGACTAGACAGAGTAGGTGTGGAAAGGATGTTTCCCATGGTGGGAGAGTCTAGGACAAGAGGGCATAGCCTCAGGATAGAGAGGCGCCCTTTCAAAACAGAGATGTGGAAAAGGTTCTTTAACCAAAGTGTGGTGAATTTGTGGAATTTGTTGTCACATGCAGCTGTGGAGGCCAGATTGTTGGGTGTATTTAAGGCAGAAATTGATAAGTTCTTGATTGGACATGGCATCAAAGGTTATGGAAAGAAGGCTGAGAATTGGGGTTGAAGAGGAGAGAAAAAAGGATCAGCTATGATTGAACGGTGGAACAGAATCGATGGGTCAGATGGCCTAATTCTGCTCCTATGTATTATGGTCTTATGGTCTTTTGGAGTTCTGCAGAATGTTAGGCACATTGTGGATCACATAACATGTTCTGTGTCCTGCATAGTATAAGGGTGATTTTGTCAAGACATACTGATGGTGAGGTCCTGTTCGAAGGGCACTGTTGCCAATAATTCCTTTGTAGGCCTCCCTGTGTCTCTTTCTGCATCTGTCTGTCTTTGCTTTAGCCACTCAGTTTGTGCTCTGCCTTCTCTCTTCAAACATTCACACACTGATTTTTTTATTTGCATAGTTTTGATCTCATCCTTTGTCTCTTCTTGCAATTCTCTCTGTCTCTGTCTCCAATGAACTCACAAGAAGAAAAGAAAACAGTACATTTGTATTGTATTTGAACAGATTTGAACAGTAGAAAACACCGGATTTCATGCTCTGGGCTGAGATTTCTGGGGATTTGTTCCCTCAGAGAGAAGAAATTTCTCTGCACCTCAGTTTCAAATATCTGGCTCCTTATTTCGTAACTATGTCCCATTATTCGTTGCTCTCTGACAGGTGACAATCTCTCAACATCAACCCTCTTGTGCCCCTTTTGTATCTGATATGTTTGAGTCCAGAAATCCCAGATTCTTCTAAACTCCAAGCAATGTAGACACAGACAGTCTGGCTTCGATCACTGTCTGACAGTCACTTCAGTTACAGAAACAGGCCCTTTGGCCCATCTAGTATTTAAACTGCCTGGTCCCATTGACTTGCACCCAGACCATAGACATTCATACCCCACACATTCATGTACCTACACTCCAAATTTAGCCTCAGCAATGTCTAATACAACTTCAACATAACATCCAATCTCCTGTACACCATACCTAGATTTGTGGAGGCCAATTGCAACACATCACACTTAAATTCCATCTGCCATTTTTCTGCCCATTGAGTCATAGAAGAGTACAGCCCAGAGACAGTCCTTTCAGCCCATCTAATCTGTGCTGAGCCATTTAAACTGCCAAGTCCAGAGACTTCTGGTGGCTGTAATGGAGTAGGTTGCACTAGCTACGTGCTCCGAAATTATTTGCTTACTTTGCTGTTTAAACCTATCTCGGTGAGAGCACCATGAGTAGAAAGCTGTCAAAAAAAGAGACTACTTTAGAGACTTTGACTGAAATGATTCAACAAATGTCAGAGAAACTCGAAAAATTGGATAAACTGGATGACTTGGAATCCAAGTTTGATTTGTTACAGAATTCCTTCGACCTGGTTAAATCTGAACTGAAAACGCTTAATCGGAAACTTGGAAGTATACAGCAGACTGTTAATGATCACAAAATTCGTATCAAGCTACACGAAGAATCTCTGCCAGTGTTGCATAAGGATATCAAAGGTTTCAAGAGAATTTCTAAGGAACAACTTAAAAAATACGACGCGTTCCTGAAGAAACTTACAGATTTGCAGACCAGGAACTGAAGGTGCAATATCAGAATTCTTGGATTTCCTGAAAAACTGGAGGATAATCAACCTATCGATTTTTGTGCTCAAATGCTGAAAGATTTATTCCCTGATAAATTATCGGAACTACCAAAATTTGAGCGCGTTCACCGAGTTACCCTGCCTAATTGGGATCCTGCCAAATCTCACTCTATTATCATTCGCTTTTATGACTATCAGATTAAATAACAGATCCTTCGTGAATCAAGGAAGAAACGTATATTACAATTTTGTGACCAACAGGTTCGGATCGTTCAAGATTATCCACCGGAAGTTCTAAGAGCTAGACAGGCTTTTAAAGAGGTCATGTCTGATCTTTTTAAGCTTGGCTGTCGCCTTTCTCTCAGAGATCCGTGTAAACTCAAGGTTACTACTTCTGATAATAAGGTTTCTTGGTTTATGAAGCCTGAAGATGCTAAAAAAACTTTTACAAAGTCTCCATCCTTAAATTCAACTTTGAGTTGTTTTATGTTAAATGTTTTAATTTCAGGTGTTCAATCAAGTAATTGGCATTTTATTGATAACAAGGTTTCTTGGTTTTACGAAGTCTTAATCATTTGTTTGACTAAGTAAAAAAATATGCAGGCAGACTGCATCCATTTTCTCTTTTGCTGCTTTTCGCAGCTCTTTTTAAACAATACGTTATATTCTCTCAGTGTTATGTAGGAAGCTATCTAAACAGCTTCCCTTTTTTATTATCTTCTATTTGTTTCTTTACTTTTTTTTGCACCCGCGAGTATATGTTGTTTTACTTATTGATTTTCCATATTTGATTTTCCCTATCTGTCTTTCCTTTTTTACCGAGACTAATACTTGTATTTTCCCATGGTTTTTTTTATCGTAATTAGCAAACTTATTTACTTTGATACATTTTTTGTATATATATATATATATTTACAATCGTTTATTCAGCACAGCTATACATATATATTTTCTGGAGCCACCAGAGTTTTGGGTTGGGAACGTTAGAATTAGTCTTCAGCCTCCCTTGGCTGATTTCTCTCTTTGGGGGGAAGGAGGGGGGAAATGGGTTCTTCTATAAAGCTGATTGGATGTTTTTACTGTTTTACTTATTCACTATCTACATGTCTGTGATTACCTTTTATACATTACTAAAGGATACTTGATGGATTCTTTTATTAATATACTCAGTTTTAATGTGAAAGGTCTAAATAACCCTGTTAAACAAAATAAGATTTTCTCTTATATCCGGAAACTTAAAACTCATATAATCTTTCTCCAAGAAACCTATATTCGTAAAGATGATATTTCACGTTCTTTCAAAGGATGGAAGGGTATACATTTTCACTCACCCTCTCAATCTAGATCGAGAGGCGTCTCTATACTGTTTGATCAGAATTTATCCTTTATTCAACATAATGTAATTTCTGATACAAATGGGCGCTTTGTTATTGTTTTGGGTAGTGTTGGGAATAAACTAATCATATTTGCGAATGTATACACTCCAAATATAGATGACTCCTTGTTCTTTGAACATCTTTTCTCTTTTCTGCCTGATTTGAATCGGTATTCCTTAGTGATGGGTGGAGATTTTAATTTTTGGCTTGACCCTATATTAGACCGCTCTTCAAGTAAAACCCCTGTTACTAATAAATCAGTCTTACTTTTTAAATCTTTTTAATCTCAATGTGGTATTCTTGATGTGTGGCATTTTTTACACCCCCAAGAAAAGGAATATTCATATTTCTCTCAGGTTCATCATATGTACTCTCGGATTGATTATTTTTTTATATATAGAAACTTGCTTCCACTGGTACGATCCTGTGATTATCAGGAGATTGCTTTGTCTGATCTTGCACCTGTGCTTCTGGCTTTAAGATTACCTGTTTACTCTGTACCAAATAGAAGTTGGTGTTTCAACTTATCATTGTTTTCTGATAAAATTTTTAAAAAGATATTACTTTTAACCATATTACTTTTTTCTTTAAAGAAAATTTTAAAGGAGATACTGCTGGTAATATAGTCTGGGATACTTTCAAAGCATATATTTGTGGAGAAATTATCTCTTACTCTACCTATATAAAGAAAAAAGCTGACAAGGTAAGGTCTGACCTACAGCGATATTAAAAGTTGTTGATCGAAAGTATGCCCTATCTCTAGATCCAAGTATATATAATAAGTGTATTGAAATCCAATCCAAGTGTAATCTTCTGCTGACTTACCCGATTGGATGACAGCTGCTGAGAGATAAAACTCAATTTTACATTCACGGGTTAGAGCTGGTAGTTTATTAGCCAATCACTTAAAATCTTCTACAGTTAATCGTCAAATCACAGCAATTTTTAAAGATAATGGAACCAAGACATCTGACCATTCTGAAATTAACAATGTATTTAAAGACTTTTACCTTAAGTTGAATCAATCTGACTCTTCTTCAGATGATACCTATATGAATGTTTTTTTCAGTAATATCAACATTCCTACATTGTCTGCTGATAGTCTAACACAGTTAGATCAGCCTATTTCCAATGAAGAACTGGCTGAGGCTATACGTGCTTTACATTCTGGTAAGACCCCAGGATCTGATGGTTTTCCTGGGGAGTTTTATAAAACTTTCACTATGTTACTTACACCTTATTTATCCTCTGTTTTATCAGAGTCCTTTAAATCAGGTAAACTCCCTCAATCTTTTTATGAAGCTTTTATTTATCTTATTCTTAAAAAAATAAAAATCCAGCTGAATGTTCTTCATACAGATCGATTTCTTTATTAAATGTTGATGCAAAAATTTTAGCCAAAATCTTAGCTCGAAGACTTGAAAATATTCTACCATCTATTATATCACAAGACCAGACAGGATTTATTAAAAATTGTTACTCAGATTTTAATATACATTGGTTATTGAATGTGATATATTCACCATCCAAAAAAATATCAGAGTGTATATTATCCTTAGATGCAGAAAAAGCCTTTGATAGGATTGAGTGGAATTATCTTTTTAAGACCTTAGAAAAGTTTAATTTTGGGCCTAATTTTATCCGTTGGGTTAAATTAATCTACTTGTCTCCTACCGCTCAGGTTACTACTAACTCTCAAATTTCTAAGCCCTTTAAGTTACAGCGGGGAACTAGACAAGGATGTCCTCTTAGTCCTTTACTTTTGGCTTTTGCTATAGAACCCTTAGCAATAGCACTTCGAGAAGCTAAGGACATTTCTGGTATACTAAGGGAAGGTATGTCTCATAAAATTTCATCATACGCTGATGATATTTTACTTTTTATCTCTAACACTGAAACTTCTTTACCTTTGGTTCTTTCTTTAATCTCCCAGTTTAGTTCTTTTTCAGGATATAAGCTGAACCTACATAAAAGTGAGCTATTTCCTTTAAATGACCGAATGTCATTAAATGCCAAATTTCCGTTCAAAATTGTTACAAGTTAATTTACATATTTAGGTGTAATAATTACTAAAAACTTCAAGAATTTATTCAAAGAAAACTGAAACCCCTTATTGAATTATGTGAAAAAGAAGTTTTCTAAATGGTCCCCTCTTTCTTTATCCCTAATTGGCCGAATTAATTCGATTAAAATGAAGATTCTTCCTAAATTTTTATATCTTTTTCAGGCCTTACCTATTTTTATTCCTATGACGTACTTTGATTCTTTAGATTCAATTTTAACCTCTTAAGCTCGTTTAAGTAAAGTTTACTTAAAAAGAAACAAAGAGATGGGTGGACTAGCCCTACCTAATTTTAGGTTTTACTATTGGGATGCCAAATTAAGGAATATTACTTTCTGGTCCTATTATATTTATCGTAAAGATTGCCCATCATGGGTCTCCTTAGAAGTTAATTCTGTAAAAAATTCCTCTATTGTCTCTCTTCTTGGATCATACTCTTCTTTTTCAGCAAATAAAACAACAGAGAACATAATTCTTAAGCAAACTTTAAGGATCTGGTCTCAATTTAGAAAATTTTTTGGTTTAGCAAATTTTTCATTATCATCTCCCATTCTCCTTAATTATTTTTTTATCCCTTCCGTGACTGATAAAGTCTTTAAAGATTGGGATGAATTAGGTATTAAGTGTTTTTGGGACCTGTTTATCTCATGATCTCTTGCTTCATTTGACCAATTGTCAAATAAATTTGCACTCCCAAAATCACATTTTTACAGATACCTTCAAATTAGAGATTTTCTACGTTTCCAATTAGCTACTTTTCCTATAGGTCCTGAAAAAAATCTACTGGATGATCTTTTAAATTTAAAACCTTTTGTTAATGGTTCTATTACCGGTATCTATAACTTGTTGATTGATTCTAGACAAGACTTTTTAGATAAAATAAACAAAGCTTGGGAGGATGACCTAAATTGTCAGATTTCTGATGACAGATGGAATAAAATTCTTAAACGGGTTAATAAATCATCTTTCTGTGCTCGTCATTCTCTTCTACAATATAAAGTGGTTCATAGAGCTTACATTTCTAAACAGAAGCTCTCCTGTTTTTACCCAAATGTTTCTCCACTTTGTAATAAATGCGACTCTGCTGATGCCTCTTTAAATCATATGTTTTCGTTTTGTCCTACAATTGAAAAGTTTTGGCAGAAGTATTTCATACCTTCTCTCAACTTTTTAGGGTCCAATTTGACCCAAATCCCCTTACTGCCTTGTTTGGTGTTATTGCAAATGAAGATATAACTTTAAATACTCCTAACCTACAGGTTTTAGTTTTTACCTCTCTTTTAGCAAGAAGAGCAATCTTGCTTAAATGGAAGGAGTCTACCCCTCCTACACATCATCAATGGCTTCGTGATATAATGTCGTATTTAAATTTAGAAAAGATCCGCTGCTCAGTCTTAAATTCGAAACAATCTTTTTATGATATTTGGGGACCTTTCCTAAATTACTTCTCCAATTTATAAAGTTTAACAGTGCACAGACTTTTATGTATATTTTTATCTTCTCTTCTTAAGTGAAAATGTTTTTTTTCTAATTATCCATTGTCATCCATCAGCTTTTTTCTTTGGTAGTTGGCAGGGGGTTGACTTTTTTATACATAAAAAAAATTATTTTATGATGTATGACCTATCTTTAAATTTTTGATTACAGAGTGGTATACCATTATGTGTTATGCTATAACATTTTGTTCAATTTTATTACAATATATGAATGTACACAAGTTATGTTGATATGCATCTATGTGTTGTACTCTGTAAATCTTTTTTTCTTCTGAATAAAAATATTGTAAAAAGACAAAAAAAACTGCCAAGCCCTATTGACTTGCACCCAGACCATTGCCCTCCATACCCCTCCCATCCATGTAACCATTGAAACATCTCTTAAACATTGAAATCATGTTTGAAAGCACCAATTGCTCTGGCAGCTCATTCCACACTCTCACAAATCTCTGAGAGAAGAAGTTTACCTCATGTTCTCCTTCAACATTTCACCTTCCACCCTTAACCCACGATCTCTAGTTGGCATTCCTCCCAACCTCAGTGGAAAAAGCCTGATTGCATTTACCGTATCTATACCCCTGATAATTTTGTATACCCCCATCAAATCTCCCCTCAATCTTCTACATTCCAAGGAATAAAGTCCTAACCTCTGTAATCTAAAACACAGTTTCTCCAGTCCAGATAGAATCCTTTTAAACTTTCTCTGTTTTCTTCAAACTTACTTACATCTTTCCTGTAGGTTAGTGACTGCACTCTGTACTTCAAATTAGGCCTCACAAATGTCTTATACAACTTTAAGATAACTTCCCATCTCCTGAACTCAGTACTTTGATTTATGAAGACAAATGTGCCAGAGTTTTGTTTATGATCCTATCACCTGTGCCTCCATTTTCAATGAATTATGAACCTGTATTCCCAGATCCCTTTGTTCTACTGCACTCCTCAGTGTCCTATCGTTCACTGTGTAAGACCTACCCTGGATAGTACTACCAAAGTGCAACACTTCACACTTGCTGACATTAAATTCCACCTGCTATTTTACCATCTGATCAAGATCCCACTGCAAGCCCCGATAGACTTCCTTGATGTCCGCTCCACCTCCCCCCCGCCCCCCAATCTTGGTGTCAATTACAAATTTGCTGATCCAGCTAACTATATTATCATCTAGATCATTGATTCAGATAGCAAACAACAATTGACCCAGCACCAAGCCCTGCAAAACTCCACCAGTCACAGGCCTCCAGTCAGAGATGCAAGCATCTACTACCATCTCTGGCTTCTCCCACAAAGCGAATATCCAATCAAATTTACTGCCTCATCTTGACATATCTGTAGAATCCCTTAGGATTCTCTTTCACTTTGCCTGCTACGGCAACCTCGTCCATTCTTTTAGCCCTTTTTATTTCTTTCTTAGGGGTTTTTTTGCATTTCTTATACCCCATAAGTACCTCATTTGTTCCTACCTGCCTGACCCTGCTGAGCATTTCCTTTTCCTTCTTCACCAGGGCCTCAATATCTCTTGAAGACCAAGGCTCCCTAAACCTGTCATCATTGCCTTTTATTCTGACAGGCACATACAAGCAATGTGCTCTCAAAATTTCCGATTTGAAGGCTTCCCACTTACCAAGAACACCTTTGCCAGAAAACACCCTGTCCCAACTCACACTTGCCAGATCCTTTCTGATACCATCAAAATTGGCCTTTCTCCAATTTAGAATCTGAACCTGTGAACCAGATTTATCTTTTCCATATTTCTTTTGAAACTAATTGTATTTTGATCAGTAGATGCAAAGTGTTCCCTTACACAATATTCTGTCAGCTGCCCTGTCTCATTCCCTAAAAAGGCATCGAGTATTCCACACACTCTCGTTAGGACTTCTCCATGCCGATTAAGGAAACATTCCTGTGTACATTTCACAAACTCCATCCCTTTTATGGAATGGGAGTCCAAGTCAATATCTGGAAAGTTGAAATGACCTACTATCAAAACCTTATATTTTTTGCAATAGTCTGTGATCTCCCTACAAATTTGTACCGCTAAATCCTGCAGTCTGTTGGGTAGTCTTTAATATAGGCCCATTAACGTGGTCATACCTTACTTATTTCTCATTTCCACCATAAAGCCTAACTAGAGGAGTTCTCCATTCTCTCCTGACTGATCACTGTTGTGACAATTTCCCTGACAAGTAACACCATTCCTCCCCCTTTAATCCCTCCTGCACTGATGTGTCTAAAACAATGGAACTCTGGAATATTGAGCTGCCAGTCCTGCCTCTCCTGCAACCAAGTCTCACTAATGTTTATGGTATTATGATTCCTTATGTTAATCTATGACATGAGCTCATTTGCCTTTCCTATAAAATACTTGCTTTGAAATATACACAGCTGAGAACATTGCTCACACCGTGCTCAACCGTTTAATTCCTTACATCTATCTCCAGAACCTCTCCACTATCTGTCCTGACCCTCTGGTTCTCATTCCCTGCAACTCTAGATTAACCAGCCCCCACCCCCCATGCAGCATTAGCAAACCTTCCCGTGAGGATATTAGTCCCATTTCAGTACAGGTGCAAACCATCTGTCTGACAGACAGATGTTTAACTGTGCAATTGCAACAGAACAGTTCCCAACAATGATATGATTCATTTAGTTAGCATCACATAGGCACCAGATGAGGAGCAGGAAAGTTAGTGGGGAAAATGAGCCCTCAAACAGTGATCTGACATCTTTGACACAAGTATATTGTCTGGTCAGTGGTTGGCACTCTCACCTCTTTGTCAGATGCCGTACGTTCTAATTTCTCGGACCATTTGTTGACAGTTGATCATTGGGACTCCTGATGCAGGAAGGCTTTAGACAACATAGATACAAAGACATCTATTTCTCCCCAAGTGTACATCACCTACCACACCTCATGTCGAAGGTTCCTTATTTCCCATCTCCAAAAATGACAGTTAAAACATTTTCACATCATATTTATTAAACCTGGATTGGTACATTGACACAAACAAAGATTTAATACATTGTGCAATCCCACAGGGTTGAAATCCATTCAAACATGGCAGAAGAAGGTCTGAGAATGTACACACAAACTCCGAGATTTGTGGTGAATCATGTTTGTAGTTTAATTTGGTTCTTGATCTTAATTTCACTCTTAATTATTTTAAAAGGTCCAGATTTTAAACATGTTTTAATCAGCTAAATAATCCTCTCTGATAATTAATAATAATAAAACTAACAAAACCAGGGTTTCATGGATTGAATCACACATTGTTACACACAAGATTTAAAACTATCAGTCAGAACAAGTGAGACATTGACCAGGGTGGGTTTGCTGTGAGATTTATTGATGCTTCGGAACAGGTTGGTTGTGAGCGACTCATGACCCACCACACAGGAGAAAGTGGTGCCGCTCTTCCATTCCTCAGGAGAAACCTTCAGCTGACTGGTCATTGTGTTCCAGCCTCTTCTGGGGTCCTTGGTCACCGGCTGGTTCACAAACCCTGTCTTCAGAAGGGTGTCATTGGCCATCCAGGCCACATAGATCTCTGCGGGAGAGAACTTGGTGACCAAGCACATCAAGGTCACAGTCTGATCAGTGTCTACCTCATCTGATGAAGGTGGGAGGAGGTAGACGTGAGGATGAGTCACAACACCACCTGGAACAGAGAGAATCTCAGTTAGAATGAATCTTCCAATAATTCCCTCCTTACCCAACACATTCTGGTCTTGTACCAACATGAACAATTTCTAAATCTGAGAGACTTCACTTTATCTGAAACTAAAGGCTTTTCCCTTTCTGCTCATCATTGGGATTTGTGGAGTGGAAATCTTGAAGCTGCTGCATTTTACAGCTTCCAGCAAGGTTAGTCTATTCAGTTCAATCAATGGGAGTCGCTGAACACAGCAACTCGACAGAAAGTGGAACTCAGCCCCTGGACTTGCATCATCCTGTGCTGTTTGTTCCATCTCCCCTGGAGCAGGGGTGGCAGTCTCAGCTGTGTACGTGTGAGAGGGAGTGAGAACCTGTGGAACTCTGCCACCAAAAGCACATTATAGAATGGGTTGTATATACTTCTTCATGTGAAAGGGTCAAAGGATACCTGGATAAAGCAGGAACAGGAATTGAATTTGGATGATCAGCTGAGAACAGACTGAATGGTTGAGCAGATCAAGAGACCCAATGACCTACTCCTGTTCTCATTTTCTATAGTCTATCACAGTGCTGGATGGTGATAAATATGTCATATTACTGAGATCGGACTCACACTGAATTCTGTCCACACGTACCTGTGTCCTTCCTGATGGATTTCTTCACCGATGTTGGCAATCTCTCGTTCTTTATCACACACGAGTACTCAGCCCCACTGTTCCACTCTGCAGCAAGGACTGTCAGTCTGCTGGTGATCATGTCTTTACCTCCTTTGCTGTCTGGACCCACAGTCCTCACCCCATCTTCCCTCTTCCTTCCGTCCACCTGCCAGGTTAAACTGAATCCCAGTAAATCACTGTGAACCACCTCACACAGAATGGTTGCTGTCCTCTTTGTCCAGATCTCTTCAAAGGAAGGTTTGCTTAACGTGACTGAGGGGCGGGTATCTGAGCATTCATCTGGGAGAAACGTCGAAAATTATTATTTCACCATTCCCCAATAGACGAGTTTGTCACTGACAAGACCAGCATTTCTGTTCATTTCTGGTCAATGATTTTCCAGTCCCATCAAGGCGAGATGAGACCAATCTACATTGGTGAAGAAAGGAATCTCCCCTATTGAGCAGACAAGGGTAAACACCCTGAGGGAATGTAAATGAACAAAAATGAATGAGATTGGCCCTTACATTGTTTTTGCAGTTTCATAGTCACTTAAACTGTTGCCAGGCACTTATTAAAACAAATACAGAAAATCCCCAGTATTTCAGAGTGTGTCGGTGAAACAGGAAACAGAGCAAAGTTTCACCTGAAAATCTTCCAGAAAATACACCTCATATTTCAAAATTTATGAGAAATATTTAAATTTGTCACAAGTATTAAATGCAGTCTTTTTCTCTGTAAGGTGGAATGAACATTTGCTTCTGCTTTGTCAGAATGTTGTGTGTTCAAGCCGCCCTCCAGAGGCTTCTACACATTGTCCAGGCTGACTATTCCCACACAGGAGCAGAGGGAGAACTGCTCTGCTGGAAATTCAGTCACAACTGAGACTCTAATCAGGGGCTGGGATGATGTTCAAAGGCAGAGGGAGGGAGCATTTTGAAGATGAGTATCAGCGATTTCCAGAGTGCCTGTCCAGTGAAATGTTCTGGATTCTCCTCCAGTTATGAAAGTATTTTGTGGGATACTATTATTTCTATGGTAAAAGTGTGGATTGTGTTGGTTGGGAGCGGAAAACAAACCGATGATTGGCCGATTTAAGTGCCAAGAGCGATTACAAAGATGAAGGCATTGAAGCTGAGTCAATGGACAAACCGGTATTCATCTCACTACTCTGTGAGGCTTCCCTCACCTCAGCACTGAACTGACTCTGCAGCTGCGGCCTGCAGCCATCGGCACTCACCTCAGCACTGAGCCTGGCTCCGTGGCCGTGGCCTGCAGCCATCGGTCTCCTGGACCGGTTGCAGTGCTGAACTGGTGACGTGGCTGTGGATTTACTTCAGGGGACTCTGTGGTTCAGGTTCTGTGGATTGTTTGTTTGAATTTTTTTTATTGTTTGCACAATTTGTTCTTTCTTTTTCACACATTGGATGTTTGACTCTGAATTCTATTGTGTTTCTTTGTTTTGTGACTGCCTGCAACAAGAGAATCTCAAGGTTGTATATGGTGCCCATACTTCAATAATAAACGTACTTTGTACTTTGAACTTTATCAGTTCACTCACATAACTAAACCAGGGCTGCACCGTGATTTAGTGTTGACCTTGAATTCATAGCAGACTGCAAACAATTTCAATAATGGGGTGAGTTCCAGGACCCTACCTTGGACGTTCTTCACTTCCTTCTTGATACGGGTGTTGGAGGGGGGATGATTCACTGTACAGCTGAAGACTGATTCTGTCTTCCACTCCTGTAAACTCACGGTCAGGAAGTGTCTGGCACTGAAAGTCCGTCCCTGCTCCAGAGCGGTCGGTGTAGCGCTGGTGTTGGAGGTGATCACAGTGCTGCCTTTCTCCCAGATGACATTTATTTGGTCCGGGTAGAATCCAGAGACCACACACTCCAGTGTGGCCGTTTTCCTTTTCTTGGTCTCTTCCTGAGGTGGAGGCAGCAGTCTGACCTTGGGACTTTTTATCTCGACTGGAGTAGACAAGAAAACAAAGGAAATGTCAAACATTTTGACTCAGGTAACTAATGCTGGCCATTTAATCGCTGGTCTCTGACCCACCTTTGGTACTATTGGTCCGTGCTGACACTCGGGTAGATGAAGGAAATTCCTGAGCAGAGCACTCGTACTCCACCCCACTGAACCACTCCTCCACACTGATCTGGAGTTCGCTGAGCACTCTGTATCGGGACCCGTCCCTCTCCACTTGATGGGTGTGAATTCCTTTAGTTTTCTCCTTTCCGCCCACGTGCCAAGAGATGTGGATATCTTCAGGATCTGTACAGAGAAACGTGCACTTCACGGTATCAGTCTTATCGATCCACATCTCTTCAATATCGGGATTTTGAATAAAGACAGACAATTCTGTGGATTAGAAATGGAAATGCTCAGAATCTTACTGGAGATATTTCTATTGGTTGTGTTAGGTCAAGACAGATCATCAGTACATGTCAGCTGCATTTAATGCAAACAGAATAACAGAAACACCCAGTACTGAATCACATGTCTCATATTCCTCCAAGTTTTGATTCAGAAAAGAAAATCAGAACAAAGGATATGCCAATTTGGTTTTGAATCCCTTTCTAATAACTGTACCAATTGGTTCACTGTGAGACAGAGAAGCATGCAGATTTCTCAGCAGAGACACAGCTCAGTATATTCTTTGCTTGGAGACTCTGCCATTGATCAGTATCAATGAACACTGTGAATCAATGATAATCCCTTTCTCCATCTGGGCTGAGCCTGGGATTCACTCAGTTTAATAACTTCACATCCCGACATTCCAGTCTTACTGTGTCTGTGCCTCTCCTCATCCCTGCAACCTTCAAAACCCACACAAACTTCAGAAAACATCGTATTCTTTCAACTCTGCTCTCTCGTACAGCTGCACTACTTCTACTGGTGCCTGTGGGTTTAGCATTCTTGCTTACAAACATTACAGCCACTGTCTCTCTTGAAATGAGCAGCCATGGTCAGAGTGTATTCATAAGTTAGGGACTGATGAACTGGCAACATGGGTTCAAATCCCAACCCCGTGGATGGGAGTTTAAATTCAATTCAGAACTGATTTTTGGAATAAAAAGAAGACTACGGAGGTATTTGTAGTTTCATTCCCTGTGATAACTTCTGGAGAGAAGTCCCATCTGATCCAGCTGGTCTGTGACTCCAGACCTGCAGCAACACGGCTGAACCTGAATCACCATCAGGAATGAGGCAGCAAGTCCCTCAGTTCCAGAGCGATCAGTGATTGATAGGAAATGATAAATGAGTAAAACAGCTCTTTGATCAAGTGTTGGGTCACCTGTCCTCTGGGTTAGTGTCGGTTTTGTGTGAAGTTGTTGAGGCCGTCTCCCAATGCATGATCATCAGTTCACGTACATTGCAGCTCTCTGCACTTTGTGTACACCATTTACACACTTGGTCACCTTCGGGAACGTGGGTGTTTTTGTTCTTTGACATTTAGTGTGGTGGCTGATTGTGTTTGTGTCATGGTTGAGTCCTTCAGTGAGACTGTGAGTCAGTGTCTTTGTCTGAAGAAAGAGCAGATGTAACACACACTGTCCAGTCTGACTGGGACGGATCATCTGACAAAGTATGATGTGTATTTCTTAACCTTTCTCATGTCAGTAAGATTATGAGCAATTTTCTTTTAAAACAGGAAGTCCGTGGGTGTAGTCTAGATGATCATTGTTGTCATGTAATATCACAAATCTGCAAACCTAGGTGTACACTGAAGAGTCACAGAATTGTGAATCCCAGTTTAATCAGCACTGTGATGTTGTTAAACATGTTTTCTGCTGGTTTCTCAGTTCGGTCCCATATCAGCCTGGTCTTGATGTTCAGCCGTCCCTGGGAAATGCTCCTCTTATTGCTGAATGCTGGTGTTATTCTACAAGAATCATATAATTCCGTCGATGCTTAGGTAAACAAAACATTCTCCTTTGTGACATTCCTTGGGATCACTGATTTTCCCCCTTGGACTGAATTCAGTGCCCCGCACATGGATCATCTTAACTTTAGCAATTTGTCTGATCCAGGAATTACACACAAAGCATGTCAGATTGGACAGGAGACTGGGTAGACCCCATGTCTGTGTCACCAATTTATCTTGTGCCCAACATTATCAAAGGGTCATCCGTCCTTTGACTGAGTCAATTTGGAATTTCAGACCCATTCACCTTCATCACCTTGTGCCTCACAGCCACTGGGTGAAAAACAGGTTCCAGTTCTTGCTGACTGGAGTCAGACAGGAGGGAATCTGGCCAAGGAAACTGGAATTGGGATCTGAGTCACACTGAAGCAACAATGTACACAAATGAATGAGTGTATGGACAACCAGAAACACAAGAGATTCTACAGATGCTGGAAATCTTGAACTACCCACACAAAATGCTGGAGGAACTCAGCAAGTCAGGCTGCATCTATGCAGGGAAATAAACAGTCAATCTTTTGGGCTGAATGGCTTCACCTGTACTGGAAAGGAAGTGGGCAGAAGCCAGAATAAGAGGTGGGTGGAGTGGAGAGGAATACATTCTGTCAGATGAAAGGTGAGACCAGGTGAGGGGGGAAGGGTGTGAATGGGGAGGGGGTATGAAGTAAGAAGCTGGTTGCCGATAAGTGGAAGAAATAAATGGCTGACGCAGAAGGAATCTGACAGGACAGTGGACCATGGAGGAAAGTTCAGGAGGAGGGGAACCAAATGGAGATGATAGACAGGTGAGGAGAAGTGACGGAATGAGGGGTATCTAGTATGGGGAATAGAACAAAAGGGAGAATAGAGGAGCAGGGGATGATTCCTGGAAGTTAAGGAATAAGTATTCATGGAATCAGGTTGTCAGGTACCTGGATGGAATATGACATGTCAGAATGGGAATGGGAAGTCAAATTGAAATAGATGGTCACAAGGATAATGCAAATGTGATTGGAGAGGTAGTCAGTTTGAATCATGTGTTTTCTTCTCTCTGTCTGTTAAACTTCAATCCCAATGGATACCAGAAGCAGGTCTGGAATCCAGTAAATGGATTGTAATGAAATTCAATGATGAATCGTATACACAGCCAATCACTTTATTTCACACTTTCCTGCTGAACAATGATACTCTTGGGTTGAACCATCTGAGAATGTTGCATTGAGATTACTCTGGTAAAAGAACCTTGGCACAGGCTTCAAAAAACAGCTGGGACAGTTTCCACCTGGAAATGGAAAATTCATAGATTTAAGTGTTAGATATTTTCAGCTCTTCTCCCCTGCTTGGAAAACGGGAGCCCCACATATTCCCACTCTCTATCCTCTGTATATCGCATCCTGTCGGGATGAGGTTGTGTCAGCCATGATAAATGCATGTGCTCTCTGAGCCTGGTCGAGGATCTGAGGACACAAAGTCACAACATTCACTCGAGGACTGGACATCAATTCAAAAATAATCCAGGCACCTACATTTCAGTGAGTGGACAATTGACAGAAGAGCCTCTCAGGAAACATTGGAAATAAAGTCTGGGGACTGAATCAAATACAAAATTGCAGAGATATTTTTTGAGGAACTAACACTGAGAAGACAGTGAAAAGGGGAAAGGGAGATTTTCTCCAGATGGTAAAGCATGAGATGTGAGCTTTGCTCACTAACTTATTTTCATTATAACTACAAACAGAGACAACTAAAACAATTGAGACACAATGGACAGGTGACCCTAATCTTACACCTTTCCGGCCCAGTAGATGAGGTTAAAGCTGCTGGTGATATGAGTTGATTCAAAGTGCAAAGATCATCAGTACATCACTCAACCAGATTGACAGTAGGGACAGGAATTGTGTGGGAGTATCAGTTAGGTAGTTTAGTGCTGTAAATTAATTAATTTTTCTTCAGACATCACTGACCCTCTTGATACGTCATGTTGACCTGACCACTGAAACCGGAAGGTGCGTGATTCACTTCACAAGTATATTGCTGTTTCTTGGTCCATTCCTGCACAGGCACTGTCAGGTAAGTGATTGTTTCAAATCCACCATCAGATCTCGGAATGGAAGGGAGAACGATGCCTTCTTGGGCAGATCCAGCTTTTTTCCAGGATACTTTAATGTTGTCAGGAGAGAATCCAGATATCACACAGCCCAGGACAACATTTTCTTGACTGTGGATTACTTCCCGGGATGGAACAAGGGAGCTGAGCTTCAGAGCTGTAACACAATTAATATCTGTCAGTACGTGATTGTTTTGCCCATGTTTTGAACTTCATTCTCCCTCATCCCAGGCAAGTTCCACAATTCCAGCCCCCTCAAGAATGTTGTTAATTTACAGCTGATCTGATGATCTGATGGTTCACACCAGTGAGTGGGAGGGCTGGGTGTATTACTTGGGCCTACCAGCAGTGTGTCCCACTATGCTATGATAATGCAGAGAGGTGGGTCATGGGGTTGAGGTGCAGACCTGCCTTGATCTAATTGTTTAATGGAGAATGACTGATACCAGCTCCTGTGAGCAGGAGTACATGGTGTGGTACTGTTTCCACTGGTGAGTTTGGGAAACTCAATTTTAGGGTCAATGGAAAAAAGAGCAGATGGACAGGAGGAAATTATTTTGTTATAACTGCAAAGGCTTGATCAGATCTGTGAGAAGATGGTTAAAGAAGGGCAGTGGAGTGGATTCCTTCATCACATTCAGCAGGGATTGCTTTACCTGAAGAGGGGGCAGCTGCACGGTGGAGGGGAAAGTGCAGGAGGAGTGGGTAAAGTTTAAATTTTTGTTCTGTGTGCAGGGTGAAAATGGGCCAGCGGTCTCTGTATGTGTACAGAAGCTGATCTGTAGGGAGGGTTTAGTGGGATGGGATGGTGGAGAGGTTCCTGAAAGGAGTGGATGCAATGGAGGCAGATCAGCACAAGTTTCCTCCACCCTCCACTGATACTGATTTTCCCTGACTTCAGGAGGTCGTTTCCCACTCCACACTTCCCCTCACATATCAACTTCCATATGTTTTATCACTGTCATTTTAGCCTGGTGTAATTCTGCTGTTGTATGAATAGACGAAAAGAGTTAATTGCTGTGCCCCTGCATTATCTGACAAACGTTCCTACTCTAGAGTTATGCTCAGAGATCCATGCAACTTTAAAGAGAAAATTTTATCTCATACGAACGTTGAGGTGTCTGGAACTCCACTGTCACCATCTCGTTGGGCTTGTACCCTGCCTTGCAGGAATAGACTTTATTCTTCTTCCAGTCCGCCGCAGAGACTTCGAGCAAGCTGCTCATCGTGTACTTTGAATTTTGCCCCAACACCGCCGGGTAGTTCTTGATTCCTGTGGTGATGTCCCCACTGTTAGTGGACCATGTCTGATTGATGCTCCCAGGCAGATAATCCTTGACCAGACAGAGGAGGCTGATCTTTTGGTCAGATTCTGTGTTGCAGGAAGGTATGATGTAGACTGATGGCAAGGACTTGACTTCTGAAATAGAAAGAAATTCACAGATGGTTCTCTGAATAAATGCATTACCAACAGAGAAAGGAGACATTATATAAAGCAGTAATTGTCAAAATTATTCACTCAGCTGTGAGTCTGTGTTGCTGAGGTAGGAGGGTGTGAATCAATCCCACAGTGGCAACTAGGAAGCACAATCCAAGCCAACACTTCAGAGCAGGACTGAGGCAGTGACCCAATGTCTGATTGGTCAGATTTCAGTCAAAATACCAAAGTGACAATCTGTCTCTCATCCAAATACAATTCCTGATTCTGAAAAGTCTGTTAGCCCCTGATCAGCAGAGTTTACGGAAGAAGTAAGATTTAGAAGTAACTTATTTGAATAATTCTGATCTGTTCAGTGTTGCTGTTGATGAGAGGAGTGATTGGTGTGGATATAGTGGTACCTGGTCTCCATCACCATGTGTGCAATATAGTGGAGGTTGGGAAATGGACTCTGCTTCTGAAATTCAACTCAGCAGACTACATGATGCAGCTGACACTGCCTCACATATTTACCAAGTGTGACGGAGCAAGAATTTCAACCCCACTGAGCCTGTGGAAACTACTGGGTAACCAGGAGGGAATGGTAACTTGCATCAGAAAGGACAGAGGAACTGTGACAATACATTAGTCCAGACTCTGTGGAGAAGTGTCGGCCAACACATGAGATTCCTGGGCAGATGGAGAAATCTCAAACTGTTGTCAGATGTAGATGATATTCTCACTGAACGACCAGCCCAGAGAGTCCAGTGAGGAAATGCAGGTTGCCGCAAATCCCAACCACTTCAGATGCAAAATACACTTGAAAGCACTGGTTCTCAATTCAATTCACTGGAAAAGGAGAAGGGTTGACTTACCAAGGTGAGTAAAAGTGTGAAGATCAATATATTAATTGACCAATTCACTCTTTGACAGGTGGATACGTTGAGGAGATGTGGTTTGACAATTTATCAGAAGTACCTTGTGCAGTGTTGTGGATGGGGTTTGTTCTGACCCACCGACATGACATCATTTACCTCATGATTGACTCAGTCAATGACAGATTGTTGCTGGCGAATGAGGTTAATTCACACAAAAAGACTGTGTGGACACAGCCGAATATGCAGGAACTCTGGGAGTCGGAGAGTAGTGGGAGAGTATGTGTCAGACAGTGTGAATTGCAGTGGATGAGGGATTTGTTGTCCAACAGTAAGGTGGTCAACAGACACACACTGGCTTCAGATCAATTCTGCTATTGAACGGGCAGCAAACTCAATATTTGGTGTAGAAGTGGAGTGGTGGGAAGGTCACAATTTCATTCAGGGGCAAAATAATGAAATATTCACTTCACGGTAATCACTCTGGGACAAACGGCAGAAAATATTGAAATCTGGTTTCAAGCAGAATAAATATAAATCAATATAACAAGTAAATAGGAATCGATATACTTTAACCGGTCAATAATGACAGCTGCATTGTTTAGAACTATTTCCAGGTGACTCTGGGGACTGTGAACTCAGAACATTTGCCTTCCTGAGCAAACACAGTTGATTCAGGTTGACAGGACAGGCAGAACAGAGAAATGGTCCCTTTCTCATTCCTTTCAGACTGAGCCTGAAACAACCAGTGAAATGCTGATGTCAGACTCCCCACCGGGCACACAACTTCTGTGAAACAGAGGGGCAAGCTGACCTGTGCTGTGGGTGAAGTGTCACAGGAGAGAAGGCACAGGGCACGGTGCCAACTGGACCATGTCCACACAGACCGGGCTGAATGGTGCTGGGCCTAACCTGCTGGGACTGTCACCACACTGCTACACTGGGAAAGGTGGGAACCCGCTGGGTTTCTGGATGCTGAAGACCTGGGGTGAGATATATCAAGGCCTCAGCATCAAGTAGCCTCAGGCACAAAGTAAACCTAGGTGGAGACTGTATTGTGTCAAAGCTGTCATGTAATTAACAGGTTTTAAATGTCTTGGAGACATCGAGGTAAATTTCTGCAGAACAGATAATTTCTTTTGTTTAAAACAATCAATCTATATTACATTTAAACCAGAGTTTTCAACCAGAAATAACTTGTAACTAATTACTTTCCCGACACACTCGGCCGAGAATCCTCAGTCAGATGAATGGGAAATGTGATCCTTTGTCAGTTCCGGCCTGTGAGGGAAATGTGGAGATGGATTTCCCACTGTTACACTGGGAATTCCAGTAGGTCCCGTTGTCATGTGGTAGAGTGCTGTCACTCAGTTAATCCTGGGTTACAGTGGTCTGTGAAACTGTGACATTGATTATTGTGTAAGTGGCTGAACAGTAGTTGTCCCCTTCAGACTGCCAGCCACAGCCAGCACCATTTCACCCACAGTATCCTCAGCCTCCCAGGTACACAGCAGCTCAGGAACGAGCTGGTCAGCTGAGGCCTGAGGAACCTCACTGCTCTTCATCGATGCCAACCCCTGACATTAGGGGAATTGCTGGACCAAATGGATGACCTACAACTAACTCGTGTCTGTCTATTTACCTGCTTCAGTCAGGAGTCAGATGAGGAGTCCCCAGTGGTGGGGAGCTTTAGGAATTGTAGGCCAAAAGTGACCATTTCCTTCCAACATTACCCAGACTAGATTGTCATGTTGTAGTTCATTTTGTGGGAACAAGATGCAAGATAGTTGGAGGTTTAGTCCCCCATATGAAGTGACACACTGCAAAAGTACTGTACTTGCTGGGTTTGGAAAGGCTCTGGGATGTTCTAGGGTTTAGAAGTCAATGAAAGATACATCGTTTTCAGCAAAATAAATTCAGTAAAATAAAACTGGAAGCAGCATAGTTGCCAGAAATCAGACTGACAGAGTCTGGTGAAGGGTCACTGATGTGAAACATTAACTCTGTTTCTCACCCCACAGATGTTCCCTGAGCTGCTCAGTGTTGGCAGTGCAGGAGGCACAATAATGTCAGTCGGTGAGATTTGCAGCTGAGGATCTTTTACATCCCGGGACCAGCAGGTGGTAAGTACAGTTCTGTCTGGATCAGTGTTCCTCTGGGTCTTTATAAAAACACCCATCAAACTGACAGCAGGGTGCTGGGGTGAATAGGGGAACTGGATCTAGGTAGAGGGCATTTGGAGACAAACACATTGATGGTTCAGGAGTCATAAATAGGCTCGAAGGGTAAGGATGAGAGATCTCCTTCCCTGAGGGGCATCAGTAAAACTGAAGGGTCATCATTAGTAATGACTGGATTTAAAAACAATACCGATTATTAAAATGTTGGAAATCTGGCTACAGATCTAAATCTGTGGCAGATTATTATGAACTGAGTTTAAATTTGTCAGTTTTGTTGTGGTGGTATCCATGGACTGTTCATCCATCCCTCTGCACTACTCATCTGCTTTGATGTACTGCCCTGTTTCCCATCACTCCGAATCCAACCCTGTGCCTGTCCATTGGATCACTGTGTCCACAGTGTCCTGGACAATATTTTTCCTTCAATAGCATCACCAGAACAGACTGTCTGATCATTCTCCCCTTGCAGTTTGTGGATTCTGCTGTGTGCAGAGTGGCTCCACATTCCCGACTCTACAACAGGACTGTACTTTGAAACTACTTCATTGCCTGTGAAGAGCTCGGGGACACCATGAAAGGTGTCTGTAAATGTCAGCACTTTATCTCACAAACACTTTCACTGAATCACCAGCAACACTGGTTAATGTAGGAAAACACTTGGTAAACAAACCTGAATAGGGGATGGAGGAGGGCAAAAAATTAGAGCAGTTCCTCACAAAATAGAAAATTTGCAGATGCTGGAAATCCAAACAACACACACAGAATGCTGGAGGAACTCAGCAGGCCAGGCAGCATCTATAGAAAAGAGTACAGTCGATGTTTCACACCAAGACCCTTCATCAGGACTGGAGAAAAAAGATGAGGTCAGAGTAAGAAGGTGGGGAAGGGAGGGGAGGAAGAAACACAGGGTGATCAGTGAAACCAGGAGGGAGGAACGTGTGAAGTAAAAAGCTGGGAAGTCAATTGGTGAAGAAGAGAAAGAGCTGGAGAATGGGTGATCTGATAGGAGAGGACAGAAGGTGATGGAAGAAAGGGAAGGAGGAATAACAGAAGGAGCTGATGGGCAGATAAGGAAATAATGAAGAGAGGAAATAAGAATGGGGAATGGTGAAGGGATGGTGGGCATTATCAGATGTTTAAGAAATTGATGTTCATACTATATGTTGGAGGCCACCCTGATGGAATATAAGGTGTTGCTGTGCCAACTTGAGCATGACTTCATTGCGGCAGTAGAGCAGTCCATGTATTGACATGTTGGAAAGTGATGGGAAGTGGAATGAAATTGGGTGGCCACTGGGAAATCACGCTTTCACTGGTGGACGGAACATTTGTGCTCGGTGAAGCGGTCTCCCAATCTATGTGAGGTTTCACCGATATACAAGAAGCCACACTGGGAGCACCAGATACAGGAGCTGACACCAAGGGACTCACAGGTGAAATGTCACTTCACTTGGAAGGACTGTTTAGGGCCTTAAATAGTGGTGAGGGAGCAGGTGTAGGGGCAGGTGTAGTAGATGTTATGTTTGCAAGGATAAGTGCCAGAAGGGAGATCAGTGGGAGGGATGAATGGACAAGGGAGCTGCATTGGAAGTGATCCACAACGGAGTCGCATTGGAAGTGATCCCTGCAGAAAGCAGAATGTTGAGGGTGGCGGTGTAGAGGGAAAGGTGTGCTTGGTGTTGGGATCCCATTGGAGATGCGGAAGTTGCAGAGAATTATCTGCTGGACAGGGAGGCTGGTAGGGTGATAGGTGAAGACAAGAGGAGCCCTATCTCTGGTAGGTTGGAGGGAGAATGGAGTAAGAGCAGACGTGTGTGAAATGGAGGAGGTGTGGTTGAGGGCAGTGTTGCTGGTGGAAGAAAGGAAGACACTTTATTTGAAGAAGGAGGACATGTCCATAGTTCTGGAATGAAAAGCCTTATCCTGAGGACAGTTGCAGTGGAGATGGAGGAATTGAGAGAAGGGGATGGCATTTTTATAAGAAACAGGGCAGGAGGAGGTTTAGTCCAGGTAGATGTGTTAGTCAGTGGGTTCATAAAAGACATCAGTAGATAGGTTGGCTCCAGAACTGTTTGTGAACTAAGAATAAGCAGTTCATTCGAACAGTAAAATTCAGCTTGTGTTCTATGAGTGTGTGATGGGACTGATTGGGGGAAGCTTCACTTTGTGTCTAACCTCTGCTGCCGCTGTCCTGGGAGGAATGGGACAGTGTAGAAGGATATTTGTGTCTAATCTGTGGCTGCCAGGACAGGACATGGGAGCTGTAATCTGCATTTAACTCTGTGTACTGTGCGGTGATTGTTGGAATCCCTTTGCGGAAGAATTTCCCAGATTTACAAGATAAATACTGATTCCATTGAATGACAGAGCAGAGTGAGGCCATTCATCCGATAGTGTCTGTGCTTCCCTTTAGCTGAGCAAACCCAATAAACCCATTGGTCTCTCTGCTCTTCCCTGTATCCCTACAAAAGGCGGATCTCCTCCTGTTCCCTCTCTACACTTGCTATTGGCCACCACCATCATCCAAGCAGTGTGTTCCAGATCACAAACGTTCATCAACAAATCTTCCCTTAAATGCTTCCCTGTTACACATTATTGACTTGAACACTTCCCTCCCCCACCCCACCTGCACCACTCCCCCCTCCCCCACCCACCAATGCAAGGCTGCCCGGAATGTGCGAAGGAATTGTGATTTCAATTCCCTGCCTTACCCTCCTGCACCACTTCCCCACTGCATTCTCAACTCCAAAATTCTTCCTCACCGTAGCCCACCTCCTCACCCATCTGGGAATAAAACTAAAACTTTAATCTCGTCAATTAATCCTGGGATATCGCTGATACTTTTGCTGTATCCCGGGACGGCCCACAGGCCCCGACATTACATGATGGGACTGACACCCACCTGTACCCTGGGGATATTGAGCCATCAACCAGATCATACATGTGTAACCATTCCCTCAGATTATGTCTCAATTCCATTACCTTCAACATGAAAGCAGCCGACAGTAAAACCCGATCCCAATAACTTGACACTGAACAGATCCATTGTTGTCACTGACAGGGAACGAGTTCAACTGCACTGAAACGCTCAGCCCCTGAACGTGGCTTCAGTTGGTGCTGAGGATCAGAAGCCAGACTTGAACCAAACACTGAGCTCACTCAGCACAACCGGCCGGTGTCAAGGCACAGTCTGGTGACAAGATCCGACCCCATTCCCCTGAGCCTGTTCACGGTCTGTGGACAGTTCACTGGTGGGGTGGGGTATGTACCCTTGTACTGTTACTGGGCTCTAGAGAAACCCGCCGGTTCGGGGAGATTCATGTACTTGCTCTAAATATCTCACTGAATTCGGTTAAATCACCGAATTCGCCAAAACCGTAAATAAATAAAATTCTAGTGCGTGAAGATACAATTGACCAGTTAGTCTTACCTGAAGTCACTGTCAGCGAGGTTCCTCCGCCCCAGTAGTCACAGTGCTCCGTCTCCCCGTTCACCCAGTGCAGTAACTTCAATTGCCCGTCACATCCGATAATCTCAGCAAATTGTCGACGTGATCCCTGTCCGGACCGGGAGCAGCCGCTTCCTGGATTTTCATCCCAAACTCCGTCCTTGTCTCTTCCTGGCGTGTGAATAAAACAGGCATTTTCACAGTTTCCCTGTCTGTAGACACCGGCTCCCGCCATCCCCCGGAATCAGAGTCGAATATTTTTTGGCTTTTAATTGTCCAGAAAAAGACATTTACACTCAACAGTCCGAGTCAAGATTCAGGGATTTGACTCTGGGAAGCAGCAATGCGGAATCCGTGGAGACAGACTGCGCTGCAGACGCTCCTTTGTCGGGACCAGTTTCTGTTCAGCTCCCCATCACCGTGGTCCATCCACTGTATGGCCTCTCGCACAGTAATAGGTGGCCGTGTCGTCCAGTCTCAGGCTGTTCATTTGCAGATAAACGATGCTGCTGTCCTTGGAAACAGTGAACCGGCTCTGGACTCCAGGCGCGTAGTATTTGACACCATCAGTCTCTATCTCTGCCACCCACTCCAGCCCTTTCCCGGGGACCTGTTTCACCTAGTCCATGTGATAGCTGCTGAGGCTGAACCCACTGACAGCACAGGTCAGTGTGTGAGACTGTCCGGGCTTTGCCACCGCTGACTCGGGCTGTGTCAGCACGATGTCGGACCGCACGCCTGTCAATAAAAAAAGAGCAGAAATTAATAAAATGTTCCACGGGCAGAAGTTCACAAAGCCTCCGAGAAACAGCCGGTCCTGGGAGGACGAAATGCCGCGGAACACCCACCTGCCAGACAAGACAGGAGGAGACAGAGATAAGGAACGACCCCCATCGCCCTGAACACTGAGCCGGACTTGGACACTGTTGAGATCGGTGGCTTCAGCTCAGGCCGGCTTTGTCCGGAGCCGCAGTGAGCGCTGTTTAAATAGGGACGTGGGCTGTGAGTGAGAGAGGGAGCCGCGGTTTGAACAGGCTCTCACACACTGAAACCAGAGGCGCAGCTTCCTGTCCCCGCCCACAGCAGCGATTTCAATTCCCCAAAAGATGTTTGTCTCTGCAACAGGCGGCAGGTCAGCGGCAGTGACCAGATCCGGATTAAAGATCTGTCACACTCTGATCGATTCATCAATTTCAGCGATGAACAGTTTGTGTAAACTGAAACACACAGAATCCCAGCGACAGAGAATGAGAGACACCAGTCAGTGGACAGATATCCCCCTGAGAGACAGGGACTGAGAGACACCAGTCAGTGGACAGATATCCCTCTGAGAGACAGGGACTGAGAGACACCAGTCAGTGGACAGATATCCCCCTGAGAGGCAGGGACTGAGAGACACCGATCAGTGGACAGATATTCTTCATAGAGACACAGTCTGAGACTGTTTTTGCAGGAAAATGTATGATATGGTGCAACTCAAACTACCTGCGTCTCAATATCACCAAGACCAAGGAGATGGTGGTGGACTTTAGGAGATCTAGGCCTCATATGGAGCCAGTGATCATTAATGGAGAACGTGTGGAGCAGGTTAAGACCTACAAGTATCTGGGAGTACAGTTAGACGAGAAGCTTGACTGGACTGCCAACACAGATGCCTTGTGCAGGAAGGCACAGAGTCGAATGTACTTCCTAAGAAGGTTGGCGTCATTCAATGTCTGTAGTGAGATGCTGAAGATGTTCTATAGGTCAGTTGTGGAGAGCGCCCTCTTCTTTGTGGTGGCGTGTTGGGGAGGAAGCATTAAGAAGAGGGACGCCTCACGTCTTAATAAGCTGGTAAGGAAGGCGGGCTCTGTCGTGGGCAAAGGACTGGAGAGTTTAACATCGGTAGCTGAGCGAAGGGCACTGAGTAGGCTACGGTCAATTATGGATAACTCTGAACATCCTCTACATAGCACCATCCAGAGACAGAGAAGCAGTTTCAGTGACAGGTTACTATCAATGCAATGCTCCTCAGACAGGATGAAGAGGTCAATACTCCCCAATGCCATTAGGCTTTACAATTCTACCTCCAGGACTTAAGAACTTTTTAAAAGCTATTAATGCTTTTTGAGACGGTGATTTAGATGCATATCATTTTTTTTTTACTGAGTTAAGTATTGTATGTAATTAGTTTTGCTACAACAAATGTATGGGACATTGGAAAAAAAAAGTTGAATTTCCCCATGGGGATGAATAAAGTATCTATCTATCTATCTATCTATCTATCTATCTATCTATCTATCTATCTATCTATCTATCTATCTATCTATCTATCAATAAAAAGAGTTACCACACAATCTTCTGACTGCACCCACACCACGAGAATCAGTGTTAAACAGAGATTCCTGGTGAAAATGGGTGGAATTTACACTTTTAAGATATTTTCTCTGTCAGGGACCTGGCAGCATGAATTTCACTGCAAAACCCTCAGCAGTTCTCCCCACAAAATCTCTTTGACCTGTTTCAGCCTGTGAGAGGAACAGGACATTTGATGCAGGGAACTCGGGAGCTGAAGCCACACAACAGGAGAAGTTGTTGCTGGTAACAGGATGCTCCCCAGTAGGTTGGCAGCCAAGTGCTGCTGAATAGTCCATATTGAAAGGAAACTGACGGTGGGGGGGGGGGGTGAAGGGTATCCAAGATGCAGATCAGCAAGTTGGGTAATTCTGTCTACCCACCTTGGTGATGGGAATGCTGTGTGCTCCAAATCCTGCATCCTCAGTGAAGTATTAACTGGGATGATTAAATTACTAATCAAATCAAAGCTCTCTCCCCCCCCCCCCCCCAAGGTGACTCACTGTCATTCAGCAGCTTTCATGACTCCATGGCAAACCAGAGCGGTTTCTACAAACAATGAAGAACCTTTTAAAGTGGAGTCTCTGTTGTCACGGAGGGAAGGTGGGACCCAAATTACACAGAGCAACCTCTCTGAAACAGCAATGAAGTATAAAGAGATATGAATTTTTTTTTTGTAATTTATTTTTTTATTGAAGTTCATCATCAAACATTTCCATAAGATGTATTTCAGACATTGTACATATAGATCATATGTCACAAATCTCCACATAATATTTAACTGAGGTATACACTTATAGAAAAGAGTGGAGAGAAAAAAAAAACAAGCAAAAGGAAATAACTATGTACAAGTAGGGAGTGATCATTTTTTACAACATATTCATTGATTTGTGAGATTAAAATCAGGCCTATGAGGCATTATGTAGTTAAACCATTTTTCCCAGTATGAATCAAATTGTTCCAGCTTATGATTAACAGATGCTGTTATCTTCACCATTTTGTAAATGTCCATTGTAATTTCCATCCATGCATTTAAAGTTGGGCTCTCCTGTGATAGTAAGAGTCTTTTTACCAGCCACCAACAGTATATTCATTACATATTTATCTCTTTTCAACCATTCTTGAGGTATATATCCAAAATATATGGTCTTACTCTCTAAGGGTATTTCACATTTAAAGATGTCTTGTAGGGCATTGTGTATCCCCCTCCAATTGTCTTTAATAACAGGGCAGTCCCAAAAAATATGCTAATGATTTGCATTTTGATTTCCACAGTTTCTCCAGCAAACAGGGAGGTTACTATCATAATGGGATTTTTGAGAGGGTGTAATAAAATATCTTATCAAGTTTATCCATCCAAACTCCCTCCATTTCTGTGAACTGCTACACTTCCATTGATACCTCCATATTATTGTCCATTCTTCATCAGATATAATTACCCTCCTTCTTTCTTCCATTTTGTTTTAATGAATGAAGTCGAATGTGTTTTAAGATTTGACAATCCCTTATACATGCTTGAAATAATTCTGCTACTGTTATCTGAATTATATGCTTTTCTAAATAGCTCTATCAAGCATGTACTTGCCTTGTTACATTTTTAAGCATCCTATTAACATATTGTTCCATCTGTAAATACTGATAAAAATCTTGTTTTTCTAATAAGTGTTACTCTTTAAGCATTTCAAAACTGAACAGTGTTCCTTTTTTCATTATTTTGCAAAGAACTGTTATTCCTTTAGCTGTCCAGTCCTTAAATCTAGCATCCAATTTATTTGGTGTAAAATACGAGTCATATGCACATCATTTAAGAATTGCTTCTAGATTATATTTTTTATAGTAGTTTTCCATATTTTAAGAGTCAATTTCACCCATGAGTTATCCATAGTATTTATGTACCTTTGCAGGTTGTTATCAGCCAAAATTGCTTGTATGGGGATGGGAAGTACCCGCTCCTCAATGTTTTTCCATTGAGTGTCATATGATGGGTTGCACCAACATATCACAGCTCTCAACTGTGCTGCAAAATAATAATCTCTAAGAGGCCCCATCCCCCCTTTTCCTTTGCTAATTGCCTTTTACCCTGCCAAATATACCTTGATAACATCTTGTTCCATTCATTGGATTGATTTTGATTAATTTCTATTGGTAGGGTCTGAAAGAAATATAACAGTCTGGGCAGTATGTTCATTTTAATAGACTCAATCCTTGAACTGTGACTGAGAAAAAGGAATCAGGTTTCATCTTTCCATATCTTCCTTAATTTTTTATATAAAGGCTGAAAATTACATTCTGATAATTTTGCCAAATCTTTTGGCATAATGATGCCCAAATATTTGAAAGACTCTGTGTGCCATGCCCAGGGATATCTACTTTCAATTTCTCTTGGTGAGCTATAGTAATATGAAATTAATTGGGTTTTTTCTATGTTGATCTTGTATCCTGATAATTGACCATATTGTTCAAAGGATTGCATCAATTTAGGTAAAGAGTATGTTGGTTGCCCTAGATAGATCAAAATGTCATCTGTGTAACAAACCAACTTATGCTCTGTCCCTTTAATAGTAATTCCCCTGATATCTTCATTTTGTCTGATGTATTGAGCTAATGGTTCCAGATATAATGCAAAGAGTAGTGGTGACCATGCACAACCCTGTCTCGTGCCCCTTTCTAGGGTAAGACTATTTGATAAATATCCATTGATTTTAATCCTAGCAGTAGGGTTGTCATATAGGGTCTGTATAGTTTTAATAATTCTGTCTTGGAAACCAAATCTATGTAAAACTTAGTAAAGAAAATTCCAATTAACCGAATCAAATGTCTTTTCAGCATCCACACTCATCACTATTGCTTCGATTTTTTTTTTTTTGTATATGATCCATAATGTGAAGTGTCTTGCATTTATTGTCTTGTGTTTGGTGTTGTCATATAAAACCTGTCTGATCGCTACGTATCAGTATGGGTAGAATCTCCTCTAATCATTTGGCCATGATGGAGGTAAATAATCTATCATCTACATTAAGAATGGATATTGGTCTAAATGACCCGCATTCCATTTTATCCTTGCCTTCTTTTGGTATAGCTGAGATTATTGCTTCCTTCCAACTGGGTGGCATTTGTGCCTTTTTTAGAGCCCAGTTCAGTGTGGGGAGTAAAACAAGAATTAACTCATTTGTAAATTCTTTGTACCACTTTGCCATATATCCATCTGATCCTGGTGACTTGCTTAATATAAGTCTACTAATTGCAGCTTTTAATTCAACTTCAGTTATGTCAGCAGTCATCATTCTATTTTGTTCTTTGCTTAAAGTGGGTAACTCTAGTGAATTCAAGAAGGTGTCAATTTGGGTTATGCTTCCCCCTGGAACTTTGGAATATAGAGTTTTGTAAAACACTTCAAAAGCTTCTTGAACTTCACAGCTTATTTTTTATCATTTTCATTCTTGGGTCCCTAATTCTATGAATTGTATTTTCTGCTCTTTTTTCTTCAGTTTCCATGCCAGTATTTTCATAGACTTTGATCCACTTTCATAATGTCTCCGTTTCAGAAACATTAATTTTTTCCTGATTTCTTGCATAGCCAATCTATTAATTTCATCCTAATTTTTAAAAATTTCCCCCAATGTATCCTGTGCCAAATTCAATTTGTGTTTTTTCTCTAGTTCCTTCAGCCTATTTTGTAATTCCTCTAATGTTTTATTCCGTATTTTTTTTCTTCTATGAAGATATCACTATAATTTTCCCTCTTAAAACAACCTTCAGAGTATCCCATAAAATGCGAGGTGAAACCTCTCCATTATCATTAAATTCTAAGTAGAGACCAATTTATTTTTTAATTTGTTCCCTAAAGTATGGATCATTGAGTAGACTTGAATTTAGTTTCTAAATAGTATTCTTTGGTTATAGGTCAAAATCAACAGATAAATATATAGGTGCATGGTCACTTACATCTATTGTCCCAATTCCACAGGTGTTTATTTTGTCTTTGTCTTTTCCAAATGTTATGAAATAGTCTATTCTTGTATATACAGAATGGGGAGCAGAATAATGAGTGTAAACCCTTCTGTCGTGGAAAAGGTCCCTCCACATATCAATTAAACCAACATCCTCAAAAAGTGTATTAACTTTCTTATGTCAGGATTTTGTTTCATAGGTTTTTCTGAACTTAAGTCTCCCCCACATATCAGAAGACCTTCTGTTTCCATTGCCATAATGTCAGTAATTGTCTGAAAGAAACCTATATCACTTCCCGGGCGTGTGTATATATTGAATAGAGTAATTGATTTTCCATCTATATTCCCCCTTACCAGAATATATCTGCCCTCTTTATCTCCCATTTCGAATACTTTTTCAAAATTTAGCTTACTTGAGATAAGAATAGCAACTCCTCTCCTATGTCCTGATTAATATGAGGAGAAAAGCAAATTAGTTAAGCCCATTTTCTTTAGTTTTCTATGCTCATTATCACTTAAATGAGTTTCCTGTAAATATACTAAAGGGGCTTGTTCTTTTTTCATTTTGGATAAAATTCTATTATGTTTGATTGGATTTAATAGCCCATTGACATTAAAAGAAATGAATTTTACTTTGTCCTTCACCATCTGTATTTATCTGTCAATGTATCATTAAAATTAGCAGAATAAAACTTAATTGATCTACTCCCTGAACAAATAAGAACCAAGAAATGCAAATAATAACAAAAATGGCAATGAATATGTGATTCCAAGGCTGAGGTCTCTGGTCGATGACCCTGGGTTGAGCTAGAGGAAATGTCTAGTTGTGGGGGATAACCCCTCCTACTTGTGAGTTGAGGGCCCCCATTGCAGTATTCATAAAAGTCAGTGAACAAATACATTACACAGAAAAGATTTCCCTGTGTACTCCTCCTATATATATACGAGTATACAGGGAAATCTTTTATACACACACACACACACACACACACACACACACACACACACACACACACACACACACATATATGCACACCCACACACACACACATGTATACATATAGATTACATACATACACATATATGCACACATATATATATTCTCATTTTGGTGGTGAAAAGGAGTAAATGAGCGAATAAAGATTAACAACTAAGTAATATAAAATCCACATTATAATAAGTATTTCTCGAGATAGGTATATCACCGTCTACTTTTGCTTCTATTTATCTTCACAACATTTTTAAAGTTAGCCAAACCCTATGGCTCTTCTGGAGGGGGTGAGGGCTGTCTTTTAAAAACTCCCAGTCTCTTCCTAATATTATTCTCTCAGCCTCCTCCCATCTCCTGCCTTCTTGATTCTTGCACTATTTCCAAAGTGGCGCGGGATAAATCCTCTGCCAGGCTTTCCCTCGGTTTGATGACACTGACAGGCAACCCTCTGGTCTGTAGTCGCCTCTTCCACTGTCTGATACTGTTGGATCACATCTTGATAAAACACTCGAAGTTTATCAGGGTACGGAGTTTGAAATCTAATCCTTGTTTTAGTATTCGCTTTATTTCAGAGTATTCTTTATGTTTCTGCAGGACCATGGGGGGCGAGGGGTAACCTTGGTTGAAATATATTAATTTATCATCTAAAAACACCCTCTTCTTACCCCAGGCCCTTCATAGAATCTCCACCTTGGTACGGTATCGCAGGAATTTAATTATTATTGAGTGTGGCTTATCTGCTCTATCTCGGGTAGGCTTCGGGATGATCGCACGATGAGCTCTCTCAATTTCCAGTTCCATAGTTGAGGGAAGCTCCAGCACATTCCGCAGCAACTTTCTGACAAACTCCGTCACAGACAAGCCCTCCGCTTCTTCGGGAACGTTGTATATTCTGATATTTTTCTGCTGTGATCTGCCCTCCAGGTCAAACGTTTTACCTTCTTGTTGATTTAATATTTTTATTGTCTTACTTAGTATCCGTTCATGTTTTGAACACAATTTTCCACCTTCTCAATTCAAGTCTCTGCCACCGCTATTTTTTGATTGACATTGGTGAGCTCTGACTTAATATCATGTAGCTGCTGTTTTATATCTTTCTGGAACTCCCTTATCTCTTTCAAAACTTTGATCATATTCGCCGCTTTGCTGAATGAGGCCCAGCATCCGCCTCGCTAGCACGCGGTTGGGTAGGAGAGCCACTTGCTGCACTCCTCTCGGCCGCAGACACAACAGTGTCACTTTTTCATTCCATTCTTTTTCCCCATTCTTGCCCCTTTTATCAGTTCAAATACTTTTGAAAAATACTATATTTGATGGGTTAACGGGGCTTTATACACGTTTTTCCGGAGGAGCTAGTGACTGAAGCTGCCATTCTCGACAATGACGTCACTGGAGCCCCCGAGATCTGACATTCTGTGATGTTGGTTGAGAGATCAATGTTGGGACAGATAGTGGAGAACATTCCAAACCTTTTAAGTCCACCTGACACAACAACCCCACCTTGGCACCAGTCAAAATGGTGAAAATTTATTTTTTTCTCCAGGAGGACCACAAACTTGCTGAAGGGTTTTGTAGCTTGTGTGCATCAATAACCTAGAGGGATATGTTGGCTTGAGTCAGGGCCTTGTGCTTTAGCTCTTGGTAGGGTCACACATGCCAAACATGTCAAAGGGTAGAGGCCAGACAAAGAGTGTCCACCATTTCTCCAGGTTCGGAGTTTCAGGTCAGGGTTAGTGAACCTGACTAGTCAAAAAGAAAAATTGTAATTGTTGTGAGATGCCCCTAACCATGCCAGCTTCCAGGATTTAGATTCTCTTACTCTCCAGAGTATGAATAGCTGGTTTCAGCCCCTTTAAGGTTCAGGGTGATCCTGCTAATTGGCAAACATGTTTTGGGCACCAAGAATTGAGTATTTAATGAACACCTGAACTGATGTTTGGTGCTCAATCATAAGCCCTAATAGTGATATCATCCAGCATTTATTTTGTGCTCAGACCTGGATCCAATTTGATTCTGTGTCTTCATCTTTGCTTTGGATATTCCAGCATTTGGGCCCAAACCATCTTTGTCAAGGACTCTCGTCACAGTTAGAAAAACAGCAATGAAGAATCCTTACACATCTGAATATGATGGTATTCCCTAGTCACCACCCAGGACTTGCATGGCTGACAGTAGTGAGAACTGACAGGAAGATGTGGACATGGTGAAAAGAGCCATGAACTTTGCCAAGACCAAAAATGTTTCTTGGAATGTACGAACCATGTACAACACTGGCAATCTGAAGCAAATAACCACAGTAATGTGTCATTACAACCATCATACACAGTCACAGAGGTAAGGTGGGACCCAAATTACACAGACCAACCTTTCTGAAACAGCATTGAGATATAAAGAGTTCAGACATTCGGTGATGCTGATTGAGGCATCAATGTTGGGACAGATAGTGGAGAACTTTCCAAATCTTTTATGTTCACCTGACACAACAGCCCCACCATGGCACCAGTCAAAATGGTGAATCTTTTTTTTTCCTCCAAGAGGACCACAAATTTGTTATAGGGTTTGTGTGCCTCAATGACCAAGAGAACTATGTTGGCTTGAGTTAGGGCCTTGTGCTTTAGCTCTAGGTAGGGTCACCCATGCTAGACAGGTCAAAGTGTAGAGACCAGACAGAGAATGGCCCACTGTTTGTCCAGGTTCAGAGTTTCAGGTCAGGGTTAGTGAACCTGATGAGTCAAAATCAAAAGTTGTAATTGTTACGAGACATTCCCAACCGCGTTAGCTTCCAGGATTGTGACACTCTAACTCTCTGGAGTACAGCCCCTTTAAGGTTCAGGATGATCCCACTAATTGACAATCAAGTTTTGGGCACCAAGAATTGAGTATTTAGAGAACATCTGAACTGATGTTCGGTGCTCAGTTGTAAGCCCTACTAGTGACATTGTCCAGCGTTTGTTTTGTGCTCAGTTCCCAATCCAGTTTGATACCATGTCTCGATCTTTGCTTCAGGTACTCCAGCATTTGGATTCAAACCATCCTCACCAAGGACTCTTTTCACAGTTACGAAAACAGCAATGAGGAATCCTTCAACATCTCAGTGCGATAGTATTCCCTAGACACCACCCGGGACTTGAATGGCTGACAGTAGTGAAAACTGAGAGAAAGCTACTGGCATGGTGAAGAAAGCCATGAACTTCACCAAGACCAAGACCAAAAATGTTTTTTGCAATGTACGAACTATGTACAACACTGGCAAGTTCACACAGATAACCACAGTAATGTGTCATTGCAGCCAACATACACTGGTGTCAGTGAAAGCAGATGGACAGGGTCTGGCAGACTAAAGGCAGCAACTGGTGAAAGAGTTTTATATTCAGGAAGGGAAGATGGTCAGCGTCATGGAAGATGGCAAGTGAACAGGACTATGATCCAGTGCTATGCTCCAAATAACAACAGGGACATTGAAGAAAAGAACATCTTCTATAGACAGCAGAGGCAGAGTTAACACCACACCATGACAAAATCATCATCATAGGAGATCTAAATGGCAAAGTGGGAAATAACAATTCACACTTCACTAGGGTCATGGGTTCATAACAATGTAGAACCATGAATAACAATTGTGAAAGACTGGTGGAATTCTGTGCCATCAATAATCTGGTCACAGGAGGGACTCTCTTTCCACACCATGAAATCCAGAAACTGACGTGGTGCTCACCCAGTAGAAGTGACAAGATCCATGATTAACCATTTGATGATCAATGTTACGTGGGACAATCATTGCAGGGTGTAAAGGTGAAGAGAGGAGCAGGTACAGGAAGTGATCACCACCTTACTGTAGCAGTGATGAATCTCAAGCTAAGAAGCACTGGGACCAGAGCACATGTACAAAGACATATTGATCTTCAGAAACTCAAGGACACCAGTGTGAGATCTGCCATCACCATTCAACTTAAGAACAGATTTCAGGCCTTGGAAGATGTTGATAGAGATGTGTCAGTAGACAAGATCAACACAATGAGGAAGCAGATGGTGTCAGTGTTCATGGAGATCAGTGAGGCTTGTCTACATTACAGAGCTGGAAAGAAAGACAAAGAATGGATACAGCAGGAACATGGACAGCCTTAGAAGAAAGTTGAAAAATTCGGAAGAAAGTGTTCAATGCAAAGTCAACATGAATTAAGGTGAAACTTCAATTGGAATTCACTGAAGCTAGCAAGAAAGTGAAGAGCTTCTAAGAATGGATAAGAGAGTCTACATGAAGACCCAGTGGCAGCCACAGCAGCAGCCGGTTGACATGATCAGGAAAATACATACAAGATTTCAAAATTGACATGTGGAAAGTTCCAAGCCAGATCCAGTAGCTGCATGAAAGGTGAGAACAGTCCGCTTTTGACAAGAGCATGGAGCAAGATGTGCAGGGTATTTCAAAGATTTACTGAATAGATGCAGAGGACATTGACATCAACAGAGATCCGCCCAAGAAAGAAGAGATTGTTACTGTGATTAAATCATCAAGAAACAGTAAAGCTCCAGAACATGACGATTTGAAGGATGAACTGTTCAAAGCTGAACCAAAAGTTGCAGCAGTCATCCTGCGACCACTGTTTACTATAATCTGGTAATGGGGACAAGTGCCCAAGGACTGGACAAAGGGAGTGAGGATCCCCGAGAAAGGAGCACGAAGTGATTGCAACAACTAGGGTGGCATCACACTTTTGTCTCACTGAAGTCATTGTCCAATGGATTACAGATGCTGTAGATGTGTGATTGAAGAAAGAGCAAGTTGGCTTCAGGAAGAATAGAGTCTCTGTCAACCAGATCTTCATGTTGCATAACATCATAGAGCAGTGCATAGAGTGGCAGAGACAATTGTACATAAATTTCATGGACTTTGAAAAGGTTTTTGATAGCATCCATGGGGACAGCCTCTACCAAATTCTCAGATCCCTTCCAAAATTGTCCAGCTTATCTTGAGTTTGTTTACTAATTTAACGTTTGGAGCACGTAAGGTTCTAGTCATTGCATTACAGGAATAATGTGGATATTTTGGAGTGGGTAAAGAGTGGATTCAGTTGAGTGTTGTTTAGATCGGAGCATATTAGCTGTAAGGAGAGGGTGGATAAACTTGGACTGTTTTTGCTGGAGCGTTGGAGACTGACAGAAGTATGTAAATTTATGAGGAGTATAGATAGTCACAAACTTTTTTTTTGAGAGTAGAAACATCAAACACCAGAGGGCAGAGGTTTCAGGAAAGAGGGGAAAAGTATATGTGAGATTTCTGAGGCAAAATTGTGGTCGGTACCTGAAGTACCTGACCCGGATCTGGGCCGTACCTTCCAAATATCCGGACCTGACTTGCACTACCTTAATTTCCTTTTTCTATTTTCTAATTATGATTTATAATTTACATTTTTATTATATTTACTTTGATTTGTACTCCAGGGAGCAGAAAGCGCAGAATCAAATATCGCTGTGATGATTGTATGCTCCAGTATCAATTGTTTGGTGAGGATAAAGTAAAGTGTGCTGCTAGAGGAATTGAGAGCAATAGATAAGACAAGGAGATTGATCAATGAAGAACCAAGTGGTCCCAGCAAAACCTAAACTAGTCACTGGTGATGAGGTTATTTGGTGAGTAAGTGCCACTTTCCAACACTGTCGACTATGGCTCCCATCACTTTACTGAAGATTGAGTAGACAAATTGGGCCATTATTGCCTAATTAGATTTGTCCTGTATTTTGAGAATGGACATACTGGGCAATTTTTCCCATTCTTGTGCAGATGTCAGTGTTGTATCTGTACTGAAGCAGTTTAGTTGGAACCATCAGTCTCATGGCATTGGGCCAGAGCACAAATCTCCTGCTTGCCGTGTAAGTAAGCACCACCTTCAATCTGAGCCAATCTCTGTTTTCTTCCCATAGAACCCAATATTTAAGTTTGGTTCAAGTCAGCTTTATACTGTTACTTCTCAGAGGAGAGATGTCTCCATACTTGCATGGACCCCTTCTCCCTTCAGACTTTCAGTCCCATTAGTCAATCCTCTTCTCAGTAATACAAGAATTGTTTATTTGTATTGGTCCCTGAATCAAAAAAAGTATTTCCATGCCTTGAGCAGCGAGGTTATTCTTTTTAGTAAGCCTATTTCCTCTGGAAGATTCCCTGTTCAGATTAAGTCAAGCCACATCTCCAACAGGAAGCTGAGAGGGAAATATCCCCTATATCACTGCCCAGTTTCACCCACCTGTCAAGAAAGAAAATATAAAATGTGTTTCCAGTAAATTAACAGCTGCATACAGAGATTCTGTACAAATTTATCCCGTGCACTGAGTGTTAGAAGGAGATTGTTCAGCCCTCCAGTCTATTCCCTCTTAAAATGAATTCTCCATTTACCCACCTTGGCTCCACATATTTTAATAATTGAACTCAAACAAAATTTTATTAACTTTGAAGTTTCAACTGAAACTTCTCACCACCTCAAAAGTTTTGACCACTTCCCAGGGACAGTTCCAGATTTCCATTGTCCTGTATATCCTGAAGTAACAGCTTCTTAGTGTTATTCTTCTGCACCATTCTTGAATGTTTTTAAGATCCCCAGTTTTCCACACTTCAGGAAACAAGAGACCAGACTCTATCCTAGTCCCAGTAGCACTTCAATGTGCCTTGTCCACACACCCCTCACTCTCCAAGGAAAATACATCCCTCCTGAGGCGTGATGCCAAGAATCATAGCCAGTGCTCCAGATGTGGTCCAGTTAGATCTCTACACCATAGCAGTGTAATACCCACCCCTCTGTATCCAATTGAGACATCAAGCTTAAATATCTCCTTAGGATTAATTGGAACCCAAACCTGCCAGGGGTCTCTCATCCAAAGTAAACCTTCCACATTCCCTTTCTGTCCGCTGGGATTGGTTATTCCCTTATGGAATCTGTGTCAGTCAGCTGACACAGCAGAAACAAGACCTCTCTTGAAACACAAGCTCACCAAACAACCACCTCTGTGACTGTGGGCAGTTTACCTCCTTATGTTTCTCACCACACCTGAGTATTTTCATGTGTACCTGCCTCGACCTACCATTGGCTTGTATTCATTACAGGTTGTTTAAAACTTTCTTGGCTTACAGCTGTTTATGTTGGAAGGCTCACAACTGGCTATCCCATTCCAGCTCCCATTACCTCTTTGACCCATTCTGAATTGAGATATGGGACATGCTCCACTCTACTCTCTCTACACCTATCAGGATCCGGTCTGGAACCGCGTTCCGGGTTTTGATCCGGTCCGAGGGCTCCGGACTCCGGGCCCTGCAGTTGTCCCTCCCGTCACCCGTGATCTAGTTGGGACCCTCCTGGTTCAAGGAGGCACACCTGTAACTCATTGAGCTGCAGGTGTTTATAAGGGGCCTTGGGACTGGGACCAGGCGGGTGGTCGTTTTGTTCTGTTTCCTGTTTCTCCGCCGGCTCCGAACGCTGCTTTGCATTCTGTGATTCTGGCTGGGCTCAGACCTATTCTTCATTATGCTTCTCTGTCCGTACCAGTACTGCCAGTTTGGTCCGCTGCCCACCTTTCTTCCTATGCGCTGGTCCCGCTTCTCTGCTTGGTCTTGTTTTTCGCGCGGTCGCGCTGTTTGCCGTTCCGAATTTCCCGTTGTCATGGCTGTTGTGTTGGTCAGCCTGGACCTATGCCTGTTCCTACCCTTTGCCTCTGTCAGGTGCGTTTGGCCGACCCGCCGTGGCCCAGCGGGGGTTCTGCCCCCTCCTTCTCTTCCGCCTGAACTCTGGGATAGTGCCCTGAACCCGCCTAGGGGTCCGCGTTGTGCCCAGGCCTCCGGTGTTTCCACCTGGGAGGCGCCCCTACACGGGATACATGCAGCCCGCCCAAGGAGGGCTCTCCGCTAGCCTATCGCCAACTAGACCTGTCTATGTGCCTGCCTGCCTGAACTTCGGGAGCCCGCTCCGCTCTGCCTGCCCGCCTGAACCCTGGGAGCCTGTCTACCTGAACTCGAATTTCGGGAGCCGCTCCGCTCCGCCTGCCTGAACTCTATCTGCCTGAATCCCAGCTACCCTTAAGGGCCATGGCATCCCCATCCTGTCCTCCCCCTAGTACTTTAGTGCCTGCGTCGTGTGTTTGGGTCCATCCGGGGCCCCCCTGACAACACCCATGACTGTATGGCTAGGCACAGCTCAAATGCCATCTTTACATCTGTCTGTTGTTGACAGAATCTCAGATGGTGACGAGGAGGTGTACAGAAGTGAGATAGATTGGCTGGTTGAGTGGTGTCACACTGACGACCTTCACTCAATGACAGTCAGATAATGAATTGATTGTGGCCTTTGGGAAGGGAACGTGGGGGAACACACACACCAGGTATCATTGAGGGATCAGCAGTGGAAGGTGAGCAGTTTCAAATTCCTGACTGTCAACATCGCTGAAGATCTATCCTGGGTCCAACTTACTGATGAAAAGTCAAAGAAAGAACATTAGAGGTTAAATTTCATTAAGAGTTTGAGATGACTTGGTGTGTTTTATGATTTATGATTTTTATGTGCTGCACTCAACTGCTGCCACAACACAACAAATTTCACTACATATGGCAGTGATATTAAACCTCCTTCTGATACTGATGGGAGTGAAGTCAGAAACTAGTTGAGTCTGATGATCTGATATACCTGACCGTAGGTGACCAGTCTGGGCCCAACTGCTGCCACTGGGAAACAACAGTTCCTGAGAAAGAGTTTGGGATTGGGTGATGGACAGAAAAGTGAAGGGAAAATAAAGAGAGAGGAACATAGAGAGGGTGAAGGAGGAAGAGGATAAGAGACATGAAGTGGTAGAGAATAAATTGAGGAGGAAGTGTTGAGGGGTGACAGAAAGGGGAAAGAGAAAATAAGAGGGAAAAAATGTGGCTATGCAGTGAGTGTGGGGGGACAGGAGAGTGAAAGTCATAGGAAGAGATAGAGTGGGAGAGGAACATGGTGAAGGAAACAAAACTCAATAGATAATTGTTTCTCTCCCGTGATTCTGCTGCTACACAGTTAAATGAAACGTAAGCACAGGAGCAGATTCAGACCAATTATTTCATCCCATTGTTTATTTTCTGCATGAACCTCCAGTCACTCCATCTTTGTGCAACTGCGTTAACTACTTCTGCTCCCTTTCCCCACATTCACTTCTCTGGGAGAGATCCACATTCTCCCCACTCTCTGGATAAATAATCCAAATAGTTTTAATCCTCCGGAAGACTGAACCACCATTCTCCTCCATCCTAGCAAGTATTTTTATCATCTGTGAGGGGGAAATATGCTTTACCCTTCAACCTTCTCATGACCCTCCTATCCAGGGTGTATTTGAGCAGCTAAAACATTCATGTTCTAATGAGGTCAGAAATGTTCCCCTGTTTCCATAGGAAAGAACCCAAAAGTAGAATCCAGTACATTCCAGCATGAAGGAGACAGTGTCCCTGCTGGGGGAATTTCATGGGACTGGGTAAGAGGAGAGCACCGATTTTTTTTTGTCCAAGTTAAAGCATAGGTTCTTGTTGAATTTTTTGAAGAGGTTACTAGGAAAGTTGACGAGAGTAAAGCAATGGATGTTGTCTGTATGGATTTCAGAAAGGCCTTTGACAAGGTTTCGCACGGAAGGTTAGTTAGGAAGGTTCAATCCTTAGGTATAAATATTGAAGTAGTAAAATGGATTCAACATTGGCTGGATGGGGGATGCCAGAGAGTAGTAGTGGATAACTGTTTGTCAGGCTGGAGGCCGGTGACTAGTGGTGTGCCTCAGGGATCTGTACTGGGTCCAATGTTGTTTGTCATATACATTAATGATCTGGATGATGGGATGGTAAATTGGATTAGTAAGTATGCAGATGGTACTAAGATAGGTGGTGTTGTGGATAATGAAGTAGGTTTTCAAAGCTTGCATAGAGATTTAGGCCAGTTAGAAGAGAGGGCTGAAAGATGGCAGATGGAGTTTATTGCTGATAAGCATGAGGTGCTACATTTTGGTAGGACTAATCAAAATAGGACATACATGGTAAATGGTAGGGCATTGTGGAATACAGTAGAACAGAGTGATCTAGGAACAATGGTGCATAGTTCCCTGAAGGTGGAATTTCATGTGGATAGGGTGGTGAAGAAAGCTTTTGGTATGCTGGCCTTTATAAATCAGAGCATTGAGTATAGGAGTTGAGATGTAATGTTAAAATTGTACAAGGCATTGGTGAGGCTAAATTTGGAGTGTTTTGTACAGTTATTCTCGTCGAATTATAGGAAAGATGTCAACAAAATAGAAAGAGTACAGAGGAGATTTACTAGAATGTTACCTGGGTTTCAGCAGCTAAGTTACAGAGAGGTTGAACAAGTTAGGTCTTTATTCTTTAGAGCTTAGAAGGTTGAGGGGGGATTTGATAGAGGTATTTAAAATTATGAGAGGGATAGATAGAGTTGACGTGGATAGGCTTTTTCCATTGAGAGCAGGGGAGACAAACAAGAGGATATGAGTTGAAATTTAAGAGGCAAAAGTTTAGGAGTAACACGAGGGGGAACTTCTTTACTCAGAGAGTGGTAGCTGTGTGGAACGAGCTTCCAGTAGAAGTGGTAGAGGCAGGTTCGATATTGTCATTAAAAAAAAAATGGATAGGTATATGGACAGGAAAGGAATGGAGGATTATGGGCTGAGTGCAGGTTGGTGGGACTAGGTGAGAGTAAGCATTTGAGATGAACTAGAAGGGACAAGATGGCCTGTTTCCATGCTGTAATTGTTATATGTTTATATGGTTTTCATGCCTGCATGAACCTGGTGCAACTGGCTGCTCCATTGTAAGAAGGATGTGGAGGCTTTGGAGAGGGTGTAAAAGACGTTCATGATTATGTTGCCTGGATTAGAGAATATTATTGATGAAGACATCGACATGTTATGTATCCGTGGGTATTTTGTACTTGTCACGTGACAGTGGTGTTGAAGCTATACTGGACTTAAGGTAGTGGTCTTGTGATGGTGGAGTGACATCAATTTCCCGCCAGTAGAGGTCATGTGAGAGTTTTTTTTTACAGGGTATAAAAGGAGGACCCCTCCCTGTGAGGAGGGGCAGTTCGTGGCTGGATTTGCCATTTCGACTCCATGCCACTGCGTGGTCCAATATTATGACGCAGTTTGGTTGAAAGATGGAGTTTTATTTAATGCCTAAAGTTTAAAAGGTCATTGCTAGCAGTTTCTTTATAATACTGCCAGTTAAAAATCAGTGGAGAGTGAAGATCGGAGTTTGGGAGCTAAAAGATCGAGGAAAGTCGATTTCGACGGTGAAACAGGTTCGACCTTGTTTGATTCTCATTCGGAAGTAATTCGTTGGCTGTCCCTGTGTTAATCCTTGTGAAATATAGCAGAAAGGATTGGGTACAGTTTTGTAAAGGAAAGGTCAGTGCCTTTAAGCCGTTTCATTTTCATCTTTGTAAATTCTCTGGGAAAAGTATAGTTCGACTGGGAACCGCAACAACACGACGTGAAAGAGAATTTAAATCATCTTAAAAAGTCTCTCCTTTAATGGACTGTAAGCATTTTGAACTTTTGCAGTACTACTTTGAAGAACTGTTTTTGAAACGTCGCTTTAAGAACTGTTTAAGCTGCCGCACAGCAGCTGATTTCCGGTTACGTTAGTAGTTTGTTTTTCAGTGTTTAATAAATGTTTTATTTGTTATAAAAACCCCTGCCTCACTTATATACTTATTGTTGCTGAATCAATCCGTAACAGACACCATTAGTACTTTTATTACAAGCTCGACACTCAATCCAGCACGGATGTAGAGTGTGCAAGGGAGCCGGCCGGATTCGAACTCGGGATCTCTCACTCCGGTCTAGCGCTAATGCCATTGCGCCACCAGCCGGCTATGACGGTGTCGCTTGATTTGGATTTAAGTGAGGGAGAGTTGCACAGTGTCAGCCTCACTCTCTCTTCCCAATTCCCATATGGATCCAGTGGCAAGACAAGAGTCGAGACAGCTGGAGGTGGGACCAGGCACAGTGGATGACCAGGGCATCTTCTTGTGTCTTGTCATGCTGTACGTGTTCCACGACGCTTGCACAGACTGCCTTCATGACCGTTGGACCTTCCATTAGTCTCATCTGCACAATCCGCCGAGGTCTGTCTTCACATGCTAGGATAGACAACTCCCTACCTCACCGAGGGTTTGAGACACATCGGCTACCCTCACCTGGTTTAGCTGGCTTGTTGAAGCCGTTGTCCAGGGTGTGGCCGCTGTTGCATGCAAACAGCTACGAGGAGCCATAGATGAGAGCTGAGTGCCAGGTGGGGAACAAAGGTGGACAAACCGCCTGAAAGGGATGTGACATGTTCCCCCACCAGAGGTGCTACCCCACCCTGACACCCCAGCTGTAAGGAGAGGTTGAACAATCTTTGACTCTTTACTCTGGAGCATAGGTTGAGAAGCAACCTGATAGAGGCTTATAACAGTATGAGATTCATCGATAAGGTGGAAGAGAAGGATTTAAGGTGAGGGGTATAACTTTCAAAGGAGATTTGTGGGTTGTATTTTTTACACAGAGAGTGATAGGTGCCTGGAATGCACTGGCAGGAGTGGTGGTGAATCAGCATGATAGTACAGTTGAGATACATTTGAAAAAGCACATGACCATTCAGGATATGGAGGGATATGGATTCCGTGCAGATAGTTCAGTTTAGATTAATTTGGTGCTCTGGATGTCACAGTCATCATGGGCTGAAGGGCCTGTTCCTGTGCTGTACTGTTCTGTGTTGTAGGTTCACTTGAAGCTCAGTAACTATTTGTTATTAATAGCTGACAGATGTCTGAAACTCTGCGATAACATTAACACTCAGTCCTTACACTTCCTCTCCGGTTTCACAGGCAGGTTTAATTTGAGCAGGGGGCCCTCCCAGTGGAGCTGTGTTACTAAAAAGAATAAACACACTGCTTTACATATGGAAATACAATTCTAACATTGTGCTTTGCACCAACCAACAGGTTCACGTTTACCACACAGAATGAGACAAATTGAATCAAAATCAAAGGGCAAAAGACAGACAGCAAGACCCTCTCCTCGTTACAGAGCATTTGCCACATGTCAGAAATGGGCTGCAATGTTGATTGACTGTTACTGATTATTGATGATGTTATGGGAAATGTATGTACACCTGCATTTTATGTTCGGAAGCAGTTGGGAGACTCCCACTAACAAGTTAAAGTGTATTTGCTCAAACTGAGCACAGAAGTCCATCTTGGTGATCTGATATTTGTGAATTGGCAGGAATAAAATGGAAAATAAGGAGATACTAAAAGATGCCATGGACTGCCTTGTCAGCATTCCATTGATGGGCAGAATCCCGGTGTGACATGCTGGAGCTGATGTTTGTTTACGAGAACGAAGACTGCCTGGTGAATCAAGTTTACACTGAAGCAGCAACACAGACAACAATCACCATGGATCACTGTGGGAGCTGGGGGTTATCATTGGCCTCGAAGCTCTTGGGCCCTGAAGAACAAGGATAACAAACTTGCATATTGAGAGCAAATCAATAATCTGTCGTTGAAAGGTTGTCAGCTGAAGAGGTCTACAACTATAGCTATCTACTAAACCTTGTTTTTTTCTGGCATCTGGACAGTAAAATGTGTCTTGCTGTTTCATTTTTGTATTCACCTTGAATAAAATAACATAACATCACCTGAACTGGATTTGAGTCTCTTTAAACTTTGAATCAATTCTGGTAAGGACAGATTGATAGATCTCACAATAGCTGCAAATACTGGTCCCGAAGGTACTCGGATGATACTACTTTATTATTTTCATTGTAGTTCAACTTTCTTATGTTTGTGTTTTTAAATAATTACCTATATACATATAATTGTTCAGTGGGTTGCCATTGCCTGTGTATCTCCTGGAAACTCCCAGTTTCAGTGGTAGGTATCACATTGCTCGAATAGGGACTATCTTATTGGTTAATTTAAGCAATAGTATTTGAATGGGATGTCTGCTACCAGTATTCAGCAGTCATAAGCAACAGGTGTCACTGCCCCTTCTTGACTGCTGAAGTAGTTTGGGCTTCCAGAACATCAAGACCCAACACAAGTTTAAGTTTTGATCAACAAATCCATCAGACAGGCTGGGGAACCCAGCATTTGAAGCAGCATGGTAGTGTAGTAGTTAGCAGAATGTTTTCCATTGCAGGCAAACTGGGGTTCAATTCCTGCCGCTGCCTGTAAGGAATTTGTAATTTCTCCTTGAGAATGTGTGGGTTTCCACCGAGTACTCTGGTTTCTTCTCAAAATCTAAACTCTAAAGTACCTCAGGTTGGTACTTTAACTGGTCATTGTAAATTGTCCTGTGATGAGACGAGGATTAAATTGTGATTCCTGGGCAGTGTAGCTCGAAGAGCCAGAAGGGCCTAATCCATGCTGTGTGCCAATAAATAAATGAATTAAATAATTTACATGGACTTTACTGATTTTTCCCATGAGGTCATTCTAAAATTATTCCTGAGTTTCCTCTCATCCTCCTCCATATGGGTGTCCAGTCCTATTGCCAATTATTCTGTTTGAGGAGCTTCCTCAACAAAGTCCACAGATTCATTCTAATGAATTTAAACCTGCAATCTGTGTCTTTCTCTTCTTCTTTAATTTTAATCCATCTTATTTCATTTCATTTCCGTTCCCTTCACTCTTCCATCACTCTGTCAGACGTCTCAGTGAGTCAGTAAATTGTGGTGCAAACCATTTCAGCACATCATCCCGTTGGACTGAGGCATTGCTTCCAGATTCCTCCTCTGACCAGACACTTCCTCACCTGCCATCCCCTCTCCTTCTATAACCTGACATCTGATTTATGCTTCTGTGAATCACCTTCTGATGATTTCCTATATTAAAGTCACACTGTAAATGCAAGTGGTTTCTTTTGGGTCAAATTGTCCAATTATTTTGCATTGCAGACTAACCATGTCCACAAATGAGTCACAAAAATTCTTGATGATGAACGGGGGCTGAGTCCCAAGGAAGTCACATTTTCTATTAGAATGTACAAGAGTGTAGAAAATAAAATCAGAAAACAGCAAGGTAGAGAGTGTCTGGGAAAGAACATTAATCACTGGTGATTCAGGTCTGCATTCCCCTTCAGATTACAGTGGGGTGACACTTACCTCTTTTGATGGTTAGTCCCAGGAACACTTACAAGGGTTTCTGTACTCAGTCTATATTGTTTCCTGTACAGATAGAGAGATACAGCACATCATCACACTGAGTCTGTACTAACCATTAACCATCTGGCCTATAATTTCCTTTCTTCTGCCTTGGTCCCTTCTTAAAAAGTGGAGTGACATTTGCACTTTTCCAGTCCTCTGGAACCATTTCAGAATTGAGTGATTGTTGAAAGATCAGTACTAATGCCTCCACAGTCTCTTCAGATACCTCTTCAGAGCCCTGAGGTGTCGTCCATCTGGTCCAGCTGACTTTAGTGCCTTCAGACTTTTCAGCAAGTTAAGCACTTTCTCCTTCATAATAGAAATGACATTCTCTTCTGCCCCCGGACACTTTTGCATTTCTGGCATTCTGCTGGTGTGTCACACAATGAAGACTGACTCAAGATATTTACTAAGCTCACCTGCCATTTCTTTGTCCCACATTGCTACCTCTCCAGCATAATTTTCTAGTGGTCCGATATCCACTTTGGTCTCTCATTTACTTGAAATATATCTGAAGAACTTTTCGTAACCTCTTTTATATTACTGGCTAGCTTACCTTCTTATTTTGTCTCTTCTCTTTATGTCCCTTTTTCAGTTGCCTTAAAGTTTAAGTTCAAGTTTATTATCATTCAACCAGAGTGAATGCCCATCAATACAGACAAAAAAAGAAACATTTTTTGGGGGCCAAGGTGCAAAACGCTACATCAGCAGTCATACACAGCACAAACTACATATAGCACATGGCAGATAGCAAGCCTTCTGTTGGTTTTTGCTATATTATATGCCCTCTCTTTTTCTTTGTGCAGTCTTTGACATATTTTGATAGCTATGGTTGTTTCATCCTCCCTTTAGAATACTTCTTCATCTTTGGGATGCATCTTTCTGGTGTCTTCCAAATTTCTCCCTGAAATTCCTGCCTTTTCAGTTCTGCAATCATCCCTGTTACTGACCCCTTCCAATCAACTATGACCAGCTCCTCTCTCATGCGTCTGTATTTCCCTTTTCTCCACTGTAATACTAATACACCTGGTTTTAGCTTCTACTTCTCAAACTGCAGGGTGAATTTTATTACATTATGATCACTTTCTCCTAATGGTTCCTTTACCTTAAGCTTGCAAATCAAATCTGGTTCATTACCCTACACCCAATCCAGAATTGCTGTTCCACTTTTAGACTCAACCACAAGCTGCTCTAAAAACAATCTCATAGGCATTCTAAAAATTTATTCTCTTGGGATCAAGTACCAACCTCATTTTCCCAATCTATCTACATATTGAAATCCCCATGAGTATTGTAACATTCCCCTTTCTACATGACTTTCCTATCTCCCACTGTAATTTGTAGCCCTCATCCTGGGTACTGTTCAGAGGCCTATATATAACTCCCATCAGGATCTATTTACCCTTGCACTTCCTCAACTCTGTCTACAATGATACAACATCTTCTGATATGATGACACCTCTTTCTAAGGATTTGATTTCATTTTTTTTTACCAACAAGCCACCTCATCCCCTTTGCCTACCTGCCTATCCTTTCGTAATATGTGCATCTTTGAATGTTAAGCTCCCAGCTAAGATTTTGTCACAAGCGGACATGGAATGGACCCAAATGCAGAACACAGGTACTGAAGTACTAGGGGTAGGACAGGATGGGGATGCCATGGCATGCAAGGGGTAATGCAGGCAGGGCTGGATCCCCGAGGTCAGGCGAGGCAGAGCAGAATCCCAGAGTTCCGGCGAGGCAGGAGGATCCCAGAGTTCAGGCAGGCAGAAGAGCCCCCTAGGGCGGGCACATAACTCTTGGGCAGGGCCGCCTCCCAGGCAGGAACACGGAGGTCCGGGCAAGACACAGAACCCTGGGCAGGTGCGAGCACAACCCATAGGGAGCAATGGGTGGAAAGGGTCAGAGTCCTCAGGGTGGGCCACTTGGATCCCGGGCAGGGCTGCCTCCCAGGCGGAAACATGGAGGCCTGGACAAGGCGTGGGGCACAACCCATGGGAAATGAGGGGAGGAAAGGGCATGAGTCATCAGGGCGGGCCGCATGGATCCCGGGCAGGGCCACCTCCCAGGTGGAGACACAAAGGCCTGGGCAAGGTGAATATGGCAGAACAGCAAGACCAGTGCATGCGAGAGAAGCAGGAAAACAAGATGAACCTGGACAGAACTGACACAGAGCAGGTCAGAACCCAGGCAGAATAGGATACAGGGCAGGCCAGCAACCAGGGCAGAACCGGATTCAGAACAGCTAGCAACCAGGGCAGAACAGGATTCGAAGCAGACAAACCAGGTACAGAGCAGGTTAAACAGGCTTCAGAGCAGGACAACCCTCCAACTAGGCTCAGTCCCTGAGCCCCTTGTAAACACCTGCCCCCTAATAGGCGACAAGTGTACCTCCTTAAGCCAAGATAATACAATGGCTCCGAGTGACAGGAGGGCTGGCTGCAAGGCCCGGAGTCCGCGGACTGGAGCAAGACCCTGAAGACGGGCTCCGGACCGGACCCTAACAGATTTTCCTTCAGCCATGACTCAGTGATGATCAGAACGTCATACCTACAAATCACTAACTGCACCACAAGACCTTATTCCATATACTGTGTGCATTCCAATATAACACCTTCAGTCCTGCATTCATCAATCTTTTTGATTTTGGCCCCCTATTTTACCATCAATTCATTCACATGACTTCAATTTCACCTATCATCTGCTCGTCCTTTCCTATCAACCTCACTACACATGACATCTAGTTGTAATACCAACTGCCCCATCCTCAGCCCTATCACTCTCTGGTTACCCCCCCCCCCCCAAATATTTTTAACCCTCCCAAAGAGCTCTAGCTGTCACAATCATGGATTTGGCAGCACTTGTGAATTTACACATGTCAGCTAATTATTATTTAATCGTGATAGTATTTAACTCCATTCTTGTTGTCATAGTGCTTGTTGAGACTTGGACAGAGCATAGCAAAACTTAGCTGCTGTTCACATTCAGCTTTCCCTGAGATATTACACTTTCAAAATCAACAGACTCTGAAGACTAGCTGTGTCCGTTTAATGTTTAGATTTCTTTTCAGCTGCAGTATAAGCTTCATTTTCATTTTGAGAGTGTTTGTTAACAGCCCTGTTGTGGACTAGCATTTATTGTTTTATTTTCCCTTTTTTCGTATTAAAGTCTGTGAACTATCGACATGCTTCAATGTCTCTCACTCTGTACTTGGGCCACATACAAACTGTGGTGACAGCAAATATCGATGGACCCAGCAGAGAGAGCAGCTGAACTTGGCCATGAGATTCATTGGTCAGGTAGGAGATAAGCTGCAGGCAATGGAATCTATTCTCAGAGAAATTACGGAGGCAATGAAGCAGATAACCTTGTGCCGACAAGCCCAGTCTCACTTGGAGGAACAGGTATCATCCCTAGCCATAGCTGTTCAACAGCTCACCACAGACAATCGGACTCGGGTGTCTGCGATTTCCACACTCACGGCCGCTGTCCATGAACTTACTGTGAAAAGACAGCATCATCTGACAGACATTAACATTCTCTCCAGCTCAACTCAGCAGCTTCAGGCCACCTCAGTCCGACTCCTAGCATCTCACAGGTCCTCCTTTCCTGCTGTCCCGACAATCTCTACCACTAATGCCCCCGCTCACACGCCCGAACCAGAGATGACTCCCACAACCGTTCAGGAACCGAGTATTCCACCACCAGGCAGATATTCTGGTGATCCCGATGGTTGCAGGAAATGTGAGCTGACATTCTAAGCCCAGCCTGGTCGTTTTGGTGATGATGCGTGAAAATCGGCGTACATGGTCAATTTTCTTGACGGGCCTCCACTTAGCCTGTTCAATGCTTTACAGGAGCAAGGATACTCCACAACCTGGTCGTTCCAACATTTCGTGGCAGAGTTAAGGAGGGTTTTTGATCTTCCAGTATGGGGTCAGGAGGCTGCCCACCAACTCTTAGACATGCGCCAAGGCAGAGGAACTGTGAGAAACTACGCAGTGAAATTCAGTACCCTTGCAGTAGAGACAGGATGGAATGAGAGATCCCTCATCACTGCCTTCCAGCATGGACTGAATGCAGGGGTCTCGCATGAGATTGCTGTCTGGGATGAGCAGGATAGTCTGGATGACCTGGTCTATCTGGATATTGGAGTTGATGACCAGGTAACTGAGTGGCTCAGCGAAAGAATGTTTTAAACTTCCTACGCGCCGCCAGATCACCATCTTTTCTCACACTTTCCCCCTTCCTCATCTGATCGCGATCTTCCCTTGCCCTTTCCCTCTCCCACACCACCCAGGATCCAGCCCAGGGAGGAGCCTATGCAAGTCGGGCGCATTCACCTGTCTCAGGAAGAACGAAAGCGGTGCCGGAGGACAGGTTCCAGCCTTTACTCTGATGATCCAGGATACTCCCGGGCGGCATGTTCCAAGCATCCAGTAAAAGATAATACCCGTCAGCAGGGAGGGGTTCTCTCTTCAGTCAGCTTCCCCTAATTCTGTAATGCTCGCAGCTTCCTTGGTGTGGAGGCCTCAGACACATGAACTTAAGGCATTTATTGACTCTGGTGCAGCTGGGAATCTTATGGGCTTCTCTCTCACTCAAAGATGGGAGTTCTAACTGAGGAATTAAGAGAAAAGATCAATGTCAAGGCACTGGACAGTCAACCTCTGTGAACCGGCAAGATCCACCTTTCCATCCAACCCCTCCAACTGGTGCTCGTAGGCAACCACAATGAAGAAATATCTTTCTGAACTGCCACTGGTATTTGGTCTCCGCTGGTTGTCCTGACGTAACCCACAGATCGTTTGGTCTCTGAAGGTACTCCAAGAATGGGGACCCACATGCCTGTCTACCTGTCTGGGTCCAACTCAAGCTCCGTCCCATGAATCCCCTCTTGTGTCAGCGACGGATGGGGACCTGTTTGGGATTCTGGCTGAATATGCAGATCTCCCTAATGTTTTCAGTAAAAGAAAGGCCACCACCCCGGCCCACACCAGCCATATGACTATGACAGAAACCTCCTACCTGGCACTAGTCCTCCCCAGGGCCACCTCTTTTCCCTCTCTCGTCCTGAAACGGTGGCCATGGAGGAATAGATTAAGGAGGCATTGATCGTGGGGGTTACCTATCCGTCAAACTCGCCGGCAGGAGCGGGCTTCTTTTTTTGTGAGCAAGAAAGGTGGCAAGGTCTGTCCCTGCATCAATCATCAGCCCCTGTACAGCATCACAGTGAAGAACCGCTACCCTCTTCCCTTGCTGGCGCCTGTGTTGGTACATCTCCAAGCAGCAACGATATTTTCCAAAATTTATCCGTGCAATGCTTACAATCTGATTCGCAGAAGAGAGGGGATGAGTAGTAAATGGTTTTCAGCACCTCTAATGGCCACTATGAATAACTGGTGATGCCTTTTGGTCTGGCCTTGGTTAACAATGTACTCAGGGACATGTTGAATCAGTTTGTGTTTGTGTATTTAGAAGACATCCTTGTCTATTCCCGCTGTCATCAGGAGCACGTCCAGCATGTCCGGAGAGTACTCAGACACCTTCTTGAAAATAACCTGCACGCCGCCAAGCCAGAGAAATGTGATTTCCATAAACACTAGGTGTTGTTTTTGGGCTATATACCTATCCCATCTTGTGTTCAAATGGATCCTACTAAAGTTCAGGCAGTTGCAGAGTGGCCCAAACCATCTCAGTCAAATAGGTACAGCGCTTCATGGGGTTTGCGAACTTTTATCGCCGCTTAATCCAGAATTTTGGCTCTATTGCAACTCCAATTAATGCACTCACCAAGAAGACCTCAGTAGGATTCCATTGGACGGAAGATACCGACCAAGCATTTTCTGAACTAAAGCGACGTTTCACCACTGCCTCGCTGCTACAACACCCAGACCCATCTCAGTCATTCATTGTCAAGGAGGATGCATCCGATGTAGGCATTGGAGCTGTCCTCCCTCAGCGCTCATCTGCGGATAGCCACCTACACCCTTGTGCCTTTCTCTCCCATCGCTTGACTCTGGCCGAGAGGAATTACAACATTGGGAACCAGGACCTTCTGGCTGTCAAAGTGGCCCTGGAGGAATGATGACATTGATTGGAGGGAGCAGAGCATCCATTCTTGGTCTGGACAGATCACAAGAACCTCTCCTGCATTCAGGATGCTAAGAGACTCAACTCTTGTCAAGCCCGGTGGGCTCTGTACTTCACACGGTTCATATTCATCCTCACTTATCGTCCAAGTAGCAAGAATACAAAGGCCGACCCTCTCTCCCGGCAGTTCAACGGATCTGAGGACAGTGCCCATCCAGAGCCCATTCTCCCTCCCTCGTGTATCGCTACTCCGGTGACCTGGGGAATAGAGGCAGATGTGAGGGCCGCCGAACAATCAGATCCAGGCCCGGAAGGGGTTCCTCCCAGCCAGCTGTTTGTCCCTGCGGCAGTGCATTCCAAAGTGTTGGAATGGGGTCACTCCTCCCGTCTGGCTGAACATCTGGGAATTCAATGGACTCAGGAGTTTAGAAAGAGACAATTTTGGTGGCCATCTATGTCCCAGGATATCCATGACTTTGTATCTGCCTGTCCCACCTGCGATCAGAACAAGACATCACGCCAGCGTCCTGCGGGTCTGTTATGTCCACTACCTGTGCCCCACCGCCCCTGGTCCCACCTCTCAGTAGATTTCATCACTGGTCTGCCCCCGTCTAATGGAAACACCACCATTTTGGTCATTGTGGATCTATTTTCCAAGGCTGCCCACTTCATTGCCTTCCCCAAGCTCCCACTGGCTCATGAAATGGCCACACTCATGTATCAACATGTGTTCAGGCTCCATGGCTTTCCTCAAGACATAGTATCTGATCTTGGACCACAGTTCACTTCCCGCTTTCGGAGGGCTTTCTGCTGTCTTGTAGGAGCCACGGCCAGCCTCTCATCTGGCTTACACCCCCAATCTAATGGCCAGATTGAGAGTGAACCAGGAGTTGGAGTCAACCCTGCGCCGTCTTGCCTCTTCCAACCCCACATCTTGGAGCTCCCAATGGTTTGGGCAGAAATCACCTACAATAACCTCCAGTCATCCTCCATCGGTGTCTCTCCCTTTGAATGCCAAAAGGGATCCCAGTCCCCGCTCTTCCCTGATCAGGAGATCGATGTACGAGTTCCTGCTGCTGAACAGCTGATCCAGCACAACAAGTGCACCTGGAGACGAGCCAGGGCTTCTCTGCTGCGTGCCCAGAAACAGCATTCCCGGCAGACTGATTGGCTCCATCGACAGGAGAGGAGGTCTGGTTGGCAGCAAGGGATCTTCCCCCAAAAGGGATCTTCCCCTGAAAGGCGAGAATTGGAATTTAACACTGCACTATGTGGAATCGTTTGTAGTGGAAAAGGCTGTCAACAAGATGTCCTATTGATTGCATCTACCAGCATCATTGAAGATCCACTCAGTATTCCATGTTTCCCAGTTCAAGCCGGTTACTACCTCTCCCCTGGCCCCAGTTACCCCACCTCCCCCTCCTCCCTGCCTGGTAGATGGTTCCCTTGTCTTTACAGTGCGGCACCTCCTGACATCTTGCAGGGTACGTGGTAAGGTCCAGCACCTTGTGGACTGGGAAGGGTATGGCCCAGAAGAATGTACTTGGATCCCAGCAAAAGACATCTTGGGCAAGTTGCTGATCTGGGACTTTCAGCAGACACAGGTCTGTGGCGCCTCAGGGGCTGCGCCTAGAGAGGGGGGCCCTGACACATCCACGGATATGGCAGTACAGTAGATACAACAATTGCACTTGAGAATTTGTACATGTCAGCTAATTATTTAATCTTGATAGTATTTACCTCCATTCTTGTTGACGTAGTGCTTGTTGAGACTTGGACAGAGCATAGCTAGGCTTCGCTGCTGTTTTGCATTCGGCCTTCCCTGAGATATTGGACTTTCAAGTCAACTGACTTTGAAGACTAGCGATATTCATTTAATGTTTAGATGTTGTTTTCAGCCACAGTGTAGGCTTCATTTTTCTTCTGAGGGCTTTAGTTAGCAACACACCATCTGGGCGTCTCTTTCACATCCATAGAATCTGCTGTCTGCTCCTCTAATTATGGAATCCGCTATCACTGTTTCACTCCTCTTCCACACCCTCACCTTCCCCTCTAAGCCATTGGGACAGACTCAGTGCCAGAGAACAGGTCACTGTGGCTCCCCCTGGTAGGACTTCCCCTCCAACTATATCCAAAGCAGTATACTTATTATTGAGGTGAATGGCCACAGAGGTACTCTGAACTGGCTGCCTATTCCCTCTCCCTCTCTTGACAGTCACCCAGGTACCTGCCTCCTGCAACTTAGAGATGAATACATCCCTGTGGCTCTTATCTACAACTCCCTCATTTTCCCATATGAACGGAAGGTCATCGAGCTGCAGCTCCAGTTCTTTAACACAATTTCTCTAAGGAGCTTCAGTCGGTGTAGTTCTCAGGGAGACAGGAGGTCTCCCAAAGTTTCCACATCTCACAGAAGGAACATATCACTAACTTTGGACCCATTGTCAGAGCACTACCTGTGTACTAACAGAAAAAAATAAACTTACTATAAACTTATTTAGAATATCCGACTGTGTTTGCCCTAGCCAGTTTTCAAGGAAGTCTGTTTAGTCAGTCTGACCACTCTAACACTGTTCACTCACATAATGGCCGCTCCACTTTCACCTTGCTTCTTTTTATTCATCCATGCCGAGTGCCTAATAGATTGTTATGACTGCAGTCCCAAAAAACCTGAGCACTTTTTAAACCTTGCAGTGCATCACCAATGAATGACATTTTGTGCTGGTTACAAACCATTGTAAAGTCCTGAAAATACCTGAGCTCTTTTTAAACTTTGCGCTGTATCACCAATGATCGACCTGTCACACTGATTGCAGCCCGCTGAACAATAAGCGGTAAAGTCAAGAGTGAAGGTTATTAAAATTACAGTGGGATCTTGTTCAGCTGAATAAGTGGACTGAAGAGTGGCAAATGGAGTTCTATTCAGGGAAGCTCAAGGTGTAATACTTTGGAAAGTTAAACCAAGGTAGGACTTCCACAGTGAACACAAGGGTCCTGGAGAATGTTGTGGAACAGAGGGGCCTTGAAGTTCAAGTGGAAAGCTGAAAATAGGACCTCCAGTGCAGTAATCTTTGGATTCCTGCCTGTGCCACATGCCAGTGAGGATAAAAATAGGATGAGATCGCAGATGATAGCATGGGTGAAATACTGGTACGGGGGCAGGATTTCAGATTTCTGGATAAAAGATCATTGTTGGGAGCTTAACATCCAAGGATACACATTTTATCAAAATGATAGGTATGTAGGCAGAGGGGGTTGTACAGGAGATGTAGAATCGTTGAGGGTAGATTTAAGGAATTACAAAGGTTAAAAAGACTCTAAAAGGTGTTATATACAGGCCTCCAAACAGCAGCCAGGATGTGGGCTACAAATTACACTGGGAGGTAGAAAACACAAGTCAAAAGAGCAAAGTTATGATAGTCATGGAAGACTTCAATAGACAGGAAGATTGAGAAAATCAGGTTTGTTGCTGATTTTGGATTCCAAGTGAGAGAATTTGTAGAACGCCTACGAGATAGATTTTTAGAGCAGCTTGTGCTTGAGCCCACTGGGGGATCAAAAATGCTGGATTGGGTGTTGTGTAATGAACCAGATTTGATTTGGGAGCACAAGGTAAAGGAACCTTTAGGAGCCAGTTATCAAATTATGATAGAATTCACCCCACAATTAAAAAAGTGAGAAGCCAAAGTCAGGCTTATCAGAACACAGAACAGTACAAAACAAGAACAGACCCTTCAGCCCACAATGTTGTACCGAACCAGCTGAAAAGCAAAGCAAAAGACCCCTAAAACTAATCACTCGTAGGTACACAATGTCCATATTGTTACGTACCCGTGACACGTGACAGTGGTACCCTTGTCATGTGACTGGGGTTGAAGCTATACTGGACTTGAGGTAATGGTCTTGTGATGGTGGAGTGACATCATTTTCCCGCCAGTAGAGATCATGTGACAGGTTTTTTTTACAGGGTATAAAAGGAAGACCCCACCCTGTGAGGTGGGGCAGTTCGTGGCTGGATTTGCCATGTTGGATTCATGCCACTGCGTGATTTAATGTGATGACGCAGTTTAGTTGAAAGATGAAGTTTTATCTAATGCCTAAAGTTTAAAAGGTCATTGCCAGCAGTTTCTTTACAATACTGCTAGTGGAGAGTGAAGATAGGAGTTCGGAAGTTAAAGATCGAGGAGAATCGAATTTCGACGGTGAAACGGGTTCGACCTTGTTTGATCCTTATTCAGAAGGATTTTGTTGACTATTCTCGTGTTAATCTCTGGGAAATACCAGATAAGATTGAGAATAGTGTGGAAGAGAAGGTCAGTGCCTTAAAGCCGTTTTGTTTCATAAAATTCTTCGTGGGAAGAGTTCGACTTCGGAAACTGAAGAAAAACGACGTGGAAGAGAATTTAAATTGCCTTAAAAAGTCTCTCCTTTTAAATGGACTGTGAGCATTTTGAACTTTTGGCAATACCACTTTAAAGAACTGTCGCTTTAAGAACTGTTTAAGCTGCCACACAGCAGCTGATTTCCGGTTACGTTAGTGTTTGTTTACTTTTGGGGGGTTTGTTTTCAGTGTTTAATAAACGTGTTATTTGTTATAAAAACCCTTGCCTAACTCACATATATTTATTGTTGCCTGAATACGTAACAATATCCATCCATTTTCCTCATGTTCATGTGCCTATCCAAACATCTCTTAAAATTCTCTAATGTATTTGTCTCTACCACCATACCAGGCAGTGCATTCCAGGCATCTATCACTCTCTGAGTAAAAAACTTACTCCTCACATCCCCTTTGAACTTACCTCTTCTCACCTTCAATGCATGCCCTCTGGTATTAGACATTTCTACCCTGGGACAAGGATACTCTGTCGACTCTACCTATGCCTCTCATAATCTTTTAAACCACTATCAGACCTCCCCTCAGCCTCCACCCCTCCAAAAAAAACAACCCATATTTATTTAGCCTTTCATGATACAACATTCCCTCGAAACCAGACAGCAACCTGTTGAAGCTCCCCTGTACCCTCTCCAAAGCCTCAACATCCTTCCTATTGTGGGGTGACCAGAACTGTATCTAATCTTCCAGAATTTCATAAAACCAGAAATTTCACTAACCAGGATGGTGAAACCAGTATTTCACTATTGAACCCAATGCCTCGACTAATGAAAACAAGCATTCCGTTAGCCTTCTTAACCACCCTATCCACCTGTGTAGCCACTTTCAAGAAGCTATGAACTTGAACCCTGAGACCTCTCTGTTCAGCAACACTATTAAGGATTTTGCTCTTAAAGTGTACCGTCTCCTTGCATTTGCCCTACCAAGGTGCGACACTTCACATTTATCTGAGTTAAACTCCATCTACCATTTCTCAGCCCATATCTGCAACAGATCTATATCATGCTGTATTCTTTGCCAGTCTTCTACACTACCCACAACTCCACTAATCTTGGTATCATCCACAAACTTACTAACCCACCCATCTACATTTTCATTCAGTCATTTATATACATCACAAACAGCAGAAGTACCAGCACAGATCCCTGCTGAACACAATTAATTACAGAGCTCCAGCTCAAATATGTCCCTCAGTCTTCTCTGTGCAAGCTAGCTCTGAAAGGAAACACGCAATTCGCCACGGACCCCATGGGATCCTAACCTCTGGATTAGACTCCCATGAGAGACTTTGTCAAACACCTTACTAAAACCCATATGGAAAACATCCATTGCCGTACCTTGACCAATTTTTCTTATCACCTTGTCAAAAAACTCAATCAAGTGGGGTAAGGCATGACCTGTCCTGCACAAAGCCATGCTGGCTCTCCCTAGTTAGGAAATGAATTGACTTTATTACTTACATCCTTCATATACATGAGAGCAAATATCTTTATATTACCTTTCAGAATAAATGTGCAATGTATAATTTATAGTACTTTATACGAAATAGTACATGCAACAGGACAGTCAATATAACATAGAACAACAATTGAATCACCACAAATTAATCAGTTTAATGGCCTGGTGGTCCTGGCTTTTATTCTGCGGTACAGTTTTCCGGATGGTAGCAGCTGGAACATTTTGTGGTTGGGGTGACTTGGGGCTCCAATGATCTTTTGGGCCCTTTTAACACACCTGTCTTTGTAAATGTCCTGAATAATGGGAAGTTCACATCTACAGATGCACTGGGCTGTCCACACCACTCTGCAGAGTCCTGTGATTGAGGAAGTATATTTCCCATTCCAGGCAATGATGCAGCCAGTCAGGATGCTCTCAATTGTGCCCCTATAGGAAGTTCATAGGGTTTGGGGGCCCCTACCAAACTACTTCAACTGTCTGAGATAAAGAAGCGCTATTGTGCCTTCTTTCATCACACAGCTGGTATGTACAGACAACATGGGATCCTCTGTGATGCGTATGCTGAGGAACCTAAAGCTGTTCACCCTCTCAACCCCAGAAGCAATGATGTCAATAGTGGTTAGCCGGTCTCCATTCCTCCTGTAGTCCACAAACAGTTCCTTTGTTTTTGTGACATTGAGGGAGAGGTTGTTTTTTTGACACCACCGTGTCAGGGTGATGACTATTTCTCTGTAGGCTCTCTCATTAGGCCAATCAATGGACTATCGTCAGCAAAGTTAATTAGCAGATTGGAGCTGTAGGTGTTGACACAGTCATGGGTATACAGAGGGTAAAGGAGGGGCTTAGGACACAGCCCTGAGGGGTACCTGTGTTGAGGGTTAGAGGGACAGAGGTGAGGGAGCCCACTCTTACCAACTGTCAGTGATCTGACAGGAAGTCCAGGATCCAGCTACACAAGGCAGGGTGAAGTCTGAGGTGGCTTGTCGAGCCTGGTTTTCCAAATGCTCCTATACCCTACCACTAAGAATTTTTCCAGCAATTTCCCTTCAACTGACATGAGACTCCCCATTCTATAGTTCCCAGGATTTTCCCTTGCTCCCTTCTTAAATAGAGGTTCAACATCAGCTAATTGCCAGTCATCTGGGACTTTGCCTGTGCCTAGAGAGGAAACAAAGAATCTGGTTAAGGGCCCAGCAATCTCATCTCTTGCCTCCTTCAATAACCAGGGATAAATCCCATCAGGCCCTGGGGACTTATCCAGCTTAATACTCATTAGGAGATTCAACACTTCCTTCTCCTTAACCACTAAACACCCTAACATATCTATGCACACAGCTCTGATCTCCTGGTAGTACATGTTACTTTCCTTGGGAAATACTTAAGTTGAAAGGTCTGAAGGCAAATAAGTCACCTGGAACAGATGGGTTATGCCTTATATTCCTGAAAGAGGTAGCTAAAGAGATTGTGGAGATATTAGCAATGATTTTTCAAGAATCACTATGGTTCTGGAAGACTGGAAAGTTGCAAAGTTGCTCTCCAAGAAGGGAGCGAGGCAGAAGAAAGGATATTATAGGTCAGTTAGCCTGACCTGAGTGACTGGGAAGATATTGGAGTTGATTGTCGAGAATGAAGTTTCAGGGTCCTTGGAGACACATGATAAAATGGTCAAGTCAGCATGGTTTCCTTCTGGGGAAATCTCGTTTGACAAATCTAGTGGAATTCTTTGAGGAGATAACAAGCAGGATAGACAAAGGAGAACCAGTGAATATTGTGTGCCTGGATTTTTAAAGGCCTTTGACAAGATGCTACTCATAAGGCTGCTTATCAAGATAAGAGCCATATATTACAGGAAAGATACTAGCATGGATATATCATTGGCTGACTGACAGGAGACAAAGAGTTTGAATAAAGGGAACCTTTTCTGATCGAGTGCCAGTGACTAATGGTGTTCCACAGGGGTCGGTATTGGGACAACTTCTTTTTACATTGTGTCATTGATTTGGATGACACTATTGATGGCTTTTTGCTCAAGTTTGTGGACAATATGAGGATAGGCAGAGAGGCAGGTAGTGTTGAGGAAGCAGGTAGGCTGCAGAAGGACTTGGTCAGATTAGGAGAATGGGCAAAGAAGTGGCAGATGGAATATATTGTTGGGAAGTGTATAGTCTTACACCTTGGTAGAAGGAATAAAGCACAGACTATTTGCTAAATGGAGAGAAAACTCAAAAATCCAAAATGCAAAGCGACTTAGGAGTTCTTGTGCAGAAGGTGCTGGTGTGGTTGCATTTGGAGTATTGTGTTCAGATTTTATTCATCCTGCTAGCGAAAAGATGTTAAAAAGTACTGAAAAGATATTGCCTTGATGGAATTAAATGGAGAGATTGTCTAGACTAGGACTTTCCTTGGAGTGATTATTCAAATTATGGAAAATATGATATATATCTTGGAGTCACAGTCACTGTGGAGAGTCAACAACAGTGAGATGGGATGTTTTCTTGCTACTGTACTTGCTTATTAAGTCTCTAACTACCTGTAATTTCCTCAGCTCTGGTGAAAATCTGTGACTTGTAGGTTGAGTGGTGGTCTTATAGAGATGCCTAAAATGAAGAGTGCCATGGGTAGGAAAAGTTCCCACAAAATGCTGACAAGGTGAGTAGCTTAGATGGGCATCTTGGTTGGCATCAATGAGTCGGGCAGAAGGCCCTGCTGCACTCAATGACCTGGTGATCTCTGTCTCAGGGGCAACATCAGACTGTTTTTCAGCAGGGTGAACCCTTGCAAGGTGGCAGGCCCCGATGGAGAACCTAGTAAGGCTCTGAAAACTTGCACCAATAAACTGGCAGGTGTATTCAAAGACATTTTTGATCTCTTACTGCTGTGGTTGGAAGTTCCCACCTGCTTCAAAAGGGCCAAAATTATATCAGTGCCCAAGAAGAGTAGTGTGATCTGCCTTAATGACTGTCATCCAATAGCACTCACATCAACAATGATTAAATGCATTGAGAGGTTGGTCGTGGCTAGAATCAACTCCTGTCTCAGCAATGACCTGGACCCACTGCAATTTGAACATTGCCACAATAGGTCTATAGCATATGAAATCTCAATGGCTCTGTAGACAGCCTTAGATCACCTGGGCAACACAAAAAACTATGTCAGGATGCTGTCCATTAACTATGGCTCAGCGTTTAATACCATCATTCCTCCAGTTCTGAGTGGAAACCTCCAGAACTTGGGCCTCTGTACCTCCATCAGCAATTGGATCCTTACTTCTTAACCGGCAATCCACAAACTGTGTGGATTAGTCATATCATCTTCTACTTGCTGATTATCAACGCTGGTACATGTCAGGGATGTGCGCTTAACTCGCTGCTCTAATCCCTCTACACACATGACTGTGTGCTTAGGCATAGCTTAAATACCATCTATAATTTTACTGATGATACAACCATTGTTGGCAGAATCTCAGATGGAGATGAACAGGCATACAGGAGTGAGATATACAGGCTAATTGAATAGTTTCACAGCAACAACCTTGCACTCAAGAGTTGATTGCAAACTCCAGAATGGGTAGGATAAGGAAACACAAAACAATTTTCATAGAGGAATCGGAATTGGAGAGAGTGAGCAATTTCAAGCTCCTGGGTGTCAAGATCTCTGTGAATCTTAGCTGGTACCAACATATTGATGCAGTAATAAAGAAGTCAAGACAGTGGCTATGTTTCATTGGGAGCTTGAGAAGATTTGGTTTTGTCATCTAAAACACTTGAAAACTTCTACAGATGTACTGTGGAGAGCATTCTGACAGACTGCATCACTGTCTTGTATGGGGAGGCTGCTGCAAAGAATCGAAGCAAGCTACAGAAAGTTGTAAAATTAATCAGCTCCATCATGGGTACTAGCCTCCATAATATCCAAGACATCTTCAAGGAGCAGTCCCTCTGAAAGGACCTCAGATATATGCTGGTGATATTAAATCTGATTCTGATTCTGTCTGCATGCTCCTTGAGTCTCTGATTCTATGAACACATGCAATTTACAGTGGCCAATTAACCCACAAACAAGCATATATTTGGGATGTGGAAGGAAGACATATTTCAATATAGCAATGTCATGTGAAGAGATCTTGAAGACTTAGCACCTCCTGATGTTCTGGAATCCTCCTGTGCACTGTTTCAACCACACCATCCAGCAGTGTTTCTGTGGGTGACTATTACACTGGCACCCAGATACTGTTGGTTACTATTAAAGCAAGTCATTTCAACTGAAGGCTCAATATTTGGAGGTGTTCCTCTGACCCCTGGTGGTTTGAGTTATTATTACAGGCTAACAATTTGTTCAAATCAGTTTTGCCTCAGACAAAATTGGCATCTGTAAGTCCAACAGGGAGAATTAAATCATCACTGAGGGACAAATAACTACACATGTTGCAAATAAGAGGTTAAACTACTGAAATTACAGGACAAACAGTGTATGTGGAGAAAGAAACAAACTAATATCACAAACCTTTCACCAGAGCCAAGGAAATTAGACATTTTAAGGTTGAAAACTTAGTACAATATCAGAAAAAAATCCATTTCACACTAATATCCACTCTCCATGATGATCAAGAAACCATGGTACTGCTCCTTGATCTCCCTTAAAATTTGCTTGTCAGAAATAAACAGCTCCCCTGAGGTCTTGTTGGGATCGTGGAGTTTGGAAAGAAGGATGTGTATGAGAGGATCTGGGTATATCAGGCTGAGAGAGAAAAGGGGACAGAGGAGGAGAAGTTGACCTGAATTTGGAGAATTCAATAATTGTGATATCAGATTGTAGATAACTCAAGTAGAATATGAGGCTCTATTCCTCCAGCTTGCTTTTGGCCTCACCATGGCACTGAATGATGCCAACCCAGGAGGCTTGCTGTGGCAATAGAGAGGTGAATTAAAATGGCTTCAGGTTGGAGCTATAGATGGCCATGGAGCCTGGAGTGTGCTTGGTTCCCTCATTGGCAGTTTGGGTCACCTTGGGTCACCTTAAGAGCGCTGAATTCAACAGTCAACAATGGATGAGGGTGTGAAGGCTGGTGACTTGTGTAACTCTCGGTTTGGCTCACAACTTAATCTAGAGGGAGACAGCCCTCGGCCTGGCCAAACTTAAGAAATCTTGTTTGGGTGGATGTGTCCCCTGTAACAAATCAGTGCCACAAAATAACAAACAATACACAATATGCAGTGTTGGCACATGGCCTAGTGGGTAAGGCATCGGCCTAGTCATCTAAAGGTCACTGGTTCGAGCCTCAGCTGAGGCAGCGCGTTGTGTCCTTGAGCAAGGCACTTAACAACACATTGCTCTGCGACAACACCGGTGCCAAGCTGCTTGGGTACTAGTGCCCTACCCTTGGACAATATCAGTGGCGTGGAGAGGGGAAGGCTTGCAGCCTGGGCAACTGCCGGTCTCCCATACAACCCTGCCCAGGCCTGCGCCCTGGAAACCTTCCAAGGCCATGGTCTCATGAGTCTAACGGATGCCTAATTAACACAATATGCGATTAAACAATTGAGCTTTTTAATTCTTGATTTGACTATATGGTTAGTAAAGAAACAAAAAAAAGGGCCCAATGTAATTCACAATGTTGTAGCTCACTGATAAGGCTGTTCCTCCACCATCGCCCTCCTCTGAGTGTCGCTGACCCTCACGCCAAGTCCGCTCTGTCCGGCTTGCTACCAACTCCCTCCATTCGCGTCTACTTTCCTCACCTCTCCCCAGCAAAAGACCAAGAAAACCCTGCTCCCAGACCCACAAGACTGAACAACATCCCACTCATTAGATATCCCCACATTCCAAAGCCCTGTTATCTCAAGTCATAACCCAAATATTGCTGCTACAGAAAAACCATTACATTAGCAGTGAAACCTTACAGTGTGTTACATTCTCCCTCCACCAAATTTAGTAATGCCCCATGGCATTGAGATAACTTCCCAACCTTCCCTGCAACATGAAGTCCAATCCAGGTGTAAAAGGCAGTGGCTTAGCTCAATGGGCAACCTCGCCTTGTGCCCAAACATCAGATATTATGACGAGTACCCGGAAGTATCATTTTGGGTACAATTGTAACTATGGACCAGATGTCCAATATGTTGATTCCAGGTGTTCTTCTTGCTGATCTCCAGGGTCCTGAGCATGTCTAGCAAGGTCTGAATAAACCTCTTGGGCTGGGGATTATCCTGCAGATGATAAGGTGTTGTCCACGACTTGTCAACTCTAACCATGCCCAGTAACTAATGGATGAGTTAGCTCTCCATCCCAGATCACTAAGTATCTGCCTGGAAAAGCCAGAATAAATGAAATACTTCTCCGATAACACTTTGGCCTCTGAGGCCACCCTCTGGTCCTTGGTAAACAAGCCTGAGCATATCTGGTGCAGTGGTCCATGATGACTAAGACATTCGCCATGTTGCTGTCATCAGGTTCTATTGACAGGAAATCCATACACACCAGGTCCAGGGGCACAACACTCTGCAAGTGGGACAAGGAAGCTGCCCACTTAGGCAGTGTCTTCCGCCGTGTGCTTCAAATGCACGACTAGCAGTATTCTTCAACCTCCAACTTCATCCGGGGCCAGTAAAACTGGTCTCTAAGCAATTTATAGGTCTTTTCAACCCCCCAAATGTCCAGAATCATCAGGAAGTGATCTCAACACAATTCTCCGATACTTCTCCAGCAGAACCAGCAGGCAACACGTAGGTCAGTCCAGGAGTGACGTGACCCGGTATAGGATCTGGTTCCACAACTCCAACCAAGGCCATTCTCTCAGTAATGGAGGCAACACCATGTGTTTCGTCTTCTCTGCCTGAGCCACATCTCTCTTTTCGACCGCTGACCAAATAATGCCAATGCCTGGGTCATCTTGCCGAGCAGCTGCCATTTCTGCAGAACTTAATTCTGACAGCTGATTTGTCTTCAGAGTGATCAGGTTACAGTAAACTTGGCGAATGGCACCATCAGAAGCTCCCAATTGATCCACCGCTTGATCCTTCCCTTCCTTTCCCTGGGCCTTCACAGTGCTAGGAAACTGACATATGCCCTTCACACCCGGGGCAGGAATGCTCTCCCACTCCTCGTCCCTGTCCAGTCCCTCATGCACCTGTTGGGACAAAGCGTCAGCAACAATATTCCTGCTTCCCGGCTGGTACTTCAGGCTGAAATCATAGGCAGACAATGCTGCCAACCACCGATGGCCTGTGGCATCCAGTTTTGCCAAGGTCAGGATACAAGTTGGGGGTTATTGTCCATTCTCACTTCAGACTTTTCTTGTAGAGGTAGTTACACAGCTTATCCAAAACCACACATTTCAACACCAGGAATTTCAACCTGTGCATGGGATAGTTTCTCTCAGAGGGCAACAGACTCTGGCTGACAAACGCAACAGTCCTGAACACTGTATTCTGTATTCCTGATACAGGATACCCCTAAGCCTCTCAGCTGGCATCCGAATGCAGTACATACGGCAATCGAGGCTCCACAAAAGCAAGCACCGGTGCCTGGGTCAGCAGCTCCTTCAGCGGCTGAAAGGCCTCCTCACATTTTGCATCCTACCTTGGTCCAAAGGGCTCCGATGGGCTAAGAAACTCTCCACCCTCCTGTCCTTTTCTTCCTCCCTTTCTTCCCAATGGGAGGGTAACAGCACAGAAGATGATTCAACAGGTGACTCACTTTTGCGTAGCCTTTCACAAACCTCAGACAGTAATCACAAACCTCAGACCGTAACACAGAATCCGAGGAATAAGCTCAGAGCACTCACAGTCTGGGGTCTTGGCCAAGTTGTCATTGCCTCTATCTTAGCTGGATCTGTAGTTATTCCATCCCATGAGACTATCTGCCCAACGTAACTAACAGATATTGGGCAGAACTGGCACTTGTCCATGGAAAGTTTCATCCCTTCAGCTTTCAGGCAGCCCAGCACCTGCAGCAGCCTCACGGTATATTCTTCCTGTATATTCACTGTATATAGTGGATCCAAACACTATGAGGTCATCCAGATACACCAACACTTCAAGCAAGTTCATATCCCCCACTGTCTACTCCATGACCCGCTGGAAGTTTGCAGGGGCTCCCAATATACCCTGAGGCATCTTTTTGAACTGGAAAAATCCCAGGGGAAATATAAATGCTGCCTTCTCTCATGAGGATCTGGTAATATCCACTCCTCAAGTCCAGCACACTGAACCACTTCACACCACTCAGGCAGGCAAGCGCGTCTTCAATCCTCAGGACAGTATTCTGGTTAGGGACGGTGCACCTATCCACACACATCCGTACCTTCCCGTTATTCTTCCGGGCCACTACTCTTCAGGACGTACAGGGGCTTCGGGACTCCGTGATTATCCCAGCTTCCTTCAACTTACAAAAATGTTGCCAAATGTCCTCCACCTCTGCAGGGGCCAGCCTCGGCGACAGCTCTCTAAACAGGGTGTCTCAGTCGCTTGGATAATGTGACGAGTGCTCTTGGAACAACCCACATCAAACTCGTCAGTGGAAAAGACACCTTTCCAGCTTCAAAATTTTGTCTTCCAACCCGCAGGACCCGGAGAGTCGCCAAAGTTGAATGATTCAGTGGTCAACTTTCCCTCTTATTCCAATAGTTTCTCTCGGTTTGTCTCACAGGGACACTAGACATTACCGTAACCAGGAACAGATGCATCAGAGGCATCCCCTGCTTGAAGGTGACCTCCCTCTTCATGGTGTTCCAGACAATCAATGCCATCCTGCTCGCTTGTACAACCAAGGGCTTCTGCAATTCGGGCCTCACCAGTACCTCAGCAGGAAATCCCGACTTCCTATCATGGTCTTCCAGAGCGTCCACTAAGAGGGCCTTGCCCTCAGGCACTCTGGGAGATCTGGGGGTCCCCAACACTCTCACTACTTCCCCGGGCCATACCACCATTGGCTTCGACTAGGTGAACCACACAGTCCCTTGTTTAAATTCGGTATATGGCCCAATGCTGCCACACACTTCCTCAGAAGCAGCTTGAAACAGTGGGTGCACGGACAATGATCACAGAAATCTCTCACCAGCCTTCTCCTTTCAGGCCCCCAATAGCCTCCTCATAAGAGGGGTGTTGGTCCCCACCAGAACTGAGATGCCGCCCGTCTCAACAGGGCCAGGACAAACCAGCACTTATGTATCAGGTACCTCAGACACTCCCACATCGGCCTCCGAGAACTCCAACTTTGCCGACAAATAGCCGTCTTATGGATAATCACCAGCACTAAGTCCCCAGATCTCCAGTGCTCTGAATGGTGTCAATGGTAAATGCTTCAGATACTGGTTGTGAAATGAACGGTACAACAACGTGACCTGCGACCCGGTGTTGAGTATGGTTCTAGAATAAATACCCTTGTAGTGACACACTGGAGCATGGTCCCACTAAGCCTTCAAGAGTAGGGCCTTTCATTTTCAGGGTTCCTTGGTACATTGCTGGGAATGTGTTCCCCCAGACACACCAGGCCATTCCCTCACTGGGTCTCCTCTATGTTTTCCCAATGACTCTCCCTGCTGAGGCACCCTGGGACTCACTCTCCATCTGGCGTGACCCTGCTGTCAGCAGCCTTCCATATTGATTGTCCCCTTGGGGGATCCACGCCCCCATCAGCTCCATCATATGGGGGGGGGTCACACCCACCGATAACAGCCAACATATCTCCTTTCTCAACTCTGCCACAATCTCTTCTACTGCCCCCCGAGGTAGGCTATCCGTGGTCACTTTGCCACAGGGGACCACTACCGAGGACCGTACCCTGATGACAGAGGTCTCCAACATGTTCTCCTCTTCCCGTTCCTCTCTGGTCAGCTCAACAAAAGCAAGAGGGGTGTGCATCTTATGAGACTGTCGGAGACTGCAAGCACTCAGGTCCTGGGACTGGGTGTCCTTGACTATCTGTTCCACTCTTAACTGATCCACCTCAACTGCCTGAATGACCCCTCTGTGCTGCAAACAATTTAGTTGCCTCTCTAGTCAAAAAATATAAGCAGAAAGCTTCTCCCTCCCTCTCCTGATGCATGTTCTGAAACCCCATCATGAGCTCCATTAGGCTTCCTGTCGAGCCAAAAGCATTTTCCAGTGATTGCATGTAATTGACAGCTGTCGCCACGGGATACCACAACCTGACAGCTCGCTTAATGTCAGCAGCCTGCCCAGTCAAACTCTCAACCAATCTCTGTCTCTTTACGTCATCAGAGCACTGCCACTCATCTAACCACTGAGCTCCGCCCAAGCCTCATACTCCTCCTCCCCTTTAGGGGTGGGCGTTATTCCAGAGAATAGGCGGAGCCTACCATATCTTGGACTTTGTACCTGGGCATTTTCCATTTCTTCACCAAAGAGTTAAGGGTGGATACTAACTCAGAACTCTCACTCTTCACTGGGGGACGTGGACTAATTAGACATTCCAAATCTGACCACTCCTTCCCCTCACTCCTCAGAAGTGACAGAACCCTGTCTTTGAAATCTCTGCCCCAGCTACTGCTACATCAGCACTGGTCTGCATTAAAATGAGAGCTGCACCTGTCAGTTATCAAACCTCCGCTGCGTAATCGTGACTGTAACAGTATTCAACAGGCAAATTAACAATTCATCTGGAATATGATTATCTACCACATTGGTTCAATGCTCAGGGTAATCACACAGCTTCCAATGAATTCAATCTTGAACGATACCGCCACAATTGTAACTCTTGCTTTGGCTAGCAGCTTAATATAGGGGAAGACAGCCCTCAGCCCGGCCAAACTTAAGAAATCTTGTTTGTGTGGATACTGCGCAATGTATCCCTGGTTACAAATTAGTACCACGAAATAACAAATAGTACACAATATGCAATTAAATGATTGAGTTTTATAATTCTTAATTTGACTATATGGTTAGTAAAGAATTTAAAAAAGGGCCCATTCTCATGAAACAGTCTAATTGCAATGTTGGAGCTCATGGTTCAGTCCACTGGTTCCCCGTTGGCCTCCTCTGAGTGTAGCCGACCCTCAGACCCTCACTCTGAATCCACTCCATCCGGTGGTCTACCAACTCTCTCCATTCACGTCTTCTCTCCTCATCTTTCCCTTGCAAGACTACAAAATCCCTGCTCCCAGATCCACACTAAAGAACAACATGCCTCTCATTGACTAACATATTCCAAAGGCCCCGTTATCTCTAGTCATAACACAAACATTGCTGCTACAGAGGAAACATTACCTTAGCAGTGAAAAATTACAGACAGGCCATTACATTAGCACTGAAACCTTAGAGAGCTTTTCACTAGCATGGATAGCGAATTGACTGAGTGGCAGGAGGCACAGAGTTGGAATAAAGGGAGCCTTTTCTGGTTGGTTGCTGTTGACAAGTGCTGTTCCACAGGGGTCGGTGTTGGGACCTCTTGTTTTAGTGTTCAATGTTCATGATTTGTACGATGGATTGAATGACTTTGTGGTCAAGTTTGCAAATGATATGCTGATAGGTAGAGGGGAGGGGAGGGTTGAGGAAGCAGAAAGGTTGCCATAGGACTTAGGCATATTAGGAGAATGGGCAAAGAAGCGGCTAGTGGAATACAGTGTCAGGACATGTATGGACATGCATTTTGGTAAAAGTAACAAAAGCAGAGACTGTTCTGAATGAGCAGAAAATTCAAAAATCTGAGGTACAAAGGAACTTGTGGGTCCTTGTGCAGGTTGAGTTGGTGGTAATGCTGAGGCTTTGTCAGGCATTGGTGAGCCCTCGCTTGGAGCATTTCGAGACGTTTTAGGGCCTTTATTTAAGAAAGGTTCTGCTTATGTTGGAGGCTGTTCAGAAAAGGTTTATGGGAATTATTTCTGGAATAAAAGTGTTATCCTCTATTCACTGGAATTTTGAAGGGAGGATCTTATTGAAATGTATGAAATGTTGAAAGGCCTGGATTGCATGGATATGGAGAGGTGGTATTCCGTAGGGGAGAGTCTAGGACCAGAGTGCATGGTTCTCTGAATCGTGGGGATATTTATTCAGAATGGAGATCAGGAGCAATTTATTTAGCCAGATGGTGGTGAATCTGTGGAATTTGTTGCCACAGGTCAATGTGGAGGCCAGGTCACTGGGTGTATTTAAGAAAGATGTTGATAGTTTGTTGATTAGTAGGTGTTGAAAGAAGGAAGGAGAATAGTTTTCAGAGAGAAAATGGATCAGCCATGATGAAATGGCACAGCAGACTCAAGGGACTGAATGGTCTAATTCTGCTGCTATCTGTTATAGTCTATGCCATTAACTATCTCCTTTGTCTTGGTAACAGGAAGGAAGAGGTTATTTGCCTGCCACCAGGCCTTGATTTCTTCTACCTCCTCTCTGTAGCTGTCTCAATCTTGTTGGTGATGAGCCCAACCATTGTTGTGTCATTGATGAACTTGACAATGTGATTACTTGTTATTTGACCATGCAGTTGCAGTGTGTGTGAGCCGAGTATACAGCAACAGGCTCAGCACACAGCCCTGGGGAGCACCTGTGTTGACGATGATGAGGATGGAAGAGCAGTTGTGCATCCTGACTATCTGAGGTCTGTTCATTAGGAAGTCCAATAGCCAGTTGCACACTGGTGTATTGAGTCTGTGGAGTAAGAGTTTGTTCATCAAGGTCTGCAGGAGAGCAGTGCTGAATGCCAGACTGAAATCCAGAAAGAGCATTCTGACATAATTGTCCATGTTATCTAGGTGTGACATTCAAAAAGGAAATGGAAAATTGAAAGGGAGACAAACTGCTGAACAAGGGGAGAGACAAGACAGGAAGACATTGCTGATTTGCTCTTGAGTACAGACAAGAGGCAAATGGACATTTTCCCACACTATTTTATAAGTGATTCTCTGTGATTAAGTAGTCTGTCCAGCTGCTATCACCTCCTGTCATTCCAACACCCTTAATGTTCCTTCCCCCAAACACAATAATATCTACCAGGTGCCAGCACTTGGATCAAATATGTTGTCATGATGTCTTCCACTTGTCTCTCACAGTGCACTTTGTTAGTAATGAGGAGACTATGTTCAATGTATTTCATCAGGAAGACAATTCTCTTGAAGACAGCAGGCACTGCACATGTTAGAATCTGGAGGAAAACTCGAACTGCCAGATGAGCTCAACAGGTCAGGCCACATCTGTGGAATGAAAGGAAGTGACAACATTTCAAGTGGATGTTCTACATCAAGACAGACACAGCTTTCTTCTTCCACATGATTCTATTCAAGTTACTTTTCCTTACACGTCCATTATATGTCTTTGAAGGATTTTTTCCTGACTATTCCTTACTATTACTATTACTTACTGAATTCCTCAAATTTAAAAAATGTTTCCCTTTTGAATTCAGGCCAGGATTTGATCAGATTTCAGATGAAATCTCTGACTCTACCTACAAATTTCAGAGCATTGATTGTGGTACCAAGAATGTGCAGGTTCCATTTTCCAACCACAGGGTCGTGAGACACTCATTTATTACCATGAAGTCAGTGGTAGACACAAACATCTCATTTTCCACAGCTAATCCAACCCCATGTAGAAGTGGTTCTCCTTCCAGATGATCCTATAATAATGTGTACACATCACCTTGTTTCTTTAGAGAATCCTTCACCTGGGGTGGCAACATCAACATCCAACTCTCTGTGTTAGTAGTTAAAACAGCATTGGGACACCCATATCTTTCACTATTGGAGATTGCACGGGTTCTCATATTCCAGTGACTCAACTTCGCTACATGACTTAAACTGCAGGGGGGAGTTATCACAGTTGTAATGGGAAAAAAAAAACAACTGGAAAAGGATTGTGTGCCCTGTCAGCAGTCCCTGCAGCACCAACAACACTGTATGTGTGAATATCCCACCAGTAGCATGATCTATGGTGTCAGTATCTCCTCTGCAGCACAGATTAACCCTTGACAGATCTGTGCATCCAAAGCCCCATGGCCGAAGCATGAACAGGAAGATTGGAAAGCTGTGATTGGAGGATCGGTTGCCACATGGATTGGGTTTGGGGTGGGGAGGCGAGCTGCTGGAGCTGCAAATTTGAATCCCAATAGTCGGCATTTGAGTGTGGGCTGGTCAATGCTGTCACCAGAGGTCAGGGTTGATGAGTGTGACAGCTGGGTGAGAAGGAGGCACGGGAGGCTGAAGATGATGGAATCTGTGGCAACAAGCAGACTGCTGGAGTAGTATTTGTGGGTGGAGGAACATGGATCAGGCATGGAGTATTTCTGGATAATCTGAGCTGTGGTGGGCGCGTAGAGAGGACATGATAGAAGGGAATGTTGGGTAGGGGAAGGTGGCAACAGGAGGGTAAAGGGTGGGTCAGATAGCATCTGTGGAGAGAGAAAATGGGTTTCCATTACAGTTTAGTGAATGCTCTTCTTTGGAGCTGGACAGATCTGTTACAAATTGGAGTGGCTGGTTATCTGAGAGCATGATAACATCTCTGAGACCCAGGCTGTAATGGGCCTCATGGAGAGATGTGTCCTTCCTCAAGCTTCACCTTGAGTTGTCAAAGTGCGGATGATCAGAGTGCGGTTTTGAATTCAAGTGAGAGCAAACTGGAATCTGTTTGAATAAAGAATTCTTGAAAGCAGTTTCCGGGTTTGTGTTTTCCCCAATGTAGAGGAGGCCACATTCTCAGCAGGGGATCAACTACAGTAGCTCAGAGATATTCAGATGAATCATTGTCTCAGCTGAAAGGAGCATTTGTATCCCTGGGAGTTGGGATGGGAACCACTAGGGTTGAGAGGAACACATCCAAATTTTGTGCCAGGAGGTCCTGAGACTAGAGCAGCTCTTCAGATGAATATGTCACATTGAAGGTGACAGACAAGGAAAAGGCAGGGTTTTCATTCATCAGTTAGTATCTCACTGATAGGACATTTTATACAATCCCAGCTTTCTCTCACTGTCTTTTTCTGTCAGTGCATCATTACCTTACAATAATTTGCATTTATATGGTGTCTTCAATGGAGCTTTGACCTGAGCTCTTGTTTGTTGGTCTCTGTTTTTGCTATTTTACAGTTACTTTGACTTGATCATTGACATCCATGAGTTGGTACATTTGGAGATGTATATGGTCTACTCACCGATACTCCATTTCATTCCCTCCACTACTGATGTACACTGTATATTGTCTGTCCAGTGCTGACAAGAGTTTTTCCTCTTGATCTGCAACATGAGCAGGTTTTCTTTACTTCAGTAATTTCATTCTGTCTGTTGTAACCTAGCTACTCATGTGGACTGTACTCATTCAGGGATTTGACAGTTTCTTTCCATTGAGGCTGCTCAGCCTGCCAGTAAATAGTGTGACCTAACCAGAATTTCATAAAATTGCAACATAACCCCTTGACTTTTGAACTCAATGTCTCAACTAATAAAAGCAAGCATTCCATAAGCTTTCTTATCCACTCTATCCACCTGTGTAGCCACTTTCAAGGAGCTAAGAACTTGGACCCTGAGACCTCTCTGCTCAGCAGCACTATTAAGTGCTTAACAGTGTACTGCCCTTAACAGTGTACTGTCTCCTTGCATTTGCCCAACCGAGGTGCAACACCTCACATTTATCTGGGTAAATTCTACCTGCAATTTCTCTGCCCATATCTGCAACTGATCTATATCATGCTATGTTCTTTGCCAGTCTTCTACACTACAACTCCTCCAATCTTGGTATCATCTGCAAACTTCCTAACCCACCCATCTACATTTTCATCCAGGTCATTTATATACATTACAAACAGCAGAAGTACCAGCACAGTTCCCTGCAGAACACAACTAATTACAGACCTCCAGTTCAAATATGTCCCTTTGACCACTACCCTGTCTTCTATGTGCAAACTAGTTCTGAATCCAAACAGCCAATTCACTGTGGACCCTATACATTCTACTCTTCTGGATTAGCCTCCCATGGGGGACTTTGTGAAATGCCTTACTAAAATCCATGTGGACAACATCCACTGTTCTACCTTGATCAATCTGTCTTGCCTCGTCAAAAAACTCAATCAAGTGGGTAAGGCATGACCTGCCCTGCACAAAGCCATGCTGGCTCTCCCTAGTTAGGAATTGAATTGAATTGAATTGACTTTGTGACTTACATCCATGATATACACGAGGAGTAAAAATCTTTATGATACGTCTCCATCTAAATGTGCAATTTATAGTAATTTATAATAAATAGTATGTACAATTGGACAGTCAATATAACAAGGAAATACAATTGAATCAGCATGAATTAATCAGTCTGATGGTCTGGTGGAACAAGTTGAACCGGAGCCTAGTGGTCTGGCTTTTATGCTCCAGTACTGTTTTCTGGATGGTAGCAGCTGGTACAGTTCGCGATTGGGGTGACTCAGGTCCCCAATGATCTTCAGGTCCTTTTTACACACCTGTCTTTGTAAATGACCTGAATAGTGGGATGTGCCGGGCTGTCCGCACCACTCTCTGCAGAGTCCTGTGATTAAGGAAAGTACAGTTCCCATACCAGGCAGTGATGCAGCCAGTCAGGATGCTCTCAATTGTACCTCTGTAGAAAGTTCATAGGATTTGGGGCCCATACCAAACTTCTTCGACCGTCTGAGCTGAAAGAGGTGCTGTTCTGCTTTTTTCACCACACTGTAGGATGTACAGACCACGTGAGATCCTCAGTGATGCCAAGGAACTTAAAGCTGTTCACCCTCTCAACCCCAGATACACTGATGTCAATGGGGATTAGCTTTTCGTTATTCCTCCTGTAGTCCACAACCAGCTCCTTTCTTTTTGCGACATTGAGGGAGAGGTTGTTTCCTTGGCACCACTGTGTCAGGATGATGACTTCTTCTCTGGAGGATGCCTCATTATTATTTGAGATTAAGCAAATCAGTGTGGTGTCATCAGCAAATTTAATTAGCAGATTGGAGCTATGGGTGGCGACACAGTCATGGATATACAGAGAGCAAAGGAGGGGGCTTAGTACACAGCACTGAGGGCACCTGTGTTGAGGGTCAGAGGGGAAGAGGTGAGGGAGCCCAGTCTTACCATCTGCCAGTGATCTGATAGGATGTCCAGGATACAGCTACACAAGGCAGGGTGAAGGCTGAGGTCTCTGAAATTCCAGTCGAGCCTGGGTTTCCAAATGCTTATATATTCTATCCCTAAGAATTTTCTCCAGCAATTTCCCTACAACTGACTTCAAACTTCCTGTTCTGTAGTTCCCAGCATTTTCCCTTGTTTCCTTCTTAAATAGAGGTACAATATCACCTAATTAACAGTCATCTGCATCCTCTCCTGTGCCTACAGTGGAAACAAAGATACTGGCTAAGGGCCCAGCAATCTCGTCTCTTGCCTCCTTTAATAACCTGGGGTAAATCCATTCAGGCCCCAGGGAGTTATCCAACTTAATACTCATTAGGAGATCCAACACTTCCTTCTCCTTGACCTCCAAACACCGGAACATATCTATACACTCAGCTCCGATCTCCTGGTCCTCCGTGTCATTTTCCTTGGGAAATATTGAAGCAAAATACTCATTAAGTGCCTCACTCACCTTCTCCACATCCAAGCAAATGTTACCTTCTTTATTCTTGTGTATCCCTATCTTCTCCCTAGTTATCCTCTTGTTTTTGATGTATGTGTAGAATACCTTGGGATTCAGCTTAATCCTACTTCCCAAGAGCTTTACATGGCCTACCTGGCTTTCCTAATTCCTTTCTTTACCTCTTTTCTGGTTTCTTTATACTCCTCATGTGTTTTGTTTGATTCTAACTTCCAAAGCTTTACATGTTTTTCCCTTTTCTTCTTGATGAAATTCATCACCTCTCTGAGCATCCAAATTTCTCTTATCTTTCCATCGCTGTCTTTCCTTCTGACAGATACATACCTTTCCCATACTCTTTGCAATTGATCTTTAAATGCCCTCACTTGTCTGATATGGACTTGCCAGAAAACGGTTTTCCCAGATAACTCTTCTTAGTTCCTGCCTAATGCCCTTGTAATTTGCACTAATCCAATTTAAGAATTTCCTGCAATGACCATACCTGTCCTTATCTATAGCTATCCTGAAAGGTAAGGAGTTGTGGTCACTGTTCCCTAACTGATCATCGACAGAGAGGTTGATCACCTGGCCAGGCTCATTACCCAACTCCAGGACCATTACAGCCCCTCCCCTTGTTGGACCATCTACATATTAATTTAGGAAATCCTCATGGACACACTTAACAAATTCTGCCCCATCTAAACCCCTTACACTATGAAGTTTCCAGTTTATATTAGGGATTTTGAAATCCCCCATGACAAGACCCCTATTATTTTTACACATTTTCTTAATTTGTTTATGTACCTGTTCCTTAGTGTTCTGGTGGCTATTGGGTGGTCTGTAGTACAATCCCATCAGTGTGATTACACCTTTCCTATTCTTGAGTTCCACCCAAATGGACACAGTGTCTGAACCTCCATTATGTTTCCCCTCAGTGCAGCTCTGATATTCCCCCTGTTTAGTAGTGCAGGCCCCACTCCCCTTTTACCTCCTCCACTATCTTTTCTAAAGCGTTGAAAACCTGGCACAATAATCATTCATATCTGACCTTCTCTCAACCAAGTCTCTGTGATAGCCAGAACGTCACAGTTCCATTTAATGATCCATGCTCTAAGTTCATCCCCTTTTACCCATAATACTCCCAGCATTAAAACACACACACACTTCAAAATATGCATTACATCATACCAGGGTTATTTTGATTTTGCCTCTCAATACTTTCCTTGACCCCTTCCTTCCTATCCAATACTTCAGTTACTGAACTGGTGCTCAGTTTCCAGCCTCTGCAAACCTAGCTTAAACCCTCCCGAGTAACATTATCAAACATCCCAGCCAGGATATTCATTCCCCTCCAGTTCAGGTGGAACTCATCTCTCTTCCACAGGTCAGCACTTCCCCAGAAAAGGTCCCAATGATCCAAGAACTTTAAATACCATCACCCTGCACCATCAACTCAGCCACTCATTCATCTGTGCTATTATCCCATTCCTACCTGTATCAGTCCGTACATCGGGAGTAATCCAAAGATTACTATCTTGGAGGCCCTCCTCATCAGCCTCTTTCCTACATACTAACTTATGTCAACACTTTTGGTGCCAGTATGCATCATGATCTTTGGCTGTTCACCCACCCCCTTGAGAGTATCCTGCCATCTCTCAGATACATCCTGGATCCTAGCATCCGGAAGGGAACACACCACCCTGGTGTCACTTTTGCTGCCTTAGAATCCCCTCTCCATCCCCTTAACTGTCAGATCCCTCATCACTTTCGTACTGCCTGAATTTACCCTTCTCTGCTGAGCCTCAGAGCCGGCCACAGTGCCACTAGCCTGGGTGCTGCTGCTGTGCCCTGATGGGCCATACCCCACAATAATATGTGGATTTCAAAACTAGGGGAGACAACCACACTGGACTTGGTTTATACCAACACCCCACAGGCATACAAAGCAGCCCCCTGCCCCCATCTTGGCCACTCTGACCACATATCTGTCATTTTAACACCAGCATATAAACCACTGCTTAAACGTGTGAGAGCAGAGAAAAGGCAGATAAGTGTAACCACCTGGGTCGCCTCAGGCTCGCTCAGCTTGTTCTCGTCCAGGGGGAGCAGCCTTCAGCCCCGCCAAACTGGGCAATCAGCTTGTGTGGATGCTGTGTGATGTCCACGCCTCGCCAAATAACAGACAGGACACCATATGTGATTAAATGATTACAGTTTATAAAGATTATTATAACTAAGAAATTAATAACGATACAGTATACATGAAGGAAAAGAAAATAAAGAAAAGGCGCCAAATTTATCAAAGTCCAAACCACTTCGTGCACAACCATTGGAGCTCAATTACTGAAGTCTTCTGGCCACCATTCGATCCCCTCCGAACTCCTCGACTCACAGCTCAGGACCACCCGAAGTGGTCAACCAAGCACATCTATCTTCGTCTCCTCTCCTCAGGGTACCTCCTGGCCTTGGAACCCCGCTTGGGGTCTGTTCCTCGCCCAGTTTACAGCATCGTGTCCTCTCTCTCTCACCCCCTCGCACCGATCTCCCCAAAAGCCCGCCAACAATAGCTTACAGACTCAGAAGAAAGAACAACATTAATCCCAATTGGTTTACAAAGGAATACAATTCTCGTTGTCAGTAAATTTTAACCCACACAAGCTTCCAGCACTCTCTCGCAACAAAGAATCATTCCTACTTTTAACAAACAAAGAAGCCATTTTGATAAATATACGCAGTTGCAAAGAAAAGGAAGAAATTCCCTTTACACTAGGGTCTGGCCAAAAGGAACAGCCTCAGCACTACAAGACTGTTTTTTTGCACACAGACTGGGTGGGACATATTCAAGACAGCAGCCTCCTATGATGACCATACAGACATTGAGGAGTATGCTGAGGCAGTAAACAGCTATATAGCCAAATGCACGAAGGATGTTACTGTGATGAAAACTTTCACAACACGTGGTAATCAAAAGCCATGGATGACAACAGAGGTGCGTTCACTACTGAAGGCCCGTGACACAGCCTACAGATCAGGGGACAGGAGTGCGCTTTGCTCAGCCAGGACTGCGCTTTCACTAGGGATCAGGAAAGCGAATAAGGCCTACGCGGTCAAAATACATGGACGCTTCTGTGACAGGTGACACCAGACGGATGTGGCAGGGAATTCAAGCTCTGACATACTACAAGATCAGGCACAAAACTGATGACAGCGACACCTCTCTTCCAGACAGGCTCAACAATTTCTTTGCATACTTCAAAACAACAAACACTACAGCAAGGGGGAGAGCCAGTCCCTTCTTACCATCTGACCAGCCGGCTCCAATCATTGATTCAGAGCACACATGGAGGACCCTTGCCAGATCAACCCATGAAAAGCGGGAGGTCCCGACAACATCCCTGGACGTGTGCTCAATGAAAGTGCTGATGTATTAGCAGATGTCCTGACAGATATTTTCAACATCTCCCTTAGTCAAGCCATTGTCCCCAGATGCTTCAAAACCTCCACAATCATCCCTGTAGCAAAGAAATCAGTTGTAGCCTGTCTGAATGATTACCATCCCGTCGACCTGATCCCCATAGTGATGAAATGTTTTGAACGGCTTGTCAAGCCTCATATCACGGCCAGCCTCCCCTCATCGCTGGATCCTCTACAGTTTGCTTATCATCCCAACCGTTCTACGGAGTATGCAATATCCACCACATTGCACACAGCTCTCCCACTTGGACAATAAAGACACTTATGCCAGAATCCTGTGCATTGATTTCAGTTCAGAGTTCAATACCATCATCCCGCAGAGACTAGTGGAGAAACTGTTGCTGCTTGGCCTTAACACTGCCATATGTCGCTGGATTCTGGATTTCTTGACAGAGAGACCACAGTCAGTCCATGTTGGCAGGAACATCTCTGACTCCGTCACACTGAGCACTGGATCCCCACAAGGCTATGTGCTCAGCCCATTGCTGTTTACACTGCTAACACATGACTGTGCAGCCAGATTCAAGGGGAACCTGATTACTAAATTTGCTGATGATACCACAGTGGTGGGGCTCATCAGCAAAAATGATGAAACAATGTACAGGGAGGAGGTCAAACACCTAGAGAGCTGGTGCAGTGACAACAACTTGATGCTTAATGTCACCAAAACCAAGGAGATGATCGTCGATTTCAGACAGTCTCAGCCTGAGCACACACCCCTCAGCATCAGCGGCTCCACAGTGGAGAGAGTGGAAAACATCAAGTTCCTAGGGGTGCAGATCTCGGACAATCTCACCTGGTCCAGGAACACCACTGGGATTGTGAAACGGGCCCAGCAGAGATTGCACTTTCTGAGGAAACTTAAACAAGCATCACTCCTCACTAACATCTTAACTACATTCTATAGAGGCATGGTTGAGAGTGTGCTGACCTTTTGCATCACAACCTGGTACTCCAGCTGCAATGATGCTGACAAAAAAGCCTTGCAGAGGGTGGTTAGGGGAGCAGAGAAGTTTATTGCGGTCTCCCTACCTTCTGTCCAAGACCTCTTTCAGAGTTGATGCCTCCAGAAGACACGGTAGATCATTAAAGACCCCTCACACCCTCTCCATGAACTGTTTGTTCTTCTGCCATCAGGCAAACATTACAGGAGCATCAAAACAAAAACCACAAGGCTACTAAACAGCTTCCTCCCACAGGCAGTCAGACTGCTAAATAGCTGCTCTACTTGACTCTGCTTTGGATACTTTTAACTTACACTGGACACTTATAACTTGATTTTAACTGACATGTGGCTGTTGTGTTTTTACTATTTATTGTTGCATTTGTTATGTTATGATTGCTCTTGCCCCTGGGAAACACTGTCTCATTTTTGCCCTGCAGAGCTGATGTATGGTTGGAATGACAATAAATTTTTTGAATCTTGAATCAGTATCAGAGAGGTATACTTGTTGTTGAGGGGAATGGCTACAGGAAAACCTGCATGGACTGCTTAATCCCCTTACCTCTCCTGGTCGTCACTTATCTACCATGTGAAGCCTGCACTCTGAGTGTGACCAGCTCTTCAATAATCTCATCTATAATGTCTTCAGCCTCCCGGATATTCCTAAATGCATTCAACTCCAGCTCCAGTGATGGCAAGTATTCTAGAGGCAGGATGACATTCCCATGGCTGACAAGGGAAGTCAAAGCCAGGTCATTGAGTGTATTTAATGTGGAGGCTGATAAATTCTTAATAAGTCAGGGTGTGAAAGGTTATGGGGAGAAGGCAAGAGAATGGGGTTGAGAGGGAAATGGATCAGCCATGATCAAATGGCGAAACAGACCCAGTCAGCTGAATGGCCTAACTCTGCTCCAAAATCCTATGGTCTATATGGTTCACAGAAAATGGAGTTACATATAGACAGAGTGTGGAAGAAGACTGTTGGAATTCTGGCCTTCATCAGTCAGAACAGTGTGTGTAAAAATTGGGAGCACGTGGCAGTATTGTAGAAAATTTTGGTGAGGTTGCATTTAGAGTGTTGTATTCAGTTTGTATTCATCTTGCTGGTGAAAAGATGTTATTAATCTGGAAAGAGTGCAGTAAAGATTTACAAGGATGTTGCCTTGACTGAGTTAAAGGGACAGGATGTCAAGACGAGGACTTCCATTGGAGTGAATATACAAACTGCAGAACATATAATTTATTCACAGTCACTGTGGGGAGTCAAAATAACAGTGAAATGGGATGTTTTTCTGTTACTGTACTTGTTTATTAAATCTCTAGCAATCCCCAACTTAGATCTGGTGAAAATCTCTGGCCAGCAGGAGATTGAGCGATGCTTTTATAGAGATGCAGAAAATCAAGTGGGTAATGGATTGGAAATGTTCTCACAAAATGCTGTCAATGTGATGAGCTTGGATTGGCATCTTGGTCAGCATGAATGAGTTGGGCCGAAGGGCCTGTTTCCATGTGCCCTGACTCTCCAAATGCATGTGCAATTTTCAGTGGCCAATTAACCTACCAACAATCAGGCATTTAGGATGTGGAAGAAAGACATATTTCAATGTGATGTATTCATCTGAAGAGCTCCTTCAGACTCAAGAACTCATGACGCTCTGGAATCCTCCTGTGCACTGTTTCACCCACTTCTCCACCATCTCTGTCTGGCTGATACACTGACACCCAATGGTTGTCAGTTAGTATTACAACAATCAGTTTGATTGAAGCCTGAATATTTGGAGATTTTCCTCTGACTCCCAGTGGTTGCAGTATATCACTGCAAGGTAACAGATGCTTTCAGTCATATTGACTTCAATCCAGACACAAGGGTCTGCAGACGCTAGGATCTGGAGCCACACACAACCTACTGGAGGAACTCAGCATGTTGAACTGCATCAATGGAAAGAAACTGTCGAGTCCCTGAATGAGGACAGTATAAATGAACATCTGGATTACAACAGACAGAATGAAGTTACTGAATTGAAGAAAACCTCCTCCTGTTGCAAATCAGAAGCAAAAACTCTTGCCAGCACTGGACAGACAATATACATTGTACATCAGTAGTGGAGGGAATGAAATGGAATGTCAGTGAGTTGAACATATACATCTCCAAATGTACCAACTCATGGATGTCAACGATCAAGTCAACACAACAATGAAATAGCAAAATCAGAGTTCAATGAACAAAAGCTCAGATTAAAGCTCTATTGAAGACACCAATTAAATGCAAATTATTGCAAGGTAATGATGTATTAACAGAAAAAGCCAGCGAGAGTGCAGGAATTGTATAATGTGACATATTCATCTGAATATGAGTCAGCTTACAGAGAGGAGGTGCAGCGGCTAACGGACTGGTGCAGAGCCAACAACCTGTCTCTTAATGTGAACAAAACAAGAGAGATGGTTGTTGACTTCAGCAGGGCATGGAGCGACCACTCCCCGCTGAACATCGACGGCTCCTTGGTAGAGATCATAAAGAGCACCAAATTTCTTGGTGTTCACCTGACGGAGAATCTCACCTGGTCCCTCAACACCAGCACCATAGCAAAGAAAGCCCAGCAGCGTCTCTACTTTTTGTGAATGCTGAGGAAAGTCCATCTCCCACCCCCCATTCTCATCACATTCTAAAGGGCTTGTATTGAAAGCGTCCTGAGCAACTGTATAACTGCCTGGTTCCGAAATTGCACCATCTCGGATCACAAGACCCTGCAGCGGATAGTGAGGTCAGCTGAGAAGATCATCGGGGTCTCTCTTCCCGCCATCACGGACATTTACCCTACACGCTGCATCTGAAAAGGAAACAACATTATGAAGGACCCCATGCACCCCTCATACAATCTCTTCTCCCTCCTGCCGTCTGGGAAAAGGCTTCGAAGCATTCGGGCTCTTATGACCAGACGATATAACAGTTTCTTCCCTCAAGCTATCAGACTCCTCAGTACCTGAAGCCTGGACTGACACCTTGCCCTACTGTCCTGTTTATTATTTATTGTAATGCCAATACTGTTTTGTGCACTTTATGCAGTCCAGTGTAGGTCTGTAGTCTAGTATAGATTTCTCTGTGTTTTTTTATTATTACATAGTTCAGTCTAGTTTTTGTACTGTGTCATGTAAACCATGGTCCTGAAAAACGTTGTCTCATTTTTACTATGCACTGTACCAGCAGTTATGGTCGAAATGACAATAAAAGTTGACTTGAATAGCTCCTGTAGTCTCAGAACCTCCTGGCACAGTGGAATTCTCATGTGCACTGTTTCACCCATACAGTCCAGCAGTGTCTTTGTGCCTGACTGTTACACTGACACCCAGAGACTGTCGGTTACTATTACAGCAGCCAGTTTAATTGAAGGCTCAATATCTGAAGTTGTTCCTCTGACCCCTAGTGGTTGCAGTTATTATTGCAGGGAAACAAATTGTTGAATCAAATTGGCTACAGACGAAATCAGCATCTGAACTCCAACAGAAAGAATGAAATCATCACTGAGGGATAAATAACTACAGATGTTGCAAATAAGAAGATAAAAACTACAGAAATTACAGGACAGACAGTATCTATTGAGAAACAAACTAATTTCACAAGCCTCCCACCAGAGTTGAGGAAATTAGACATTTTAAGGTTTAAAACTAAGTATTTTGGAAAAAAAATCCATTCACTCTAACGTCCACTCTCCACGATGACCAAGAGACCATGGCACTGCTGCTTGATCACCCTTAAAATCAGCTTGTCAGAAATAAACAATTCCTTTGGGATCACATTGGGGTTGGGGAGTTTGGAAAGGAGGACATTTCATGAACTGGGTATGTCTACCATTCACACTAACAGGAACATGCTGCCCCCTGGACTTTTGATATCGTCCTTTTAAAATCTCCCACTTGCCAACTATTTGTTTATCTGTATTTAATCAGAGTCAGTCTTGCTCCAGTTAAAGACTTTACCATATGGACCTCTCTGATAGGAAAATAATAGATCTATTGATTCTCCCTTCCTTTCCATCACAATTTTAAAACTATAATTCTAGAATAGTGATCACTAGACTCCCCAACTTACACTTCAGTTACTTGGCCCACCTTTTGCCTCAGAGTAGGTTCAGTAGGACACCTTCCAAATAGGTTCCTCTATACAATGTGTGAGGACACTATCTTGGACACCCCACACAAATTCTTCCCCATCCAGGCCCTTTGCACTCTGGGTGCTCAGGTAACACTAGGAAATTTGATATTTTCTTTGAGCACTCCTCTACTATTCTCACAACTATGTGTGATTTCTCCACACGTCTGCTCCTCTAGTTCCCACTGATTACTGGGGGATCTGTAATTAGCCAGTCCAAGGTGATCATCCTCTTCTTATTTCTACGTTCTACCCAAATGCCCTCACTAGATGACCCCTCAAGAATGTCCTCTCTAAGCACTGCTGTTATGTCCTCTGTTTTCAAATGACAACACCCTCTCCAGTCTTATCTGTCCCTCTGTCATGCTGAAAGCATCAGTATCCCTGAACACTGAGCTGCCCCTCTCTCAGGCACATTTCTGTTATGGCCACAATATTCCAGTTACTAGAAGCAATCAACAATCCTCTCATTTAATCCATCCTACCTGTTAAGATAAATGTATGGAACTAGATTTGAGCAGGTGGAACTCGTCAGCCTTCGATGGCAGCCCGCCCAGGAGAAGGAAAACTCTGATTTTAAACCTCTGCTGCCTTGCGGCCATACCCACCCTTGGAAAAGGCTTCGGGAGTAAACGCCAAGGAAGAAATCCAGAACTGGGTTCCCTATGACAGTTTGATGTTGTTTATAACATCACTCTGGCAACCTCTGCGACGACACTGGTGCCAAGCTGTATTGGTGCTTGCCCTTCGCTTCGACTACATCAGTGACATGGAGAGGGGAACACACTGCACGGACAACAGCCAGTTCTTCCAATCTTCCCACCCAGGCTTGTACCTGAGAGGACACAGTCCAGCAGAGGCACAAATCCATGATCCCTGGGATCAACAGCTGCCTACCATGGAACTAGACATGATCTAAATCAAAGGTCTTACTTGCCACTTCAAGGTAACATGACGATCCTGATTGCTGGGCGAACACTATTTGGTTGCTGACTATACACCTGTCTTCTCACTGACTTCACTTTCCTGTGTCTCTTTGCCAATCTGGTTTAAACTTTCCCTTGTTGTCACCACATACTACCCTGAGATTCATTTTCTTGAGGCATCAGAGTAAATACAAAGAAACACAGTCATGTCAATGAAAAACAGTTCACATGCCAGACAAGAAGCCAATGAACAGAAGACAACAAATTACAAATACTAAATAAAAAAGAAACAAAATGATAACAATAAATAAATAAATAAATAAATCAATCAATCAATCAATAAATCAATCAATCAATACACAAAACAAGAGCTTGAGACGAAGAGTCCTTGAAACTGAGAACATAGTTTGCGGGAACAGTTCATTGTTGGGGTGAGTGAAGTTATCTCATCTGGTTCAAGAGCCTGACCTCTCCCAGATCCACCTATCAAATGTCCTACTCCTAATCCATACATCAAGTAAAGAGAACCTCCTCCAATACCACTCTCCAGACTCCTTCCTGCACTACACCCACTATCCAGTGCTATCTAGTGCCCCATCCTCACTTCACCGAACATCCACACCACACAGACATTGACACAATCACAATCACCATCATCATCAGGAGTTTCACTCTCATCAATGTGATCAATGTCCCACCATTTATTCCGGCAGACCACGGCCCTATCTACACATCAGCATGTAAAAGCCAGTCAATCAGAGCCCAATATCTGTCCCATCACACACACACAATACAGTCATAATCAATCTGGTGTCAATTCCACCATTAAACCAGATTCACATCCTTCCGTTCTATGTGCTGAAAGGATTCCATTACCTTCTGTTTCCATGGGTCCACTGTATTTGATCTGATGGTACCTTCACATCACTGTTTACAAGGTGACCTTCTTTTCTCTAAAACATGGCTTCTCCTCCACTATAGTTAGCCAAGCTCTTAACCATGACTTTTTCACTTACAACACTCTATCTCTCTCTCCATTATCACCTCCCACTCAGCAGCAGTTCCACAGGCACCCACAAATCATTTATCATTCTGTCATTTTCACCCCTCCGAGGTAATATTATTGACAGACAAATCTTCCCTCCTCTTCCATGTAACAATCAATCGAGATTATTTCCTCACAGCTGCTCAATTCACTCTTCTGCAAATCAAACTTGTTTAACTTGTTCCCATCCCAACTTCCGGAAATGCAAAGGCTCCTTTCAGATGAGACAGTGTTTCATTTGCACATCTCTGAATTACTGAAGTGTAGTTGATTCCCTGCTCAGGATGTGGACTCCTCTACACTGGGGAAACCACAAACCCAGAGACTGCTTTCAAGAGTTGTTTATTCTGACAGATTCCACTTTGTTCCCACATGAATTCAACACCCCACTCTGATCATCATCACTTTGACAACTCAATGAGAAGCTTAAGGAAGGATCTCTTATCTCCAATTAGGCACATTACGGATAACCAGCCATTCCAATTTGTGACAGAAACGTCTAGTTCTGATGAAGAGCATCCACCAAAATGTAACATAAACCAATTTTCTCTATCTCCACAGATGCTGTCTGACCTACCCTTCTCACTCCTATCGCCCTTTTCCATACCTGGCTGTATTCCAGCCATCAGCTGTTTCACGCACGACCACTCCCATCATGTGCTGTCTGATCTGCCCATCCAGCTCAGATTGCTCATATCGGCTCTGTACCTGCACCATATTCCTCCAGTCACAAACACTGCTCAAGCCGCTGAGTTTATCCAGCAGACTGCTTGTTGCCCCAGATTCCAGCATCTGCAGGTTTCCGTGTCTCCTGCTCACCCTTATGTTGATCCCTTGCTTCCTGATAGTATTCCACTGGAGTCTGTGTTGCAGTGAACAGTTAGTTTTTCATGGACTGTGGACCAGGATCTCTCTTTGGGGGCTTTGCTTTTGTTTACCTAGTGGGTGGTGGAAATGCTGATGCTTTATGCTAGAATTAGTGGGGGAGGGTTGATGCTGCTTGTGCGTGGGAGGGGACACGGGTCTTAGGGGTTCTTATGTTTTTTTATGTCATTCATTCTTTGGGGTCTTCTGTTTCGAGGATGTCTATAGAGAGTAAGAATTTCAGGTTGTGTACTGTATACATTCTCTGATATTAAATGGAACCGTTGAAATATTGGTTTGATACAAGGAAACGAACGGGTTTCACAGCCCTGTCTCTCCCTGTACCCTGCAACGTGTTGTCCCGTTGGCCGTTGAGCTCCCCTCCGGTGAGGCCCACCCTCAGACTCCTCCATTCACGGACTGCGGACTACCGGACACGAAAGCTGAGCGCTGGCGCCTCCTTCCTCCCGGCTCGCGGTTGTGCTGTTGGAGGAATGCGCGCGCTTGACTCCTCGTCACGTGCGCTCACCCGTCAACCAATCGGCGCCTCATTTTCTCGCGCTCTCCTCCCGCGCCCGGAGCCTTTGCCGCGCGCTCGCCCCTCGCCAGTCGCGCGCTCGCCCCTCGCCAGTCGCGCGGACACCGGGAGACTAATCAGCGCTCAAAGCCTTTGACAAGTGCGAGTCGGGGAGGCCATATGTCACCTTCTGGCCGGTCCCCCAGTCAGAGCTTTTACCGTATCTCGTGTTCCCCAACCCCACTCTCTCCCCGAATCACCTCCTGCCGGCTGCCCCCGACCTCCAGTGGGAACCTCGACCAGCCCACACTCGGGTACCGACCATTGAGAATCAAATTCGCGGCTCCAACAGCTCCCAACCCCCTCCTATCATGTGACGGCCGATCTTCCAATCACAGCTTGCCAATCTTCCCGCCCGCGCTTCGGCTGTTGGGTTTTGAATGAACAATCCCGCCCCAGATCATAGAAAAGATCGGTCGGTAGTTGGTTGGTGCTGCAGGGTCTATGCCAGTGGTTCCCAACCTTTTTTTGGCCATGCCCTACCTAATCACCTCTAAAATCCTGATGCCCCCTGTGGTGATATATAATTCTTATTATTTAAAAAGTGAACACCTATTCACCTGGAGGAAGCCTAAAAGACCATTAACTTGGTTTAAACAAGCTTCCAAAGAACATGGCATTCATGAAAGAGAAAAATAAAAGAACCAAAGGACTGTTAAAGTTCTGAGGAAGAAATTACTAAGAAATTGTAAAAAAAAACATTAAGTGATATTAAAATAATAATAAATAAATAAAACAATGTCGATTCGTTTCTACAGCATACAAAGACAGATACACCGTTTAAAAGAGATGACGCAATGTACACACCTTCACACCACCAAGAACCGAAAGCTACTGCAAAAAGCAGCATTGGCGCGACCTCGTACGAGTTTCTTACGCGTTTGGACTTGTTCATTCGTTCCTTCCTACATCAGTCAATTCATTAATTTAATTATGAAAGCCATTTGATGGTTGTAATGATGGTGATACACTATATATACAGTACATACGCAATTACACATGTACATACACACAAGTATTTTTATGTATGCATACTGTATATACACATTTGTATTAACTCGCACACACACTCTTACTCACACAGACTTACTAGAAAAAAATCACTGTTAATAACTCATTCTCGAATTGCCCCCCTTAAAAATCAAATTACCCCACTGTGGGGCGTATGCCCCACGTTGGGAACCACTGGTCTATGCTGACAGGACAGGCAGTTTCACTAGTCCTGATATTCACAGTTTTTCCATTTGACTTACCGGAACATCTGCAATAATTCCTCAATGTAGTTGATAAAGTCGTCATGAGAAACCTCCTCCCCACTGTTCTGCTAATGCCAGTGAGGCACTGCGTGAGCTCTACCTTGCCGTCAGTGACTTTCACATCAAACACTGGATCTGGTTTATGCTAACATACCAGGTGGCTATGAAGCAGTGCCTCGACACCACATTCACTCATCTGTAATGCTAATTGCAGCATACAAACGGATCAAACCAGTTCTAAAGGTGGTGAAAACCTGGTCTGAAGTTCCAATCTACCTATGGCAACCATCGAGGAGTATGTGGATTCTGTGACTACATAGAGAAGTGTACTGAGGATGTTACCATTACGAAACCCATCCGGCTGAGGGTAAATCAGAAGCCATGGCTCACTGCAGAGCTCCGTGCACGGCGGAGGGATCCTGCTGCTCCCTTTAGATCAGGGGATGCGACTGCTCTCAGGGAAGCAAGAACTGTGCTTTCCCGCTCCATCAGGAATGCGAAATGGGAACATTCCCGGAGAATTTACAGCCACTTCTGCGATACCAGAGACGAGAGCCGCATGTGGCAAGACATTCAGAGGATTACAGATTACAAATCTATCCTGTGCGTCAGAGACCAGGATGCTTCACTGACAGGCTGAATATCTCCTACGCCCAGTTTGATATGCAGAACAAAGCGCTGCCGAAGAAGGCACGCGTCCTCCCTTGGGAGCAGACGCTGCGCCTGGCTGAAGCTGAGGTAAACAAGACTCTGGCCAGAGTCAATCCACGCAAAGCTGCGGGGCTCGATAGCATACCGGGTCGGGTTCGGAAAGATTGGGCAGCCCAGCTGACAGTGTTACTGACGCATATATTCAACATCTCTCTGGAACTCGGATCCCCGGTTTTCAAGGCGGCAACAAATATCGGTGTCCCAGTGTTGTTTAGCCTCGAACATGGACGAGTTGGACGTTGATGTCGCTGTCCTGGTGAAGGGGTTCGGGAAAAAGTCAGTGGAAGGAACAAGGTAACAGGATCACATGGAAGTAAAACCTCTTCTACATAGGGTTGGATTAGCTGTGAAAAATAAAATATTTATCCCAGTGGGCGGTGTTAACAGTGATGTCAATCATGTTGAAAGGCAGCCAACACTGAAACAGCAGCACCTCAGGAACTTCATGGAACTGCAAAGTGATACTGACTCAACAGAGACCTCTAGTGGCTGACATGATGATGACGGTAATGAGGTAATTGGCCTGGCAGCCATGGCTGGACTTTCCCCAGTAAAATCTAAAAGAGTGTAAACACACAAGACTGATGGTGGAGAGTAAGAAAGGAAACAGGAGGTCTGTTATTAACCAACAGATCCAGAAAAAAATGATGAATGATTCATGGAAGTTGTTGGGCTGAAATTCGATGAACTGAGAATATATAAAAATTGCATCCATATGTGGGCATTCAAATTTTAGTTACTATGCTGATATCCTAGCAAATAAACCAGGATACCAGTGCAGCATACAAGCTCGACAAATAGTTTAGAGATGTATGACATGCCAGAAAAGAAACCCCAGATCAACAAAGAAGCTACCTCAACTAAGCACTCCTTCACTTTCCAGTCCATTTTTGCATCCACTAATGGACTACATTCCTTTACTGAAGTGCAAAGGGTTTTGAGATGGGTCAGTAATAATGGGCACGTTTTCAAGCTGGGTGAAGCCAGCCCAGCAAGAAAAGCTCCTGCCACACACACAACCAAAACTGTGATTAAGGACTATAATCCTAGATGGGGATTGCCGTGCCACATTGACTCTGACCAAGGAACACATTTCACTGGAAATGTTTGTCTATAATGGCATCATCAAACAACGGCTGACTAAGTATCATGATGAAGACGTACCATGGCCTACAGCTATTCCTTTGCTTTTATTCAACATCAGGGCAACCCCAAACAAGAACACAAAACTGAGCCCATTTCAAGATATGGCGGGGTGACCTATGTCAGTACTGGGTGCTCTTGATCTGGGAGAGGCTAATATACATTTTTTTGTCAGATAGTTTAGTTGATTATTGTGCAAATCAAACACAAGCTGCTCAGTCTGTTTCTCAGCACATTTCTGTTGGTTGTAGTGGTGCATCCGAATGAGGACACACCTTGTTTCCTGGTGAGTGGGTCCTGGTCAAGGAACTACATAAGAAACCCCCAAAAGAGTGGTTAGGTCCTTACCTGTTAATTGCCATTTCTGATACAATATGAACTGAGGAAACAGCTACCTGAAGACGCTTTGTTATCTTCTTATAGCCTTCTCCTGCTTTGTGGGCATCATTTATTTTAATTTTCAGAGTGCTAGACAGCTGCTTAGATGGGCCAATGGCTGCTGATTGTTGGAACAAGGTTTGAGGTGTCAGGGTATTTATAAAGCTTTGAAATTTGCATCATCCGGCCTTTCCTAGTGATCACTGTGAACAAGCCATAGCACTGACAAGTTAATTAATGTCTGAGACCTTGGTAAAAGTTATCCGAGAGCTCAAATCTCTTGGGGTGCCCAAACTTTTGCATGGTGCTCCTTTCCTTTTTTCACTCTAAAATTGTACAAAACAAAAATAATATACTAATCTTGCTGAAAATGGTGAAAAGAATGTTTCATCTTTAACATTATGACATTTGGAGATCAGTTCATCTTCTACTCACTTAACTATTCAAAGTAACAGAGATTTTGACCAGGGGTGCCCAAACTTTTTCATGCCATTGTAACTCAAAGATTTTTCCGCATCATTTTGAAATGTTTATTCGCTGTCGGTACTTCTCGACTCTTTTCATCTTTTTAATAGTTGCCTCTTTCTCAGGCGCAGGTGGGATAGTAGAAGGCGATCCCAGTTTGCACCACGTTCCGTGAATCCACTCATGTTTCCCTGTCATGTTCAATGCTATTCTAGTCATCAGTAGAACTTGAAATGGGCCTTTCCATCAAGGAGAAGGAGAATCTTTATCCAGTGATTTAATAAGCATGTAATCTGGTTTGAAGGGGTGTGCATTCATTTTCCCTGGTCTGAGCCATGCCTGCATAACCTTCGCATGGTTTGGTTGTACAGCTCCACTACAGTTAGAGCAGTTTGTAAGGTATTTTCATCCATCCCGATAAGGCTGGCCTAGGTATGGGTCATTGGGTAATGCCTCTGGACACTTTAATCCTGGTCCTTGGCAAACATTTGCAAGTGTGTTTTTAAGTATCCTATTCATGCTTTCTACTAATCCAGATGACTGGGGTTGATATGGAATATACACTTGTCAATTGAAAACCAACACCTGGCTAAGCGCATAGTGATTTGAGCTGTGAAATGAGTTTCCCTGTCACTATTGATATTAGTGGGGACTCTAGCCCTTGGGATTATGTCTCTCATGAGACACTTTACTATAGTGATACTGGATCTGCTATTAGGGAATGATACAGGGTAGGTGACAGAAGTTTGTGTAGGGGAACACTTTGCATCCAGTGACCACAATGCCATAAGTTTCAAAGTAAATGCAAAAATATAGGTCTTGTCTGTGAATTGAGATTCCAAATTGGAGAAAGGCCAATTCTGATGACATCCAAAATGAACTGGCAATTGTGGATTGGGAAAGGCTATTTTCTGGGAAAGCTGTACTCGTTAAGTGGGAGGCCTTCAAAAGAAAAATTTTGAGAGTACAAAGTTTGTATGTGCTTGTCATAATAAGAAAAAGTAAAGGTAACAAGCATAGGGAACCTAGGTTTTCAAGCAATATTGAGGCCCTGGTTAAGAGAAAAAATAAAGTGCACAGCATGTATAGGCAGATAGGAACAAGTGAGGTGTTTATGGAGTATAAGAAATGCAAGAGAACACTTTGGAAAGAAATCCAGAGTGTTAAACGAAGGCATGGACTTATTCTAGCAGACAAGGTCAAACAGAATCCTAAGGGATTCTACAGAAATGTTAAAAGCAAAAGGATTACAGGGGACAAAATTGGTTCTCTGGAAGATCAAGACTCTATTCCATTTGTGGAGCCAGAACTGATGGGGGAGATCTTAAACATTGTTTTTTTTGCATTTGTATTTGCTCAGGAGATGGACACCGAATCTATAAAATTGAGACAAAGCAACATCGACTTCATGGACCTCGTTCAGATTAAAGAGGAGAAAGTTTTGGAAACCCTGAGGCAAATCAGGCTGGATGGCTACCCAAGGCCTGATAAAGTGTCCCCTTGGATCCTACAACTGCAGAATAACAGAATTACAAGTACAGAAATTGCTGGGGACCTGGAAGAAATATTTACAAAGTAGATTATCCTAGTGACAGGAGAGGTACGAGAGGATTGGAGGATAGCAAATGGCGTTCTGCTTTGTTTTTTTTTTAAAAAAGGCTCAGGACAGAAACCAGGATATTATAGACCGGGGTGTCTGACATTAGTTGTGGGAAAGTTATTGGAAGGTATTCTAAGGGACCAGATATATAAGTATTTGAAAAAAATACTGATTGAGGTTAGTCAGCAGGACTTTGTGTGTGGTAGGTCAAGTCGAACTGGTCTCAGAGTTTTTTGAGGAAGCTATCGTAAAAGTGGATGAAGGCAAGACAGTGGATGTTGACTACATAGAATCTAACAAGACACTTAACAATGTCCTGCATGGTAGGTTGGTCAAGATTATTCAATTGCTCAACATTCAGGATGAGGTAGTAATGGCAGATGGAATTTAATGCAGACAAGTGCAAGGTTTGCACAGTGAACGGGAGGGCACTGAGAAGTGTGGTAGAACAAAGAGATCTGGGAATACAGGTCCATAATTCATTGAAAGTGGCATCATAGGTAGGTAGGGTTGTAAAGAAAGCTTTTGGCACATTGGTGGCAAAAAGAGCGTAGAAGGTTGAGGGGGTACTTGATAGAGGTGTTTAAAATTATGAGCGGGATAGATAGAGTTGACATGGACACGCTTTTTCCATTGAGAGTAGGGGAGATTCAAACAAGAGGACATGAGTTGAGAGTTCGGGGGCAAAAGTTTAAGGGTAACATGAAGGGGAATTTCTTTACTCAGAGAGTGGTAGCTGTGTGGAACGAGCTTCCAGTAGAAGTGGTAGAGGCTGGTTCAGTATTGTCATTTAAAGTAAAATTGGTTAGGTATATGGACAGGAAAGGAATGGAGGGTTTTGGGCTGAGTGCGGGTCAGTGGACTAGCTGAGAGTAAGTGTTCGGCATGGACTAGCAGGGCTGAGATGGCCTGTTTCCGTGCTGTAATTGTTATATGGTTGTAGGTCTTCGTAAATCAATGTATTAATTGTAGGAAGCAAAAAAAAAAAAATCTCCCTCTCTTGTACTCCTTCGAAGTCCTTACCTGGTCCCCCAAAAAATCCAGATCGAGAGTAAAAATTATTACATTCTTGTTTACACTTGTGTACAGGAAATTACATTAAACAATCTTGAATCTTGAGTCTAAGAGCCTTTGTTACTGGAAATACCTTCACAGATGTTCTCTCTACTTTCTCCTTTCCAAGCAAAATAATTCCAGCTGTTCCATTGCCTAACTGATGTCCATTATTTCTGGAATCATCCTAACATTCTCTCAGGGTGATTAATCACTCCTCTGATACTGTGTCCTGAATTATGGATAATATATACATTAGGATAATATAAACAGATAGAAAATGGATTATTCTTTTGTCAGAATCAGTTTTATATATGAATAGACATCATTGTTTCCTTCCCTCTAACATTCTGATCATTTGGCTTTAAAGGGATTACCTACAAATGGGACGATCTCATCAGCAGGTTTTGGGTACATTTTGGCTGTTCTTGCTGTGGAGATGGTGTGAATACTATATACTGTGTCAGGAGTATAATTCTCACATCCCTGTGGCTGTCAGTGATACACAAATAACGTTAATACTCCAGATTGTTGTCAGTGATATGATACCTGCACACCCAGACTGTTAGTTGGTCAAGGATGGGGCTCACATCATCGTTGGTGACTATAACATGGGTGAACTGACAATGTAGGAGCAGACATCTGTGTCCAAGTGCAGATGGTGCATGTCATACAGACAGGAGCATTCCCAATGGCCTGGGTACAGTTGTCCTCCATTGTGCCAGAGATTGCAGCGTGGAAGTTACTGTCACAGAATTTTCACTGAAGTGTGTGGTACATTTTGTAGATAGTATACACTGCATTCACGGTATATCAGTGGTGGAGGGAATGAACTGGGGTGTGGGTGGACAGACTGTATACATCACCAAATGTACCCAAACGTGCGGTGCCAACTATCAAATCTACACATCTGTAAAACAGCAAAAGATGCAAAGAATGGCCAAAGTACAGTCCTATTAAGAAAAGATCAGATCAAGCCTCTGCAGTCCTGCCACGTGCAGGTGTGAACAATGATGGATCATTAAAAGTGAAATAAATGAGTCGACTCCAATAGAACCAGCTTCCAGGAGGGTGGAGCCCAGCACATGAGAGCTAAAGACCAGGCATGAATGCTTTATGATGAACTTCCCTTAGAAACATTATGAAACAGTTCATATTAGATTAGGTTGGTTTATTGCCATTTACACCAGAGTGCAATCAAATTCTTTCTTCATGTGAAGCTGATAGAGAGTGGCCAATAGACATGATGATAAGAAATAAATTTATAAACAGAAAACAGCACAATGGTACAGGTGTTGTTGTGCAGTGGGAGGTAATGCCACAAAACAACACACCACAATGACAGAAATGTAATAAAGAAGAGAATGGTGTGAGAATGTGGCAGCACCACCAGGAAGGAGATGTGAAAGACTTGATCAGCTCAGGAGACTGATATCAAGGGCAAAAAAAAAAACATTCTTCCGTCTGGATATTCAGGATTTTCAGCTCCTCAACATTCTCCAGAAGGTAGCAGACTGAAAAGGGAATGGTCAGCGTGCTATGCATCCTTGACAATACCACGAGTCTTCCTGAAGGAATGCACCATGAAGACAGACTGGATGGCAGGAATTAAAAAGCCTCCGATGGACTGGGCTGTGTTTAACACTCTCTTCAGGTTCAGATGGTCAGGAGCAGAGCAGTTGCTGTACAGGAGTGTGATGCAACCTGTCTGAATGTGTTCCACATGAGTCTGTAGAAATTTGAGAGATTCCTGACAGACATTCTCCATAGAGGTTGAACAAATCCAGTGATCCAACACAGCCTTTATCAAAAGCCTTTCCATAGTCAACAATGCATAAGTAGATAGTCTTTTGTGCCCCAATGCATCTCTCCATGATGTTTCTCATTGCAAATATGCCTTCCCTTGTTCTTTTGCCTTAACGAAAACCAAACTGCATTTCTCCAATTTTATCGCTGATTGAACCTTTCATTCTGCTGAGCACTATTTTCAACAGTAGCTTGACGCAGTGAGACATTATGCTTGTCCTGTGTTCGTTACATTTTATTGTCCTTGGATTTTTTGGTAAGGCGATAAATAATGATTTGAGAAAGCCTTCCAGAAGATTTCCTGTCATATAACTGTTGTTTAATATCACTAAAAGGTTCATTTTTCCTTTCGGACCAAGTGATTTCAGAATTTCAATGGAATTCTTATCTTCACCTGCCGCCTTTCTGATTTTTAGACTCCACATCGCACTTACCATCTCTGACATCAATATTTTAGGTTGGATAGTCATTTGATTTAATTCTGGTAAATCCTCAATCCTGATATCTTCAAATAATTCTGAGATGTACTCAACCCATCTGTCCACGATCTCTTCTTTTCATAGCATGGATTACCACTACCGCCTTCAATGCACCCAGTTGGTGGCATGGTCCTCGTTAATTTTGTCATATTCCTTACCTTTTGGTGAAGACCTCTGCAATCATAACTTTGTTCATACTGCTCAATTTCTTTGCACTAATCATTCATCCAATTCTCTTTCGCTTCCTTGCATTTTCTTTGAATCAAGCGGTGTAGGGCTTTGTATCATTCATTATCCCGATGTTTTACCTTTCTTCTTTCTTCAGTTAACTTACTCAGCTCATCGGTGAACCAAGGGTTATGTCTTTTGCTCTTTTTCCGAAAACTCAAAGTCTTTTCCGCAACATCTGTCACTGTTGTTTTAAACTCTTCCCAGATGTTCTCCACTGCCATGTTACTACTCTCGTCATCTAAGACTGAAAATCTATTCTCTGTTTCGACCAAATATTTGATCTTTTTTGCTTCATCCTTGATCAGTAAATCAAGGTCCATTTTATGGTTTGGCCTTTCTCATCTTCTTCAATCGCACACTCATGTCCAATACCACAGGGTTGTGATCTGTATAACAGTCAGCACCAGGGTACATTTTCACCTGCTTCACTCCATTCCTGAACCGATTGGGTACTAAAATATAGTCAATTTGGTTTTTTACTGAACCATCAGGACTGGTCCACATGTACAGTCTCCGTTTTGGCAAACTGCAATCATTAGTTTGTTAGTTTTTGCAAACTCAACCTGTCTTTCTCCGCAGTCATTTCTTTCCTCAAGCCTGAAGTGTCCCACAGTCAAAACTTCTCTTGCGCTGCCATTGTTGGCATTAAAATTACCAAAAATCAGAGTTACTTCATTGTTTTTAGTCTTTTTCATTAGCTTTTCAATTTCTTCGTATCGACTTCATCATCATCATAGTCCGTGCTTGGCATATAGACCTGTATGAAGTTAATGTCAAATGGTTTAGCTGAGATTGTAATCACCATCTCTCTTTCGCTAATGGATACACTGCCTTTGGTAGTTCTCGCTGTTTCCTTGTCTACCAAAATTCGAACTCCGTGCTTACGTTCACTTCCTCCTGAACGGATCAGTTGGTCTCCGTCACCCCTTTTGAGTCATCTCCCCTCTGTCCATCTCCTTTCACATAGTCCGAATATGTTTATTTTCAGTCTTTTCATTTCCATAACCACATTTTCTAGTTTAACTCATATAAGAAGAGATCCAATTTCCATGCAGCTATCCTGACATGAGGATTTGCTTGATGTCGACCCTGGTAGTCTCATTCCTACTGTTGCCGGACACGACTCCACTACTGTTATTCGTGGCTCCATTAACATTGATGTTTTGATCATTTATTGAGACTGACATATTGGAAAATCATGCACTTGACAGGTTACAGCAGTGGTTTGCCTTTGCCTTCTGCCGGGAAAGTATAAAGAGATCATCACCTCTCTTCTTGTTCGATCATCTGCCTGCAAAGCAACCATTGTCTTCCAAGGTCGTAGCTCTTCCGCCTTTGCCACCAGTCCCTGCTGGGTCCGCCGTTGGCCTCAGTACCTTATTAAAGAGGTGTATTAAAGAGCCTCAATACCTTATTAAAGAGGAGTATTAAAGAGCCTGAATACCTTATTAAAGAGGCATATTTCTGACCCCAAGTGGTTGCAGGTTGTCACTGCAAGATACCAAATGCTTTCCGTCAAGTCAACTTCAATCCAGACACAAGAGATTGCAGATGCTGGAATCCAGAGCAACACATAATCTGCTGGAGAAACACAGTGATTTCAGTAGTACTGATGGCTAGAAAGAAACTGTTGAATCCCTGTATCAGGTCAGTTCAAATTAGCATCTGGGCTGCCACAGGCAGAATGTAATCATCACCAAAGCAAAATAAAACCTGCTCAGTTTACATTGCAGAAAAAAACCTCTTGAAAACTCTGGACAGACAATATCCCCAGTGCATCAGTGCTGGAGGGAATGATGTGGAGTGTAGCTGGGCAGAACATACACATCACCAAGTGTGTCAACTCATGAGATGCCCACGATTATTTTGACACAGCTGTAAAATAGCAAAAACAGCAAAAATAAATTACTAAGTATGTGTCCCATAAGCAAAAGTTCAGATCAAATCCATATTGAAGCTGCTGTCCAAAAGCACGGGGTTGCTACTGGCCGATTTTGTCCAATTGTGTATCATTGAGTTCTATCCATGGACACAAAGGAGCCTCTGTGATCCTTAATGAAGAACAGGGGCCAATTCAAAAGACAGTCTGTTTCTGATTGGAAAGTGGGAGAACAGAAACAGTGAGACAGGTAGTGTGGTGTGAAGAACAGAAATCAGAGACAAATTGTATGAAATGAAATGATGTGAGCGGCAGGTTTTCTGCAGCTTTATCCAGGGGAAGCTGCAAAGAGGAAGCGGGGGGGGGGGGGGTAGAGAGAGAGAATAAAAACAGAGATCAAGAAAGAGATTGACCAAGGGATTAATGGAGATGGAAATGGAAAGAGATAAGGAGAACAAGTGGGAAAGGGAATGATGTCTGATGGAAAAGACACCAGGAGAAAGCATGGATTGTATAGAATGCCATTGCAGTGCCCTGCACTGTCTGTGAGGTACCAACTGGTGAATGAATCTCCTGTCCTTTCCCTGTATGAAGTTTCAATGTGACATATTCATCTGAAGATCTCCTGCAGCATCCACATTGTCTAGCTGTGCCTGACTATTACACTGAGACCCAGATTTCAGTTATGAGCAGCCAGACTAATGAAGTGTCAATGACTGGAGGTTTTCCTTTGACACCCAGTGGTTGCAGATTATCATTACAAGGTACCAAATTCTTTTCACACCATGATCCTCTGGAGGATCATCTGTATCTTCAGGGCATGAAAAATTTCCAGCTAAGTCCTGCTCCTTCAGTGCCATCAAGATGGCATGGCCATGATCACCATGATGAAACATTGGAGATGAATTGGGAATGTGATGGCCAACTCCATCATCAAGCCTTCACTGGATCCCTGAAGGACAGAGGAACCATAGGAGACTAAAGACAACTTGGCACCATACCATAGAGATAGAAATGAGGACCCTGAACTACACCTGGGACACAATAGAGAAGATAACAAAGACCGGGAGAGATGGAAGGCCTTCATTGCTGCCACAAACGCAAGCGGCATAACGGGCAGTAAGTAAATGGAGCAGGAAACCAGAACTAAAATGGACCCGGAATGTAAACTGTCCTTCAAACAGCACAGTGGCATTTCTTAGAATGCAACAATATCAAACATACAAAGGCCATTCCCACCACAGGCTCTTTGCTGAAGGAAGAGAAGGGAACAATCAGAATAAAAGGAAGACAGACACAGTGAACCAGCCTGGGCCTGACCTGACTCTGTTCCTGCCACCATCGGTTAAAAGGCTTGACAGTCCTCCAACGAGACATGAACATTCTTGAATTCAGCACATCCCTCACATCCTCAAACCTTACTCCCTCTGATCACACTGTCCTCCACTCTCACCAACCAATCCCAAACTTACGATGAAAGCCACAGACAAAGGCAGTGGTGTTGTAGTGTGGTGAACTGTCCTCTACCTTGCTAAGGCCAGGCAGCAATTCTCAGACATCTCCTCATACCTACCCTGTGAAGAGGACCCCACTCCAGACCATCAGAAAACTGTCTCCAACACCATCACTGACCTCACCAATTCTGGTGAACTCGTATCCACTGCTGCCAAACTCATAGTTCCGTTACCCCACACTGCTTGTTTTTACCTCCTTCCCAAGATCCACAAATATAACGGCACGTGTTCCAAGTCTGTGGCTTTCCTTCCCAGGACATGAGGTGTGTGTCCTTCCTCCACCATTGATGCTGCCCTCATCTGCATCTCTTCCATTTCCTAAACATCTGAGCTCACCCCATCTTCCCACTGCCTTATCAGTGATAGAGTTTTTTTTTATCATTACCTACCACCCCACGAGCTTCCGCATCCAACACATCATCCTCTGCAACTTCCACCATCTCCAAAAGGATACTTCCACAAAAAATATATTTTGCCTCCCCCCCACCCACTATTTTCCACATGGATCTCCCTCAACATGATTCCCCTGTCCATTCTTCCTTCCCCACTAATCTCCCTCCCGGCATTTATCCCTGCAAGTGGCAAAGTGCTACACCTGCCCATTCACTTCCTCCCTCACCTCCATTCAAGGTGAGGAACAGTCCTTCGAGGTGAGGAAACACTTCACCTGTAAATCTGTGGGGGTCATCTATTGTGTCCAGTGCTCCTGATGTGGCCTCCTCTATATTGGAGAATGGTCATAAATTGGGAAACCGTTTCATCAAGCACGCCCATTTCATCCACCAAGATGAGGTAACCCTCAAGGTGGAGGAGCAACACCTTATTCCATCTGGATGGCCTCCAACCTGATGGCATGATATCCGTTTCTCCTTGCAGTAAAGAAGAAATTATCCTCCCCTCCTCTCTTCCTCTATTCCTCACTCTGGCATTTTACCTCTTCTCATCTGTCTATCACATCCCCTGGGTACCCCATTCCTTTATGTTCTCCAATGGTCCACTCTTCTCTCCTATCAGATTCCTTCTTCTCCAGCCCTTAACTTTTCCACCCACTTGGCTTCACCTGTCACCTACCAGCTAGCTTCCTTCCCTTACCCCCAGATATTTATTTAGGCAACATTCCCCTTCCTTTTCAGTCCTGTAGAAGGGTCTCGGCCTGAAATGTTGACAGTTTATTCATTTTCATAGATGCTGCCATTTCCCAACAATGATATGTTTCATTTAGTTAGCGTCACACATGCACCAGATGAGCAGCAACAAACTCAGTGGTGACAAGGAGCCCTCAAACAGTGATCCAACTTCTTTGACACAGATATCACATCTGATCAGTAGTTAGCACTGTCACATCTTTGTCAGAGAGCCAATTATTCTAATTTATCTGACCATTAGTTGACAGCTGATCATCGGGAACCAATGCAGGAAGGGTTTAGACACCATAGATATGAAGATAACTACTTCTCCCAGAGTGTGCATTACCTACCACAACTCATGTCGAAAGTTCTTTATTTCCCATCTCCAAATATCTGTTTGGACCCAGAGATCTCATCCCAGCTTCCCTCTTCCTTCCGTCCACCTGCCAGGTTACACTGAATCCCTGTAAATCACTGTGAACCACCTCACACAGAATGGTCGCTGTTCTCTTCGTCCAGATCTCTTCGAAGGATGGTTTGCTTAAAGCGACCGAGGGGCGAGTATCTGAACAGTCATCTGGGGGAAACATCACATTTACTATTTCACTATTCCGCAATGGACAAGTTTGATCCCTGACAAGATCAACATCTCCTGTTCATCTCTGGTCAGTGATTTGCAAGTCCCGTCAAATGAGATGAGACCAATCTACACTGGTGATGAAAGGAATCTCCCCTATTGAGCAGACAGGGTAAACACCCTTAGGGAACGTAAATGAACAAGATTGGCCCTTACATAGTTTTTGCAGTTTCATGGTCACTTAAACTGTTTCCAGCAACTTATAAAACAAATACAGCAAATAGCCAGTATTTCAGAGTGTGACCGTGGAACGGGAAACAGAGAAAATATTTCACATGAAAATATTAACATCACAACATAATTTTGATATAAATATTTAAATGCAACTTTTTCTCTGTTAAGTGTAACAAAACTGCTGATTTATCAGAATGTTGTGTGTTCAAGCCGCCCTCCAAAGGCTTCTACACATTGTGCAGGCTGACTATTCCCACACAGGAACAGAGGGAGAGCTGCCTGTTGGAATTTCAGTCACAACTGAGGCACTAACCAAGTCTGGGATTATGTTCAATGTCAGAGGGGGAGAGCATTTTGACAGCAAGTATCAGGGATCTTCCAAGAGATTGTCCAATGAAATACTCTGGATTATCCCCAAACTAAGAAATCATTTTGAGAGATACAATTAAGTCTATGGCCAAGCTTCTAGTTTGTCAGTTCACTGCACCATTATTCAATATTGACCTTGCCTGGCAGAGTTAATCGCACATTGTAAGCAATTTCATGAATGGGGTGCATCCCGGGACCCTACCTTGGACATTCTTCACTTGCTTCTTGATACTGCCGTTGGAGGGGGGATGATTCACTGTACAGCTGAAGACTGATTCTGTCTTCCACTCCTGTAAACTCACGGTCAGGAAGTGTCTGGCACTGAACATCCACCCCTGCTCCAGAGTGGTCGGTGTAGCGCTGGTGTTGGAGGTGATCACAGTGCTGCCTTTCTCCCAGATGACATTTATTTGGTCTGGATAGAAATCGGCCACAACACACTCCAGCGTGGCTGTTTTCCTATTCTTGGTGTCTTCCTGAGGTGGAGGCTGCCAGGACTTTGAATAAAGACTAACAATTCTGTGGATTAGAAATGGAAATGCTTAAAATCTTACTGGAGATATTTCTATTGGTTGTGTTAGGTCAAGACAGATCACCAGTACACGACAGCTGCATTTAATGCAAACCGAATAACAGAAACACCCAGGGCTGAATCAAGTGTCTCATATTCCTGTAAGTTTTGATTGAAAAAAGAAAATCAGGACAAAGAATGTGTTAACTAGGTCTAGAATCCCTTTCTAATAACTATATCAATTGGTTCACTGTGAGACAGAGAAGCATGCAGATTTCTCAGCAGAGACACAGCTCAGTATATTCTTTGCTTGGAGACTCAGTGCCATTGATTAGTAACAATGAACTCTGTGAATCAATGAGAATCCCTTTCTCCATCTGGGCTGAGCCTGGGATTCACTCAGTTTAATAACTTCACATTCTAATATTCCATTCTTACTGTGGCTGTGCCTCTCCCCATCGCTGAAAAATTCACCACTCACACAAACTTCAGAAAACATCGTATTCTTTCAACTCTGCTCACTGATACACCTACACTACTTCTGCTGGTGCCTGTGGTTTTAGCATTCTTGCTGACAAACACTGAAGCCTCTGTCTCTCTTGAAACGAGCAGCCATGGTCAAAGTGTATACTTCAGTTAGCGACTGATGATCTGGTTTAGGTATTTCAATCCCAAGTTAGCAGATGGTAGTTTAAATTCCAATAATAAATGTTTTTGGGACTAAAAGAGACCATGGAAGGATTTGTCCTATTATAAAACCCATGCAGTTTGCTGTTGTTCCATAGGGGCAGAGATCAATCATCTGGTCTGTGACTCCAGACCTGCAACAATATGGCTGAATCTCAATCACCATCAGAAATGAGGCAGCAAGTCCCTCAGTTCTAGAGCAATCAGTAATTGATCGGATATGATAAATGAATAAAACATCTCTTTGATCAGGTTTTGGGTCACCTGTCCTCTGGCAAGTTGTGAGAGGACTTTCTTTTGGGAATGGTTGTTGCAAGACCATTCATACATTTTAGTGATGCTGAACCTGAAAATACAGAAGCCTAGTCTGTGTTCAGTAGCTCACTGGCTGAGGTTGGAGTCACATTGGTTACGGATTCAGGAATTTCTGTGTCATCCTGGGGATCAACTCTACTGCAGCAAAATTCAAAGGAATTGCATGGAGAGCCAGTGGCCATGACTTCCTACCAGGATCCAATGATTTTAAAAGTTTTATCCTGCACCAGATGTTGTCATCATCACCAAAACAAGCAATTTCTTTATCCATCTCTAATTGTCCCTGAACACAGGATGGAGACACTGCAGATCATAGTGTGTTAGACTAAAAGAATAGACCCAAGAATTTCTCAGACAGTATGGTAATACTGTCACTTAGAAATACTGTCAAGGGCTGTTTTTTCTGATGGATTTTCTGCTTGGTCCTCAAAACAAGAAGGTGCTGTCTATATGGAGTTTGCACATTGACCCTGTGATTGCTCCTGATTTCCCAGTGTGCTCTGGGTTTCTGCAATGCCCCAAAGATGTGCTGGTTGGTCAGTTAACTGACTGGTGCAAATCACCCTCGGTGTACAGGTGAAGTGTTCTGAAGGTAGAAGGGTGGGGGTAGGGGTTGATGATCCTGAGGTGTACATTGATGAGAATGTGAGGAGAATTTAAATCATGTCATTAATGTCGGATTAATGTAACCGTGTAGTTGATGGTTGGTGTGGACTCTGGGCTGAAGGGATTTTTTCCATTGCTGTATCATTCTATGCCTCCATTTCTAAAGGGACAGAGAAGAAAATCAATTGTAAGTGTTGCTTTGGAAAACAATCACAAGAGGTGACCCTGTCCAGATTATGTAAAGAACTGCAGAGAGACATTACAAAGGACTGGTGTGGGAAAGCATTTCCAAGTTCATTGTTTACTCGAGGATGCATCAATAAACTTTATCACAGAAACATGGAATGTAATCAGTTTCTCTGGATAATTGTTTATTTCTGCTAAGCAGATTTTGTTCAGGGAATTGGAGCAACAGCGTCTGTATGAATTTATTCACATTGTCTTTTCTTCTCCATGGAGAGTGGAGATCAGAGTGAGATGGATTTCTTTCTTCTGCTGTATTTAGTTTTCAACTATTAAATCCGCACAGACTGGCTGCATCACAGCCTGGTATGGAAATCCCAATGTCCCGGAATGGAAAATCCTACAAATAGCAATGGATACAGTCCAATCCATGACGGGTGAAGTCTCCCCACAAATGAACTCATCTGCATAAAATGTTGTCGCAGGAAAGCTCCCACCATCCAGGACATGCTCTCTTCTCACTGCTTCCATCAGGAAGAACATACAGAAGCCTCAGGACTCACACCATCAGGTTCAGGAACAGTTATTACCCCTCAGTCATCAGGCTCCAAACCAAAGGGGATAAATTCACTCAATCTTACTTGCCCCATCATTCAATGTTCCCGCAACCTATGGACTCACTTTCAAGGACTCTTCATCTCATGTTCTCGATATTTACTGTTTATTTATTATTGTTACTTCTTTCTTTTTGTATTTGCACAGTGTGTTGGCTTTTGCACACTGTTTGAATACCCAAGTTGGTATGGTATTTCATTTATTCTATTATGGTATTATATTATAGATTTATTAAGTATGCCTGAATGAAAATGAATCTCAGGATTGTATATGATTATACTGGACTCCATGAACTATGGGTACAGCAGGTCTATCACATCAGGGATCTGCTCGTTGTTCCGAGTAGCCAGCCAGGGTGCCATAGGAACCGACCAGTAGTTTGGAGAAGGAGAGTCCGGTTGGTGGGTCCAGGAAGGAGCAGGCCAGTGGATTGGAGGAGCTGGATTGAGTTTAGTGGATTTGAACTGGATGCAGACTGCGCTGCTGCCTGCTACTCAAAGACACTGGGGCACAAAGGCAGCGTGCAATTTATTTTGACCTTTATTAAATCTCTAACTTCCTCAGGTCTGGAGAAATGTTTTGACCTGAGATATTGCTTTGGTTCTGTCTCCATGGGTACTGCCTGTCATCTATTTTCATGAGTTTGGTCTCTGATTTGCAACATATGCGGTTAGTTTCCCTCAGTGACAATTTCATCCTGCGTGTTGTAACTCAGATGACAATTTGGACTGAAGTTCATTTACTTACTGCCCGTTATGCTGCTGATGTTTAGAGCCGTAATGAAATTCCTCCATCTCTGTCTGTACTTGGCCATCTTCTCCATTGTGCCCCAGGTGTGGATCAGGGTTCTCATTTCTGCCTCTGTGTTACGATGCCACATTGTCTTTGGTCTCCTGTGTTTCCTCCACTATTCAGGGATCCAGTGAAGTCTTCATGATGGAGTCGGCCTCATCACATTTTGAATGCACCCCCAGTGTTTCCTCATAGTGATTGTGGCCATGTCCTCATAACATTTGTTTTTCACACAATACAGCCTGTCTCACTGTTGTCTGCTCTCCCACTTTCCAATCTGAAACAGATTGTCCTTTGAATCAGCCCCTGTTCTTCACTGAGGATTACAGTGGCTCATTTGTGTTAATGAAAAGCCTTCAATGATAAATAATTGGACAAAATCAGCCAGCAGCAACCCCGTGCTTTTAGACAGAAGCTTCAATATGGATTTGACCTGAACTCTTGCTCATGGGATTGATCTTTAGCAAGCTTTTTTGCTGCTTTTGCTATTTTACAGCTGTGTCGACATGATCATTGGCATCTGATGAGTTGGCACACTTGCTGATGTGTATGGTCTGCCCAGCTACAAGTTAAGTCACTTTTATTGTCAGTTCAACCATAACTGCTGGTACAGTGCATAGTAAAAATGACATAACGTTTATTCAGGACCATGGTGTTACATGATACAGTACAAAAACCAGACTGAACTACGTAAAAAACAACACAGAAAACTACACTAGACTTCAGACCTACGCAGGACTGCATAAAGTCCACAAAACAGTGCAGGCATTACAATAAATAATAAACAAGACAACAGGGCAGTAAGGTGTCAGTCCAGGCTCTAGGTATTGAGGAGTCTGATAGCTTGGGGGAAGAAACTGTTACATAGTCTGGTCGTGAGAGCCCGAATGCTTTGGTGCCTTTTCCCAGATGGCAGGAGGGAGAAGAGGTTGTATGCGGGGTGCGTGGGGTCCTTCATAATGCTGTTTGCTTTGCGGATGCAGTGTGTAGTGTAAATATCCGTAATGGCAGGATGAGAGACCCCGATGATATTCTCAGCTGACCTCACTATCCACTGCAATCTGAGATGGTGCAATTTCCGAACCAGGCAGTGATGCAGCTTCTCAATACAACGTCTGTAGAATGTGATGAGGATGGTGGGTGGGAGATGGGCTTTCCTCAGTCTTCGCAGAAAGTAGAGACACTGACAGTCAGACAGACATACTTTATTGATCCCGAGGGAAATTGGGTTTCGTTACAGCTGCACCAACAAAGAATAGTGAAGAAATATAGCAATATAAAACCATAAATAATTAAATAAAAATAAATTAATTATGCCAAGTGGAAGTCATTGTCCAAGATGGCATGTAACTTGGACAGCATCCTCCTTTCAGACACCACTGTCAGAGAGTCCAGTTCCACACACACAACATCACTGGCCTTACAAATTAGTTTGTTGATTCGGTTGGTGTCTGCTACCCTCAGCCTGCTGCCCCAGCACACACAGCAAACATGATAGCACTGGCCACCGCAGCCTCGTAGAACATCCTCAGCATCGTCCGGCTTTCTTTGCTATGGAGCTGGTGTTGAGGGACCAGATGAGATTAGCCACCAGGTGAACACCAAGAAATTTGGTGCTCTTAACGATCTCTACCGAGGAGCCGTCAATGTTCAGCGGGGAGTGGTCGCTCAGTGCCCTCCTGAAGTCAACAACCATCTCTTTTGTTTTGTTCACATTCAGAGACAGGTTGTTGGCTCCGCACCAGTCCATTAGCTGCTGCACCTCCTCTCTGTAAGCTGACTAATCGTTCTTGCTGATGAGACCCCCCACAGTCCTGTCTTTGGCGAACTTGATGATGTGGTTGGAGCTGTGTTTTGCAGAACAGTCATGGGTCAGCAGAGTGAACAGCAGTGGACTGAGCACACAGCCCTGCGGGGCCCACTCCACTTCATTTCCTCCACCACTGATGCACTGTGGATATTGTCTGTCCAGTGTTTCAAGAGTATTTTTTCTCTGCAATGTAACCTGAGCAGGTTTTATTTTGCTTTGGTGATAATTACATTCTGCCTGTGGCAACTCAGATGCTAATTTGAACTGACCTGATGCAGGGATTCAACAGTTTCTTTCCAGCCATAAATGCTGTTTGAAATCGCTGTGTTTCTCCAGCAGATTATGTGTTGTTCTGGATTCCAGTATCTGCAGTCTCTTGTGTCTGGATTGAAGTTGACTTGATGGAAAGCATTCGGTATCTTGCAGTGACAACCTTCAACCACCGGGGGGCAGAGGAACACCTCTGAAATAAGGTCAACACACACAAAATGCTGGTAGAACACAGCAGGCTAGGCAGCATCTATAGGGAGAAGCGATGTCGGGCAGAAACGTCGACATCGCTTCTCCCTATAGATGCTGCCTAGCCTGCTGTGTTCTACCAGCATTTTGTGTGTGTTATTGTTTGAATTTCCAGCATCTGCAGATTTCCTCGTGTTTGCTCTGAAATAAGCTACTGTATTGAGGCTTCAGTCAAACAGGCTGTTGTAATAGCAAACTCGAGCCACTAGGTGTCAGTGCTATAAGCAGACAGAGAGTGGTTGATGGAGTGTTCAGGTGAACCAGTACACAGGAGGAGTACATTGTGCCTGGAGGTCCTGAGATGACAGGAACTCTTCAGGTGAATATGTCACTCATTTTCATTTTAAAATCTTTTTATTATTATTGAAGATTAACAAAAAGTACATTACACACAATAAAGAATTAAATTAGCAAATAACTGATTAAAAACCTAAGCAATATATCAATAATAATAAGAGAAATTAAAGTGTTAAGAATATTTTTTGAAAGAAAAAGGAAAAAGTAACGAACCCATACTAACTAAAAAAAACCCTACTAACTGAAAAAAGCAAACAAAAAAAAACATTGGGAGCACAACCCCAGAGCTATACATCATGCAAGCTTCCATAAAAAAAAACATCAATCCGCCAACTCAAATCCACTTAAAGAAAAATTGAAAGGAGATCATATTAATTAACACAAATTAAGTGATAGTAGTTGGCGAATGAAACACCTTTTCTCAAAATCAGATTGATGATCGCAAGTTCGACTTCTGAATTTCTCCAAACTAAGACATAATATCACCTGAGATAACCATATAGATCTTGGGATTGGGGAGGGAGAGCTGATGCACTTACCTGGTGTCACCTTTGTACCAGGAGTCTGAAATCGACTGATGCTATATTGGAAACACATGTACATTCTCAGTGCTTGGTTTCGGTGAGATGGTTGTGAGCTACCGTGGTAGGGGTTAGGATGCCCATTCACATGTGTTAACAGTAACATGAGATAAACTCCACTTATATCTGCCCACCCACATTGTAATCAATGTCCTGTCACCAGTATTACTGACTCTGTATACTACACACAAGTCCAAGAGTTGTACAATGACATCTATCAGTTACACCCACCATGTCCAACTTATCTATACATGAAACAATGAGAACCTCCTTCCATACCACTCTCCAGAGTCTTTCCTGCACTACATCCACTATCCAGTGCCCCACCCACACTTCACCCACCATCCAGTCCTAATGTACACACCACACAGACATTGACACAATCACAATCACCATCAAGAGTTCCATCCACATCAATATCCCACCATTTATTCCAGCAGAGCATGGCCCTATCTACCCATCAGCGAGACAAAAAACAGTCAATCAAAGCCAAATGCCTGTCCCAGTGACACGCACAGAATACAACCATAACCAATCTAGTGTCAATTCCACCATTAAACCAGATTCGCATCCTTCCATTCCACTTGCTGAAATGATTCCATTGCATTGTTTCCATGGGTCCACTATATTTGATCTGATAGTACCTTCACATCACTGTTTACAAGGTGACCTTCTTTTCTCTAAAACATGCCTTCTCCTCCACCATAGTTGGTGAAACTCTCAACCATGTCTTTTCCACTTACAGCACTCCAGCTCTCTCTCCATTATCACCTCCCACTCATCAGCAGGTCCACAAGTTCCCACAATTCAATAAACATTCTCCGTCATTTCCATCACTCCCAGGTAATGTCACTGACAGACAAAACTTTCCTCCCCTTCCATTTAACAATTGAATTAGATTATTTCTTCCACAATTCACTCTTCTGCATTGATCAGCTGTGACTGCATAACCCCTGCTGTCCTCACAACTTTTGGAGATCAAACAATTGCCTTTTTAACTTGTTCCCATTCCATCTCCCAGAGATAAAAAGGTGCCTTTCAGATCAGATAGTGCTTCATTATCACATCTCTGAATTACTGTAGTTGATCCCCTGCTCAGGATCTGGAAACTACAAACTCAGAGACTCATTTCAAGAATTCTTTATTCTGACAGATTCCACTTCGTTCCCACATGAATTCATCACCCCACTCTGATCATCCTCACTTTGACAACTCAAGGTGAAGCTTGAGGAAGGACATCATTTCTCCCAATTAAGCACATTATGGACCCTGTGTCTAAGAGATGACATCATACTCTCAGATAACCAGCCATTGCAGTTTGTGGCAGAACTGTCTAGCTGGTGGAGATTCCACCAAAATGTAATATAAACCTATTTTCTCTATCTCCACAGATGCTGTCCGACCTAGCCTTTTCACTCCTATCGCTCTCTTCCATACCTGGCTGCATTCCAGCCATCGGCTATTTCAAGCACCACCACTCCCATCATGTGCTGTCTGAACTGCCCATCCAGCTCAGATTGCTCATATGTGCTCTGCACCTGCACCATATTCCTCCACTCACAAACACTGCTCAGGCCGCTGAGTTTATCCAGCAGATGGCTTGTTGCCCCAGATTCCACTATTTTCACTCTCCCGTGTCTCCTGCTGTCATAATGGGGGGTTTGGGAATGGACACAAAAGCAAGGTTACAGACACTGAACAACCAAGAACAGAACTAGGTGTGACAAGGAAGCAGGGTAACTGAGGAAGAAAGGACGCTGGACATGACACTGGCCCCGGACGAGACAAGGACTCTGGGCCTGGGCTAAGACCTGACTAGGATAGGGAACCAGGACATGAAACTGGGGACTAGGAGTCTGGGCTTGGACTCCGAGCCAGAGACTGAATAAAGACCCAGAACCTGGGTCTTGACTTGGGCTCGGACTCCAGAACCTGGCCAGGATAAGACGTGGCTTCAGGACGAGGACAGGCAACAGGACTGGACGTGAGACTCATGGACGGGACAAGGGAACCCCAGCACAGGACGAGGGAACCCCAGCACCGGGCTGGGCAAGGTACTCCTGGGCTGGGCGAGGCACATGATAAGACGACAACACAAAGCCGTGGCTCGGACAGGACATGGACCTTGCATGAGACTAGGACTGGACGAGACCCCGAAGCCTTGACTTGTTCGAGGAAGAGACAAGAATGCAGAGCCTTGGTTGAGGGAGAACGGGAACATGGAACACCGAGCCGGGACCCCTCCTTAGGTACAGGATGTAGGGCCAGGACTCGTTACGCAGAACACAGAACACAACGAGACAGTTCCCAACACTAGGTAGCAGCAAAACGGCTGGACCTATCTAGCGAAGGCATGGACACGGACAGACAGTTCCAAAAAGGGCGAGGCTCCAGACACAAGCAAGGCGAGGTAAGGCTCCAGGCAGAGGCGAGGTTCCAGGCAGAGGCAAGGTGGGGCAAGGAGAGGCTCCAAGCCGAGGCAGGGCGAGGCAAGGCTCCAGGCCGAGGCAGGGCGAGGCGAAGGGAAAGGATAAAGACAGAGGGTTAGAACAGGAACAATCCAGCAGCCAGAGGCTGAATCCTGAAACTATTTATGAAGCGAGCCCAAACAAGAATCAGCTGCCTCAACAGAAACTGGGGAAACACAGAAAACCTGGAATAAGGAACATGGACCAGACCGTGAACCGGAATGCGGATTTCACGGACCGGACCATGACACTTGCTCACCCTTATGTTGATACTTCATTTCCTGCTCGTGTTCGCTGGAGTCTGTGTTGGAGTGAACAGTTAGTTTTTGATGGACTGTAGACCATGATCTCTCTTTGGGGGCTTTGCTTTTGTTTGTATGGTGGATGGTGGGAATGCTGGTGCTTTATACTAGAATAAGTGGGGACGGCGAGGGGATGGTTGATGCTGCTTTGCGTGGGAGGGGGCAGGAGGCTTTGGGGTTCTTACTTTTTTTCTGTCATTCGCTCTTTTGGGGGGGGGGGGGGTTCTTCTGTTTCGAGGATGTCTCCAGACAGTAAGAATTTCAAGTTGTATATTGTATACATTCTCTAATATTAAATGGAAACGTTGAAATATTGGTCGGATACACGAGGAAACTAACGAGTTTCACAGTCCTGCCTCTCCCCTTTTCCTGCAATGTGTTGTCCCGTTGGCCGTTGAGCTCCCCTCCGGTGAGGCCCACCCTCAGACTCCTCCATTCACGGACTGCGGACTACCGGACACGAAAGCTGAGCGCCGGCGCCTCCTTTCTCCCGCCGCTCGCGGTTGTGCTGTTGGAGGGATGCGCGCGCGCGCTCGACTCCTCGTCACGTGCGCTCACCCGTCAACCAATCGGCGCCTCATTTTCTCGCGCTCTCCTCCCGCGACCGGAGCCTTTGCCGCGCGCTCGCCCCTCACCAGTCGCGCGGACACCGGGAGACTAATCAGCGCTCAAAGCCTTTGACAAGTGCGAGTCGGGGGAGGCCATATGTCACCTTCTGACCGTTCCCCCAGTCAGAGCTTTTACCGTATCTCGTGTTCCCCAACCCCACTCTCTCCCCGAATCACCTCCTGCTGGCTGCCCCCGACCTCCAGTGAGATCCTCGACCAGCCCACACTCGGGCACCGACTATTGAGAATCAAATTCGCGACTCCGACAGCTACTCCCCTTCCCACCGCGTGACGGCCGATCCTCCAATCACAACTTGTCAATCTTCCCGCCCGCGCTTCGGCTGTTGGGTTTTGAACGTACAATCCCGCTCCAGGTCATGGAAAAGATCTCTTGGTAGTTGGTTGGTGCTGCAGGGACTGTGTTGACAGAACAGGCAGTGTCAGTAGTTCTGATATTCACAGCGTTTCCAGTTGATTTACTGGAACAAATGTAATAATTCCTCAATGTAGTTGATAAATTCGTCAGGAATAGCTGTGTATATCCCCCAGCCCAATCCTCTTCTCATGCCGGTGATGTACTGCTTGACTCTACCCCGCCATCAGTGATTTTTAAACCAAACAGCCCGGCGATTTTAACCATGTCAACCTAAAAACAGTCCTGCCCGAATTCCACCAGCATGTTGATTTTGTACTAGAGGCGAAAGTACACTCGACCTGGTTTATACGACCAAACCAGCTGCCCAAAAAGCAGTGCCTCAAGCCCACATTGACTCTCAGATCACTCATCTGTAATGCTAATTGCAGCATAAAAACGGCCAAACCAGTTCTAAAGGTGGTGATAGCCCGGTCTGAAGCTGCAGTCTACCCATGGCAACCATGATAACATTGAGGATTCTGTGACCAGCTACATAGGGAAGTGTACTGAGGATGTTACCATCACGAAGCACATCCGGCTGAGGGTAAATCAGAAGCCATGGCTTACTGCAGAGCTCCGTGCACGGCAGAGGGATCCTGATGCTCCCTTCAGATGGGGGATGCGACAGTTCTCAGGGAAGCAAGAACTGTGCTTTCCCGCTCCATCAGGAATGTGAAATGGGCACATTCTCAAAGAATTTACAGCCACTTCTGAGATACCAGAGACGATAGGCGCATGTGGCAAGACATTCACAGCTTTTCAGACTGCAAGACTACCCAGTGCTGCGTCGGAGACCAGGATGCTTCACTCCCTGAGAGGCTGAATGTCTTCTAAGCCCGGTTTGATACACGGAACAAAGCGCTGGCAAGAAAGGCACCCATACTCCCTCGGGAGCAGACACTGTGTCTGGCTGAAGCTGAGGTGTGAAAGACCCTGGCCAGAGTCAACCCACGTAAAGCTGTGGGGTCTGACAGTATACCAGGTCGAGTTCTGAAAGACTGAGCAGACCAGCTGACAGAATTACTGACGGATATATTCAACATTTCACTGGAACAATCTATTGTATCCTTGCTTTTCAAGGCGGCAACCATCATTCCAGTGTCAATGAAGGCGACAGTAACCTGCCTAAATGATTATTGTCGGGGGGCATTAACATCAACCATTATGAGATACTTTGATTGTCTGGCCATGGAGCACATTAAAGCCTTTCTCCAGGTTACATTGGACCCTTTCCAGTTCACTTAATGCTCCAATCGATCCACTGACGATGCAATAGCCTCTGTCCCCCACTTTGAGCTGTCCCTCCTCAGAATGGGGTCTCATACACTAGACTACTGTTTATAGACTTCACTTCGGCATTCAGGACCATTATACACCAGAAACAAGTGGGGAAACTGTCCTCGCTGGGTCTCAACATCCCTTCAGCAAGTAGATTCTGGGCTTCTTAACAGTGAGGTCACAGTCAGTCCGTGTGGGCAGCAATGTCTCTAGTTCCATTGTGCTGAGCACTGGCGCTTCCCAAGGCTGTGTGTTCAGCCCACTGCTGACGCAGAACTGTATCACAGGATCCAGCTCAGCCGGGTAATGAAGTTTGTGGATGATACAGCCTCATCAAGAACGATGACATGACGGAGTATAGAGAGGAAGTGGAGTGGCTGGTGGATTGGTGTGAGAAGTACAACCTAAGCCTGAACGTGGAGAGGACAAAGGGAAACATTGTGGACTTCGGGAAGGTGCAAACAAACCATCCCCTCCCGAATACATGGCCCCTCCAGACAGAGTTAAGTGCGCCAAATTCCTGGAAGTTCACATCATGAATGACCTCACCTGGTCCCTTAATATCACTTCCCTGAGCAAGAATGCACAGCAGCACCTCCACTTTATCAGCAGATTGAAGCAACCAGGTTCCCCCACATCTTAACTGATTTTACAGGAGCACCATTGAGAGCGTCCTGACAAGTTACATCTCCATCTGGTACGGGAGCAGTCGAGCATCGGACAGGAATTCCCAAGAAAAGACTCTGTGAGAACAGCAGAGATGATCAAAGGGGTCTCCCGACTATCCATCGGTGGAATTTATCAGGAGCGCTGCATATGCAGAGCCATTAGTATTAATAAGGATCCCACCCATCAATCCAACATCCTCTTTGACTTCCTACCATCAGGCAGCAGACGACGATGCATAGAAACAAGAATGGTCAGGATTTGAAAGAGCTTTCCCCCAAGCCATTCGGCTTCTGAGCTCCCTGTCGCATTGAATTCAAAGTGTCACTGGTTAATCTGTTCCAGTACAATATTTAATATTAATGCACATTCGTTTGTTATTTATGTGTGATTCATCTGCAGATTTTATCCTTACCTTCATAAATCATCGCGTGTTATGTGTACTATTGTGATTTATACCCTGGTTCAGAAAAAAGTTGTTACATTTCCGTATACATTGTATGGTTATATATGGTTAAATGGCAGTAAGTTTGAAGAGACTTGATGAAGTGACGTTCAGTCGCTGGAATGTCAGAACCTGTGGAATCTCCAAAAGCGAAAGATATGTGTGCCCTAATGCTGTGTGAGTCTCGAACACGAACGTTGATGTCGCTGTCCTAGCGAGGGGTTCAGGAGAAAGTCAGCTGAAGGAACAAGGTAACAGGGACACATTATGGAAAGGTCATCTGGAAGGAAAATCTCTTCTACATAGGGTTCTATTAGCTGTGAAAAATGGGATATTCGTCCCAGTGGGCGGTGTTAATAGTGATGTCAATCATGTTGATCGGCAGCCAACACTGAACCAGCAGCACCTCGGGAACTCCATGGTAATGCAAAGTGATACTGACTCAGCAGAGACCTCTAGTGGCTTAAGTGATAATGACAGCAATGAGGTAATTGGTCTGGCAGCCACTGCAGGACTTGTCCCAGTAAAAATTCAGAGAGTGAAAACACACAAGACTGATGGTGGAGAGTATGATTGAGGTTTGTCATCAACCACTAGATCTAGAAAAAATGATGAATGATCGAGGGAAGTTGTTTAGCTGAACTTCAATGAATTAAGAATATATACAAATTACATCTACATAAGGGCATTCAATTTTTTTTCTACTATGCTAATACTCAGCAAATAAACCAGGATACAAGCTTGACAAATAGTTTAGAGATTTATGACATGCCAGAAAACTAACCTCAGATTAACAGAGAAGCTACCTCAACTAAGTACCCCTGCCCCTTCCAGTCTATCTTTACATCCAATAATAGACTACATTACTTTGCCAAAGTGCAAAGGGTTTTGAGATGTGTCAGTAATAACGGACACAGTTTCAAGCTGGGTTAAGCCAGCCCAGCAAGAAAAGCTCCTGCCACACACACAGCCAAAACTGTGATTAAGGACTATAATCCTAGATGGGGATTGCTATGCCACATTGACTCTGACCAAGGAACACATTTCACTGGAAATGTTTGTCAAGAGTGGCATCATCAAACAGCGGCTGACTAAATATCACGGGGAAGATGTACCGTGGCCTACAGCTATTCCTTTGCTTTTATGCAGCATCAGGGCAACCCCAAACAAGAAAACAAAACTGAGCCCATTTGAAGATATGACGAGGTGACCTATGTCACTACTGGGAGCTCTCGATCTGAGAGAGGCTAATATACATTTTTGTCAGATAGCTTAGTTGATTATTTTTCAAAACCAACACAAGCTGCTCAGTCTGCTTCTCAACAGGATTCTGTTGGTTGTAGTGGTGCATCAGAATGAGGACACACCTTGATTCCTGGTGAGTGGGTCCTGGTCAAGGAACTACATAAGAAACCCTCAAAAGAGTGGTTAGAAGGTCCTTACCAAGTATTGTTAATTACCAATTCAGCAGTTGGCAAATGTAAGTGGATACACGCCAGCCACTGCAAACGACCTGAAGTAACTCCAGATTAAAACAAATACTGTGGAAAGACTTCAAGCACAAATATAATTATTGGACATTTTAATTGGACATCATGACAATAAATCTATATTTTTCTGTTTGCTTAAAAGTTATTACTCTGAATTTTCAGACGTGATTCTGCCAGAGTCCTTATAGATTCGAAAGGGGGATTTGCCATTTTGCATCGTATGGAGTTGTCGCATTCTTAGCAGCTCCTTTTTTTTGTATACTTTATGTCCCACTGACAGATCCTTTTTATCTTTGATGATTTATTACTTCTACTGAAGGATTTATTACTTTTACTGAAGGATTTACTATCTAATTACAATGGATGATATAAGTCGTTCTTGTATTGAACTGAGAAGCGGCAAGACTTTTCCTGAAACGGAGCAAACGGAACAAACTAAGAAAGCGGAGGAACCTATTACTTTAGCAGAAATACTTTCTTCAATACAAGACATGAAGTCGGAATTCGGGTCGCTTAATGTCAAGAGTGATAAGCTGACCGGCTCAAACGGAAAGCTTGAAAAAGCTATCTCTACAGTTCAAGGTTCTCTTAAAAAGACTGGACTGTCAACTTCAAACACTTCAGCAGACTACAACCCGAATTGAGAATGAACATGATCAATTCAAGCAAACTATTAAAAATCAAGGAATGAAGATATCTTCGATGGAAAAGAAAATCAATGAAATTACCTCGGAACTATCTAAAACGAAGGGGAAAAAATGGTTGATTTAGATAGTAGAGGGCGTCGGAGGAATTTGCATATTTTAGGACTGCCGTATTTTAGAGTTTTATCTAGTAACAGACAAGTGAGCGAAATCAGCCCGCACCACAATTAGCAAGACAAAGAGTTGTAAAAATGACTCACCCGTCTACTCTTATCGTGTGCAGCTGTATTGTTGCTCTAATGAGGGGTTTTGGCCAGCACAATAGCTTAGTTATGCAGATTTGGAACTTAATTAGAAACCAAAGGATGTCCACAAGGTCACAAAGCTTTAGCAACGTACAACACTTTTAGCCCGATATTCGAAATATTCTTCCACAATTCCCTCCTTTTTGATAGTAAGATCAACATTACAGATCGCTAACTGCAAAAGGGATCTCATAGCCTCAGGGTAGTGGTCACATTTTCAAACATTGTCGTTCATCATAAACTATCCTCTTCCCCACTGTTTTCCATATTTGGGGACCTCACATAAAGTAAGGCACAGTCATTTTTGTCTTTTACCGGAAAGGTGTATATGTCAGATGCAGTGAATAACTAATGGTAAGCAAATCTGTGCAATGTCCATAAAAGTGGGACTGTAACCAGAAAAACACCAATATCCCAACCCTTAAGAGAAGCCTGAGAACTTAGCTTTTGTATTTCATCTCATTGCTGAGTCATATTTTTGAAGCATCCGGTCGATAAGTGAAACATTCTTTCCCGACTAGTGCACAAACACCACCTTCTTTTGCTGAGACGTAGTCCAGCACCATCCTGTTTTGCAAAACATCTACTCAGAGTTTTTGCATTTCCTTTTTAAAATATTTTAATTGAATTTTTAAGATAGTTACAAAGATACACAGAAAAAAAGTAATGAATACCGTAATAACATCCCTCCCCCTCCCCTAAACCCCTCCCCCTAAGCATCCCTGTCTAAAAGAAAGAAAAGAAAGAAAGACTGCCTGGATAATGGAAGATTGCCACATGCTCCATGGAGTTCAAAATAACTTTAGTGTATGGAAATGCAAAATCAATTAAAAAAAATAAAGATTTTGCAATTCCTGATTCATAATCAAAATGCTTTTATAGCTTCATTAGCTAGAATTTCATTTTTTGTAATTTATTTTTATTGAAGTTCATCATCAAACATTTCCATAGGATGTATCTCAGATATTGTATATATATATCATATAGTCATATATGCCACAAATCTCAACATACTATTTATCTGAGGTACACACATACCGAAAAGAGAGGAATGAAGAACAAGCAAAAAAAAAGAAACTATGTGCAAGTAGGGAGTGATTTTCTTACAATATATTCATTAATTTGTGAGAATAAAATCAGGCCTATGAGCTGTTTTGTACTTAAACCACTTTTCCCAGTATGAATCAAATTGTTCCAACTTATGTTTAACAGAAGCTGTAATCTTCTCCATTTTGTAAATGTGCGTTGTAATTTCCATCCATGCATTTAAGGTTGGGCTCTCCTGTGATAACCATTTCCCAGTAAGAGTCTTTTTACCAGCCACCAGCAGTATATTCATTAAATATTTATCTCTTTTCAACCATTTTTGAGGTATATACCCAAAATATATGTTCTTACATTCTAAGGGTATTTCACATTTAAAGATGTTTTGTAGGGCATTGTGTATCGCACTCCAATAGTCTTTGATAAAAGGGCATTCCCAGAAAATATGAGAATGGTTTGCATTTTGATTTCCACAATTTCTCCTGCAAACAGGGAGGTTACTATCATAATGGGATTTCTGAAAGTGCGTAATAAAATATCTTATCAAGTTTTTCCATCCAAACTCCCTCCATTTCTCTGAATTGGTACACTTCCTTTGATAACTCCATATTATTGCCCATCCCTCCTTCCTTCTCCCATTTTGTTTGAATGTATGAAGTCGAATGTGTTTTAAGATTTGACAAAACCTTATAAACGCTTGAAATGATCCTACTACCATTATCTGAATTATATGCTTTTGTAAATAGCTCTATCAAACATGTACTTGCCTTGGTTACATTTTTAACTGTCCTATTAACATATTGTCTCATCTGTAAGTACCGATAAAAGTCTTGTTTTTCTAATAAGTGTTTCTCTTTAAGCGTTTCAAAACCGAACAGTGTTCCTTCTGTCATTATATTGCAAGGAACTGTTATTCCTTTAACTGTCCAGTCCTTAAATTTAGCATCCAGTTTATTCGGCGTAAAATCCGAGTCATATGCACACCATTTAAGAATTACAATATCTCCCTCTAGTTTATATTATTTTATAACAGTTTTCTATATTTTAAGAGTCCGTTTCACCCATGGGTTAGCAATAGTATTTATGTACCTTTGTAGGTTGTTATCAGCCAAATTTGCCTGTATGGGGATGGGAAGTACGTGCTCCTCAATGTTTCTCCATTGAGAGTCATGTGATGGGTTCCACGAAAACATCACGGCTCTCAACTGTGCTGCAAAATAATAATCTCTAAGAGAAGGTAGGTCGCATTACCCTCTTCTCCTTGGCTAATTGTAAAGTTTTGAGACGAATTCCAGGCCTTTTACCTTGCCAAATATATCTTGATAACATTTGGTTCCATTCATTGAATTGATTTTGATTAATCTCTATTGGTAGGGTCTTAAAGAGATATAATAGTCCGGGCAGTATATTCATTTTAATAGATTCAATCCTTGAATTGAAACTAAAAAAAGGAATCAGGTTCCATCTTGCTATATGTTCCTTAATTTTTTATATATAGGGTGATAATTGCATTCTGAGAATTTTGCCAAATCTTTTGGCATTATGATGCCCAAATATTTTAAAGACTCTGTTTGCCATGGCCAGGGATATCTCCTTTCAATTTCTCTTGGTGGGCTATCGTTACATGAAAATAAATGGGTTTTATCTATGTTGATCTTGTATCCTGATAATTGATGAAAGGATTGCATCAATTTAGATAAAGAGTGCGTTGGTTGTCCGAGAGAGATCAAAATGTCATCCGCGTAACAAGCCAATTTATGCTCTGTCCCTTGAATAGTAATTCCCCTGATATCTTCATTTTGTCTGATGTATTGAGCTAATGGTTCCAGATATAATGCGAAGACCATGCACAACCCTGTCTCGTGCCCCTTTCTAGGGTACGACTATCTGATAAATATCTATTGATTTTAATCCTAGCAGTAGGGTTGTCATATATTCATTTTTAGGATCGTTTTACTTTTACTGTCACGTACCCCGTGACGGATTAAAGAACCAGCAGAAATAGAAACCACATTGGAGTCTGGTATTGCTATAAACTAATAATGTTTATTACTAACTACGCAATACAGTACTATAAATGCAAATATATTAAACAGGTTAGCAATTATATATATATAAAATTAATATATAATAATATTTTAATATATATATATACACACACACACACACACACATATATACACACACACAAAGCTATGCTCTTTCAAACCCAGGGGTGAATGAATACAGTTTTACGATGATGAAGAGAGATCAGTTCAATTCGAGGTAGCTAGTTGAGTAATGTTGGAGAGAGAGAGGTGAGAGGTCAGCTGATGCCGTCGATCTTCCCGTTGTCTTCCGAAATCCGGTTGTAGTTGCCGACTATGACGAGAACACGTATGACCATTCTTCACTGGTGGAACTATCACCCAGGCTAGGAAGGACACACAAATAATTTCTCACCGGCCGCACTTTTTCACACTGCTGGAGCCACTGATCAATTTCCCCGAATCGATCCGCCAAAACCCTACCTGCCCGTGGGTGCAACGAAGCTCGTTCAGTGTCCGAAACTGTGTGTCTCCTGCGTATCAGCGGATCTGGTATTTATTCCCACATGTTGGACACCAGCTGTCCATGAATCTGCTCCGCCCACCACTCTCTGTAAGAGTTTTACAAGCAGGCAAGTGTTCCTGTGGAAAGGTAAACAAACTGCCGAGAAACCATAACATCAATTTCCGAGCATTCTTCGCCCCTCTCTCTCTCTCTTAATAATAACACAGTGTCCATAAGCCAGTCTCCTTCTCCCGACATTTTAAAGTGATAGTCCACAGAAAATCTACACCTCCCTCAAAGGGCAATACATACGTGATTATCGTGTAGCACATTACAGAAGCGTATACAAATACTAATCTCTATTTCAGTTTTAAACTTAACAACGAAACAGACATGATATTGTCTTTATCTTTCACATGCTTTGTTACAAAAAAATGTCAAATTCCTGCAAAACCAGATCCTGTTATTCAAAGTGGAGTTTGGTCAACCATTGTCCCTTTTCCGCTTCGAAACAGAACACTTAACTGTCACGTGATCAGCTTGCTTACCATTTCCGATAAGGCTTTCATAGTCTCGCTGCACAAGTGCTAGCTTATCACCAATGTTTTCCAAACTAAGCCCTTTTGCTGAACTTCCAAACAAGTCATTAATTCCACGCAAGTCATTAATTTTATCTTCATGATCTTTAATTCCAAATGTTTCCATAATAACACCTGCAGATGGTCTCTCCAAATCACAAACTTGAACAACATCACCAAGTTGTTTATCTTTAAATTCCAAAATATAGTTTAACAAATCAGCATGTACTGTCTCAGCATCTGAGAGAGCCGTTTCACTCAGCAAAGTTAAAGGTCTTGAAACCAATCCAGACTTCACAAGTATTTTATTCAAAAATCCAGGAACAATACTTCTCCCAATATCTTGAATAAAATTCACCTCACCCGTTTTCATCTCATCACCAACTTTTAGAACACCTTCTAACACAAGTGACTGAGAATCCTCAATTTCTACTGGTACCAGTCCATCTCACACAAAAGGACTGCATTCCTTTTTAGCCAAGCCAGACACCTCAGACCTTACCTGAGTCTCAACACAAGGTTCAGTATCCTGTGAATCCACAGGTACTTCAACAACCTGAATACAGGCAAACGGGACGGCTGCCTTTTCTAGGCTTTCAATACCAGTCCCAGTTTCAAATTCCAGGTTCCCCTGATCCTCTCAGCTACTCTCATCCAGAGTAAACTCAACCTTGTGGGTTAAAACAACCTCGTCTGCCAACCCAGCAGACTTCTGCAAGGTAGCAGCATCATTTTCAGCTCGGAATGCCCTTACATCATCGGGAACACACTTCTTAAATTCTTCAATTACAACCAGCTCTTTCAAGCTATAAAAATCGCCAGGGTCCAACACTGGACCTCACAGCTGCCACATCTTCCTCTCGAACTGCCTCTGTCTTTCTGCTTCTTCAGCCTCTAACTTAAGACTCTCTAGCCTCATCTGTTCCAGAACCAACTGGATCTCTCGAGGAAACGTTTCTAACTCCTCCTCACTGAAGTGCTTCGTAGAAATATAGTGCTCCACTATTATCACTCGAAGTTCCACCTTCGTCATACACTTCTGTGCCTCCCAAAGTTTCAATGCATTAACAACTTCCCACAACTAATCCATTTTAGCTTTCCTTAAGCCCGTAGGGTCTGCTCTTGCCAGAAAATCCGCAACATCAAATTCTGCTGTTTTTCCACATGACCGAATAAAATAAGGGGTTGTAGCGGTGTGCTACACGCAGAGCTGCAATAAACGAGACGGAGTCGGTGAGCTGCAGTTGCAAAAGAGATGTATTCAGACTTCGCGGCCTCGCTTTAAAGCCTTCCTGATCCCGCTCTCCCCGGGCGTATTCACAGTCCCGTCCCGCGCGCGGGCTTTTCCACTTGCTGGTGAAGCAGACTTGGCGCCCTCTTTGGAACCGGCCTCTATGCTGGTGCGTGCCACTTTATGAGACGGTTCGAGTGTGCTGGGAAGTGGGTTGCCACATAGCCCCCCTCCCCCAGAACCGGCGATACACCCCCCCCCCCAATGTCCACTTCTGGGTCAGACCCTGTTTGGGAGGTCTGCCTCTGCGCCGCGGTGCCGGAATCTCGACCGGCTGCGCCACGTCCACATGGGCCGGTTTGAGTCGTCCACCGTGAAAACCTCCTCTTTCCCCCCAATGTCCAGTACGAATGTGGACCCGTTGTTTCTGATCACCGTAAACGGCCCCTCATAGGGCTGCTGTAGCGGTGCCCGATGTCCGCCCCGTCGTACAAAAACGAACTTACAGTTTCACAGGTCTGTGGGTACGCAGGTCGGGTTCTGCCCATGCTGCGATGTGGGTATGGGGGCCTGGTTACCGAGCATCTCGCGTAGTCTGCCCAGAACTGCTGCGGGTTCTTCCTCTTGCCCCCTTGGGGCTGGTATGAACGCCCCTGGGACGACCAGGGGTGCGCCGTACACCAACTCGGCCGACGAGGTGTGCAGATCTTCTTTGGGCGCCGTGCGGATTCCGAGCAGGACCCAGGGAATCTCGTCCACCCAATTAGGCCCTTTGAGGCGGGCCATGAGAATCGAATTCAGGTGACGGTGGAAACGCTCCACCAGACCGTTCGAATGTAGGTGGTAGGCAGTTGTGTGCTGCAGCTGTGTCCCCAAAAGGCTGGCCATAGCGGACCACAGGCTGGAGGTGAACTGGGCGCCTCTGTCGGAGGTAATGGGGGCCGGTACACCAAAGCGGGATACCCAGGTGGCGATCAGTGCCCGGGCGCAAGATTCGGAGATGGTGCCGGTGAGCGGGACTGCCTCTGGCCATCTTGTGGACCACTCTAAGATAATTAGGAGGTGTCGCGCTCCTCGCGACACTGGCAGGGGGCCCACGATGTCCACATGAATGTGGTCGAAACGCCGGCGGGTGGGGGGAAATGCTGCGGCAGGGCTTTGGTGTGCCGCTGCACCTTGGCTGTTTGGCACTGCATGCACGTTTTAGCCCATTCACTGACCTGCCTGCGGAGTCCGTGCCAAATGAACCTGTTGGAGACCATGCGGACGGTTGTCCTGATGGAGGGGTGCGCTGTGAATGGCGTTGAAAACTCGCCGCCGCCAGGGCGAACAGGGGGCGCATTATCCGGGCAGCTGAAGGGAGGAAGCGGTGGTAGAAATTGACCACACCTACGAACTCCTGAAGGCCTTTGATCGTGGTGGGTCGGGGGAAATGGCGGACCACATCTACCTTAGCGGGTAAAGGGGTTGCCCCGTCTTTAGTAATCCTGTGGCCCAGGAAGTCGATGTTGTCGAGCCCGAACTGGCATTTGGCCGGGTTGATTGTCAGGCCGTATTCACTCAGTCGGGCGTAGAGTTGACGGAGGTGGGACAGATGCTCCTGAGGACTGCTGCTGGCTAAGAGGATGTCGTCCAAATAGATGAAAGCGAAGTCCAGGGCGCGTCCATTAACCGCTGAAACGTCTGTGCAGCATTCTTTAGGCCGAACGGCATACGGAGGAACACGAAAAGGCCGAAAGGGGTGATGAGTGCCGTTTTGGGGACGTCGTCCGGATCCATCGGGATTTGATGGTAGCCCCGGACGAGGTCTACCTTGGAGAAGATCCGTGCGCCGTGCAGGTTTGCTGCGAAGTCCTGAATGTGCGGCACAGGGTAGCGCTCCGGTGTTGTAGCCTCGTTCAGACTGCGGTAGTCGCCACAAGGTCTCCATCCCCCTGTTGCTTTGGGCACCATGTGCAGGGGGGAGGCCCATGGGCTGTCGGACCGCCGTATGATCCCCAATTCCTCCATCCTCTTGAACTCCTCCTTCGCCAGTCGGAGCTTGTCCGGGGGAAGCCGCCGAGCACGGGCATAGAGGGGTGGTCCCTGGGTCAGGATGTGGTGCTGTACGCCGTGTCGGGGCATGGCTGCCGCGAACTGCAGTGCCAGAACCGATGGGAAATCCGCCAGGACTCTGGTGAAGTCGTTGTTGGACAGCGTGATGGAGTCCAGGTGTCGGGCCGGCAACTGGGCTTCACCCATGGAGAACGTTTGAAAGGTCTCGGCGTGGACCAGTCTCTTCCTAGGCAGGTCGACCAGTAGGTTGTGAGCCCGCAAAAAATCTGCGCCCAGGAGCGGTTGGGCTACGGCGGCCAGTGTGAACTCCCAAGCGAACCGGCTGGAGCCCAACGGTAGCCGCAATGTACGAGTGCCGTAGGTCCTTACCGTGCTGCCGTTCGCGGCTCTCAGGGTGGGACCCGGTGCCTTGTTGCGGGTGTCGTAACTCGTCGGAGGTAAGACGCTGATCTCGGCTCCGGTGTCGACCAAAAAGCAGCGTCCCGACCGCTTGTCCCACACATACAGGAGGCTATCCCGATGGCCAGCCGCCGTAGCCATCAGCGCTGGCTGGCCCTGGCGTTTCCCGGGAACTTTCAGGGCGGGCTACAGCGGCGGGCTTCTGCGCCCAACCGCTGGTGGTAGAAGCACCATTGTTCGTTGGCCTCCTCACCCCTGCCTCTGGGGTTAGCGGGCTCTGCAGCCGGGCCTGGTCTGGTTTGCTGCTGGGAGCGTGGCCTGGTGATCTGTGCGACGGACGCCCCACTATCCTTCTTGGCTTCCCACAGCACGTCCGCCCGGGCCGCCACCCTCCGGTGGGCGCTGAAATCCGCGTCGGACAGCAGCAGGCGTATGTCCTCGGGCATCTGCTCCAGGAATGCCTGCTCAAACATGAGGCAGGGCTTTTGTCCTTCAGCCAGGGAGAGCATCTCGTTCATCAAAGCCGACGGCGGCTTCTCTCCCAAACCATCCAGGTGCAGTAAGAGGGCAGTTCGCTCATATCGTTAGAGTCCGAAAGTCCTTATGAACAAGGCTTTGAATTCTGTGTATTTGCCGTCCGCTGTGAGAGACTGTATGAACTCCTCAACCTGGGCCACTGTTTCCTGGTCAAGTGATCTCACCACGTAGTAGTAATGTGTGTCATCCAAGGTTATCTGTCGAATGTGGAATTGGGCTTCTGCTTGCTGGAACCATAGGTGAGGTCGCAGCGTCCAGAAGCTTGGCAGTTTTAACGAAACTGCATGAACAGATGCGACGTCGTTCATCTTCGGCCCAAATATTGTTTGGGTCGTCAGGGTCACCAATTGTTGCGGTGTGCTACACGCAGCGCTGCAATAAATGATACGGAGTTGGTGAGTTGCAGTTGCAAAATAGATTTATTCAAACTTCGCGGCCTCGCTTTAAAGCCTTCCTGATCCCGCCCTCCCCGGGCGGGAATACTGTAGGGGGCGCGTATTCACAGTCCCGTCCCGCATGCAGGCTTTTCCCCTTGCTGGTGAAGCAGAATTGGTGCCCTCTTTGGAACCGGCCTATATGCCGGCGCGCGCCACTTTGTGAGCCGGTTCGAGTGCGCTGTGTAGTGGGTCGTCACAGGATATTCCCGAATGACTTCAAACAATCCTTCTCACAATCAGTATAAATCCCGGACGAGCCCCCAATTTATTTCGAACTCCGTGACGGGTTAAAGAACCAGGAAAAATGGAAAGCACATTGGAGTCTGGTATCGGTATAAAATAATAGTGTTTATTAGTATCTACGCAATACAGTACTATAAATGCAAATATATTGAACAGGTTAGCAATTATATTTATATACACACAGGCGCTGAAATAGGAACAAAACTGGGCTCTTTCAAACCCAGGGTTGAATGTATACAGTCTTACGATGATGAAGAGAGTTCAGTTCAGTTCGAGGTAGTTATTTGAGTAATGTTGGGGAGAGAGAGAGAGGTGAGCTGATGCCGTCGATCTTCCCGTTGTCTTCAGAAATCCTGTTGTAGTCACCAACTATGACTAGAACACATATGACCATTCTTCAGTGGTGGAACTATCACCCAGGCTATGGTGGACACACAAATAATTCCTCACCGGTCGCACCTTTTCACACTGCTAGAGCCACTGATCGATTTCCCCGAAATGATCCTCCAAAAACCCTACCTGCCCGTGGGTGCAACAAAGCTAGTTCAGTGTCCGAAACTGTGTGTCTCCTGTGTATCAGCGGATCTGGTATTTATCGCCACATGTTGGACACCAGCTGTCCATCAACCTGCTCCGCCCTCCTCTCTCTGTAAGAGTTTTACAAGCGAGCAAGTGTCCTTGTGGAAAGGTAAGCAAACTGCCGAGAAACCATAACATCAATCTTCCGAGCATTCTTCGCCCCTCTCTCTCTCTTAATAATAACTCAAACAGTGTCCATAAGCCAGTCTCATTCTCCCGACATTTCAAAGTGATAGTCCACTGAAAATATGAACCCTAGGTGTACATAACAATACATAATCTTCTACAGTAAAAAATGATACCAAACTCTACAAGTTGATAAATATACAATTAACAATCAAAAAAGGATAATATATGACAATGAAAAATAGTATTTTTATTAAGAAAAGAAGGAAAAAAGAGAACACCAACATACTAAAAAAGTAAACCCCAGTAACAACAAGAGAAGGAAAAAGAAATAAGAAAAAAAAAGAGGAAGAAGAAAACCCATTAGGAATCAACTCCCGGAGCAATACGTGTTACCATTTTATATATATAAAGAAGAATCATCAACAGCCAATTCAAGTTTATATATATTCATTGATCTTGGTCTTTCCAAGATGGCGGCACGACGCAGCTTGCAGCGGCCTCTTCGGAGCTGATTATCTGTTATTTGTGAAGTGGGGTGTCGTGCACAATCATAATCGATTGAAAATGGACGTGGGAGCACGGAGGAACATCGGGAAATCTCCAGGAAGACCTTCTTCGTTGCTGCTGCTGCTGTGAGGTCCAGGACTCTGCTGGGAAGAACAGACCCCCAGTCCTCAGTGTCGCGTTGCCGTCGCATTGTCGCATAGCAGTGTCGCATTGGCGGGGCCGTCTTAATACGCTCGGCAGAGGATGGTGCTCAGAGAAGCTGTGCCGGAGGGGATGGATGTCGGCTCGGAGGTTCGACGGACTCGGAGTCCGCTGCAGTCAGGTCACTTTCAGTGTGTGCTGCGTCTGCGAGGTTGGGTTCGACGGAGCTTTCGGTGTGTGCTGCGTCTGCGAGGCTGAGTCGGGCGGCCCCGTGGAAGTCCATAGCGGGGGTATTCCCTTTTGCCACCGGCGTTGGATGGCGAGTCTGTCGGGACCCTGGGGACTTGTGGAAACTGTGTGGTGATGTCTTTTGACGTTATAGTCCTTTAACATCTTTGGACTATTTTTACTGTGCCCATAGTCTGTTTTTTTTAAAAAATTAATTATGCTATTGTTTGCACTGTTGTAACTATGTGGTTTGGTGCAGGTTTTGTAGCTTCAGATTTTGGTCTTGTTTTGTCTGGTGGAATTGGAGCTCCTTTCTGGGGAACGCACTAAGACGGTAGCGCGACATTAATACGCAGCAGCCTCTCCGGACTCTGGATTGGGGATTGCCAAACGTTATGTGGATTTTCTGGTGTAGTCTGTTTTGTCATATGCTTTTGTGATAGCATTCTGGAGGAACGTGGTCTCATTTTTTAACTGCATTGCATTTGTGGTTTCTAATGACAATAAAGTGAATCCGAATCTGAATATAAAATAAAATTGAAAGGAAAACATATAAAATAATTCAAATTAAGTAATAATATTTGGCAAAAGAGCCCCATTTTCTCTCAAAATCAAATCAAGGGTCAAAAGTTATACTTCTAATTTTTTCCAAACTAAGACATAACATTATTTGAGAAAACCACTGAATTAATGCAGGGACAGAGGTATCTTTCCATTTTAAAAAAAATAGCCCTTCTTGCCCACAATGTGACAAATGCAATTACATGTTGATCTGAAGATGAAATACCTTGAATATGATGCAGAACTATTCCAAATGGAACAGTCAATGTATTAGGTTGTAAATTAATTTTCAGAGCTTTAGAAGTTGTAGAAAATAAAGATTTCCAAAAAGTTTTTAATGAAGAACATGACCAGAACATATGTGACAAAGTGGCTACTTCAGTTTTCCACCTATCGCAGTAATTGCCTATGTTAGGAAATATTTTGGATAGTCTCTGCTTTTTTAAAATAATAATGGTGAACAATTTTAAATTGAATTAAACAGTGATGGGCACATATCAAAGAAGAATTGACCATTTTCAGAACTCGCAACCAATCTGCATTAACAAAGGTCATATAACGTTCTCTCTCCCAATCTTGTGTAATCTTTAGTGAAAGGTTATCTTTCTATAGTAAAAATTAATTATAAATTCTACCAATGGAACCTCTTACTAAAGGATTCATATTCAAAATAGTGTCCAACAAATCAGATTCTTGCATATATGAAAACTTAGATAAGAATTTTAGTAAAAAAGTGCCTAACCTGAAAATATTGCAGTGTGTATAAGAGAGAGAATATTTGCTAATTAACTCTTCAAAAGACATCAATCAACCATCACAAAATAAATCTGAAAAAAAACAGATCCCCTTATTTCTCCATAAGAGAAAAATGGGATCGGTTATTGAAGGCTTAAATAAAAATATTAGATATAAAGAACAAAACAATTTAAATTGTTTAAAGTTTAAAAAATTGCGAAACTGAAACCAAATCCATAAGGACTATTTATTAACAGGGTAGAAATTTAAATTTGGAATTTTCGAGAGTTGTAAAGGTAATGGAGCTCCTAATAATGAGGTTAAATGAAATTGCTTGATAGCTTTTAATTCCAAATCAATCCAAGCTGGTTCCTGGATCTTATCAAGCCAATATAGCCAAAAACATAATTGTCGAATATTAACAACCCAATAATACAATCTTAAATTAGGAAGTGCAAGTCCATCATCTTTTTTAGATTTTTGTACATAATACTTATTAATTCTTGGTCTTTTTTTATTCCAAATAAAGAACGAAATTATAGAGTCAATTTGATTCAAAAATTAGTTAAAAGGACAGGTATATTTTGAAAAATATATAAGAATCTAGGTAAAATAATCATTTTCACGGCATGAATACGACATCTAGAAAATAATTGTATCATAGAGTCCATTAAAGGAATTACATTAGCTTTATCAAGATCTTTATATTTTTCGTAATTATAATACCTGAGTATTTAAAAGAATTAACAATTCTAAATGGAATATCGTTCTATATAACAAACAAGAGCATTTAATGGAAACAATTCACTTTTATTCAAGTTAAGTTTATATCCTGAAAATTTTCCAAAATCGTTTAGTATTTCCAAAAGATTAGGAATAGATTCTTCAGGGTTCGAAATATAAACCAAAAGATCATCTGAGAATGACGAACGTGAAGAGAAATCTTATCTATAGTCCCATTTATAGAGATACCATGAATATTTTTAGCTTCACGGAGTGTTATGGCCAAAGGCTCAAGTAAAACGATTAAATAATAAAGGGCTTAATGGACAACCCTGTCTAATATCTCATAAAAGTGAAATAAGGACCTGAGATTATTAGTGATAACAGTAGCAATAGGATTCTTATAGATGATTTGAATCCACCTATTGGAATTATTACCAAAACCAAATTTTTCTAATAACTTAAACAGATATGTCCATTCCACTCTATCAAATGCCTTTTCTGCGTCAAGAGAAATAACACATTCATCACCATCTTTGATAGTGATGAATATATAATGTTCATCAATCTCCGAACATTGGAGAAAGACTAACGGCCTTTAATAAAGCCTGTTTGATCGATAGAGATGATTTTACTTTAATTTTTTCCAAACGGTAAGCCATTATCTTATAGAGAATTTTTGCATCCACATTTGATAACGAAATAGGTCTATATGATGAACATTCAGTAGGATCTTTATCTTTCTTAAGAATTAAAGAAACAGAAGCTTCATAAAAATAAGATAAATTACCCTTCTCTAAAGATTCATGAAATATTTCCAAAAGATATGGAGAAAGTGACATTTCTTTTTTTTTAAATCCTAGCGCATAACCATCAAGTCCAGGAGCCTTACCTGATTGCATTGACAACATAGCTCTCTAAATTTCACGCTCAGTAATTGGATCTGTTGTTCTTCAACAGTAATTTGAGGAAATTTAATCTGATGCAAAAAAAAGCCTTCATTTTGGATGAATCTGCAGGAAATTAAGATTTATAAAGATCGGAATAAAAATCCTGAAAAATATTATTAATGTCTTCATGGTTAATAACACAACCTGATTATGTCAGGTTGGAATCGGTTAATAGTTTTAAATGTTTTCCTGCGCTTAATAGGATGATTCCAGCTTAAAACATTTAACTGTTTCAATATCATCATGAGACTTTGTATTTAAAAAAAAGTAATTAGATGCATGTCAGGATAAGGCAGTCGAGAATGGCGGAGATAAACAACAACAACAATAATAATTACGCTCTGGAATTCCATAGTGGGGATAATAAATAAGAAAAGAAGAAAGGAAAAATTCCACCCAAACTAGAAAACTCAGAAATAAGTCAATATCGATTGACCCAAGCCCCAAAGATGTATAGAAAGCAATTATAAACTCCACCTACTTGAATAGAAGGTAAAAATGAAAAGAGTAATCTCTGTCTTCCCCCTTCCGGATATACAGCTCATTACAGTCGACATATAGCTCATTACAGTTGAGCTGAGAGGAACAGTTATTAAAAAAAACGACCTTCAGTTTTGAAAAATAACCTTCATAATCTCAGATAAGAAAAAAAAACTCGCCCAAAAATTCTTGAAATATTTGTCAGAAGAAAAACAGTCGTCTTCTTTAAATTGTCCAATCTATCTTTAAAATGTAAAGAAACCCAGATAATTACTTAAAAATTCTTAACAAGAGCATATACAGCAGAAAAGCAATTCGGTCATTTAAATGCTACAAACAGGGAAAAAAAATCTAGATGGTTCAAAGTGATCTACAGTCTTTCGACAGTTCCCTCGCTATGTCTTCTGAGTTTAAAACCATCTAAACCAGTCTATTTCAAAGATAGAAGTACATTTTAAGGTAAAGACTTTCTATACCCATCAGATCTTCCGAATGCATCAATCCTTACGTCGCGAGACAGTCATGCAGTTTCAAATCATACAAACTTCAGCCTTCAGACTTGTCAGGGAGAGAATTAATGAAACACAATGCTTCAGCTGGGACCTCAAAAATACGAACCCCAGAATTTTTGATGAAAAGCCTTAATTTAGCTAGGTATTGAAGAGATGGATACAACTGTCTTTGCTAAGCTGTACGCATTACAGCAGTGAATCCAGAACCTTTCTGAACAATTTCACGTGGAAAATCTTCGAAAGAGCGAATCTCAGAGCTTTGAAATTGAAACAACCTTTGTTTTGAGACTCTAATCTATTGACCCAGGGTGGCTCCTCTGAAGTCTCGTCAGCTTTTTTAAGCTTACCGTTGCCTGCTTCAGGATTCCTTTTGGTGCTTCTTAGGGTAGACATAATTATGACTGTCGCTCTACAGGATCCGACCGAATAAGGTTAAAATTTCAAAGTTTAAGTCGGGAAAGGGAGAGACCAAAGGCGGACAGAAAGAAACTGTGTCTTACATGTTCACAGGTGGAAGGCGGAGTCCAGGGTTGTCATATACTGCCTGTATAGTTTTAATAATTATGTCATTGAAATCAAATCTATGTAAAACTTTGTAAAGAAAATTCCAATTAACCAAAACTAATGCCATTTCAGAGTCCACGCTTATCACTATTGCTTCGATTTTATTTTATTTTATTGTATATGATGCATAATGTGAAGTGTCCTTCATATATTGTCTTGTGTTTGGCGTTGTTGTATAAAACCTGCCTGATCGTTATGTATCAATATGGGTAGAAACTCTTCTAATCGTTTGGCCAAGATGGAGGTAAATAATCTATAAACTACATTAAGAATGGATATTAGTCTAAATGACACACATTCCATTTTATCCTTGCCTTCTTTCGGTATAGCTGAGATTTTTACTTCCTTTCAGCTGGGTGGCATTTATGCCTTTTTTAGAGCTCAGTTCAGTGTGGGGAGTAAGACAGGAATTAACTAATTTTTAAATTATTTGTACCACTCTGCCATATACCCATCTGATCTTGGCGACTTGCTTAACTTAAGCCTACGAATTGCGGCTTTTAGTTCAACTTTAGTTATGTCAGCAGTCATCGTTCTATTTTGTTCTTCGCTTAAAGTGGGTAACTCTAGAGAATTCAGGAAGGTGTCAGTTTGGGTTATGCTTCCTCCTGGAACTTTGGAATATAGAGTTATGCAAAACACTGCAAAAGCTTCTTGAATTTCACTTAGCTTATTTTTTTTTAATCATTTTTGTCCTTGGATTCCTAATTCAATGAATTGTATTCTCTGCTATCTTTTTTCCAGTTTCCATGCCAGTATTTTCATAGACTTAGGTCTACTTTCATAATGGCTCTGTTTCAGAAACATTAAATTTTCCTGATTTCTTGCGTAACCAAACTATTAATTTAATTCCTAATTTTTAAAAAATTCCTCTAATGTATTCTGTGCCAAATTGATTTTTTGTGTTTTTTCTAGTTCCTTCAGCCTATTTTGTAATTCCTCTAATGTTTTATTCCATTTTTTTTCTTATATGAAGATATCGCTATAATTTTCCCTCTTAAAACAGCCTTCAGAGCATCCCATAGCATGGGAGTTGAAACCTCTCCATTATCATTGAATTCTAAGTATAGACCAACTTATTTTCTAATTTGTTCTTTAAAGTAGAGATCATTGAGTAGACTTGAATATAGTTTCCAAATAGTTTTCTTTGGTTGTTGGTCAAAATCAGCAGATAAATATATTGGTGCATGGTAACTTACATCTATTGTCCCAATTCCACTGGTCTTTATTTTGTCTTCATCTTTTCCAAAAGTTATGAAATAGTTTGTTCTTGTATATACGGAATGGGGAGCAGAATAATGAGTGTAATCCCTTCTGTTGGGGAAAAGGCCCCTCCATATATCAATTAGACCAACATCCTCAAAAGGTGTATTAACCTTCTTATGTAAGAATTTTGTTTCATAGGTTTTTCTATTGGAAGAGTCTAAGTTTGGTTGTAATTGTAAATTTAAGTCTCCCCCACATATCAGGAGACCTTCTGTTTCCGTTACCATTATATTAGTAATTTTCTGAAAGAAGCTAATATCACTTCCTGGGGGTGCGTATATATTCAATAAAGTAATTGAATTTCCATTTATATTCCCCCTTACCAGAATATATCTGCCCTCCTTATCTCCCATTTCAAGTACTTTTTTGAAATTTTGCTTGCTTGAGATAAGAATATCAACTCCTCTCCTATGTCCTGGTTTATATGAGGAGAAAAACAAATTAGTGAAGCCCATTCTCTTTAGTTTTCCATGCTCATTATCATTTAAATGAGTTTCCTGTAAATATACTACATGGGCTTATCCTTTTTTCATTTTGGATAGAATTCTATTATGTTTGATTGGATTTAACAGCCCATTGACATTAAAAGAAATTAATTTTACTTTGTCCTTAGCCATGTGCATTTATCTGTCAATAAATCATTGAACTTAGCAGAAGAAAGCTTAATTGATCTGCTCCCTGAACAATTAAGAACCAAAAAATGCGAATAATATAAAAAAGGCAACGAAGTTGTGATTCCAAGGCTGAGGTCTCTGGTAGATGACCCTGTGTTAAGCTAGAGGAAACGTCCAGCTGTGGGGTAATAGCCCCTCCTACCTATGAGTTGAGGGCCCCCAGTTCCCATAAAAGTAAGTGAACAAATCTATATCCATCACACAGAAAAGTTTATCCTGTGTATTCCTCCCAGATATATATTGTCATTTAGGTGGGGGGAAATGGAGTGAATGAATGAATAAAAAAGACTAATTGGTTAATATAAAATCCACACTATAATAAGTATTTCTTGAGATAGGTATATCACCATCTATTTTTGCTTCTGTTTAGCTTCTCAACACTTTTAAAGTTAGCCAAACCTTATGGCTCTTCTGGAGTGGGTGAGGGCTGTCTTCGGAAATCTCCCAGTCTCTTCCTGATATACTTCTCTCGGCCTCCTCCCGTCTCCTGCTTTCTCGATTCTCTCACTATTTCCCAAGCAGAGCGGGATAGCTGCTCAGCCAGGCTTTCCCTCGGATTGATCACGCTGACGGGCCACCCTCTGGCCTTCATGTCTGTAGTCGCCTCCTCCACTGTCTGATACAGTTGGATCCCATCTTCATAAAACACCCGCAGTTTAGCAGGGTACGGAGTTTGAAATCTAATCTTTCCTTGCTTTAATATTTGCTTTACTTCAGAGTATTCTGTGCTGGACTGCCGGGGGGTAATCTTGATCGAAATATATTAATTTACCATCCAAAAACACCCTCATCTTACCCCAGGCTCTTCGTAGAATCTTCACCTTGGTATTGTATCGAAAGAATCTAATTGCTATTGAGCGTGGCTTATCTTCTCTATCTCCAGTAGGCTGCAAGGTGAGCACACGATGCGCCCTCTCAATCTCAAGCTCCATAGTTGAAGGAATCTCTAGCGCATCCCGCAGCAACTTTCATACAAACTCCGTCATACACAAACCCTCCACTCCTTCGGGAACATTGTATATCCTGATATTTTTCCATAGTGATCTTCCCTCCTGGTCAAGCAGTTTACTTTCTTGTTGATTTAATAGTTTTATCGTCTTACCTAGTATCCGTTTCGCGTTTTCAAAGCGATCTTCCACGTTCTCAATTTGTGTTTCTGCCACCATTATTTTTTGATTGACGTTGGCAAGCTCTGGCTTGATATCATTTATTTGCTGTTTTATATCTTTTTGGAACTCCGGTATCTCTTCCAGAATTTTGATCATATTTGCCGCTTCACCTGAACGAGGCTCATCTTTAGCGTTCGGGTAGGAGAGCTGCTTGCTGCTCCCCTCTCGTCCAAAGGCCCCACAGTGATGCTTTTTTAATCTCCTTTCTTTTTCCCCATTCTTGCCCCACATATCAATTCAGAGATTTTCGAAAGATCTTATATTTGATGGATTAACAGGGCAAAATATGTGTTTTTCTAGAGGAGCCATTGACTTAAGCTGCCATTCTGGACGATGACGTCACTGGAATCCCTCATTAGCTAGAATTGCAAATTCTAAACTTACATAATCTATAGTGTGGGCATTATTTATAGCACCCTACCAATAGAGTCCAATAAGTCCCATTGTTCATGTTCGCAGATAGATCGGGCCACAGTGTCAGGGATGCAAAAGAAATAGCACATGGGGATATCCTAACCAATTACCCTTAGACTTCAGTCCTGATCACAAACCGACCAGGGCTGGGCAACACGGGACTCACATTCACTTCTATTGGCACTTTGTAGTGTTTTCCTGACTATATAGGGCCCAAGCTTGGAAACAATGAGAAGAGCACAGGTTTGTAAAGTTGGTGGTGGTATATCCCCATAACTTACAGCTACTCAAAACAAGATACTTTACAAAATTCAAACAAGTTGGAGTCGGACTATTACTAGAAATATTATAAGATTGAAACAATTAACATACATAGTGATGGCTCCTTTGCCACAGGCAAAGACCTTAAGAGGTCTTAAGTACAATGGGAATTGTGATGAGTGGGGAATAGCCATACAAACCCAACAGTTGGTTAAATTGGCCCAATAGGCCGTATAATTAGAAAATTGCCACTAGGTATTCTGTAAATGCAGGTGGGCTTGTCCTTTCACAGTCCAAAGTTCCTTCATTGGTGAGAGAAAATGGCATGTTCACATTCTGTCAATGTGCCCAAATATAGGGCAGCCCAACAAGCCGACTAACATATAACTTCGATGATTTTGCCGCATCATTTTCTAATGTTTATTTGTTTTTCACTGACTCACTTTCCCTCACTTTAATACTTGCTTCTTTCTCAGGCGCACCTTGGAGAAGGCGATCCCAGTTTGCACCATGTTCCGTCAATCCACTCAGGATTCCCTGCCACTTTCAATGCCGTTCTAGTCATCAGTAGAACTTGAAACGGGCCTTTCCATCAAGGAGAAGGAGAATCTTTATCCAGTGATTTAATTAGCGTGTAATCTGGCTTGAAGGGCTGTGCATTGGTTTTCCCTGGTCTGAGCCATGACTGCACAACCTTCGCATGGTTTGGCTGTACAGCTCCACTGGCAGTTTGAGCAGATTGTAAGGCATTTTTCTCTGTCCAGATAAGGCTGGCCTGTGTAGGGGTCATTCGGTAATGCCTCAGGACACTTTCAGATTCAGAATTAGCTTTATTGTCACCGACATGTGACATGAGATTTGTTAACTTAGCAGCAGCAGTTCAATGCAATACAAAATCTAGCAGAGAGTGAATAAAGTAATAATAATTTTTTTAAAAACGTAATGGATAAACAAGTCAATTATGTACATTGAATAGATTTTTTACAAATCTGCAAAAACAGAAATACTGATATTAAAAAAAGTGAGGTAGCTTCCAAAGCTTCAATGTCCATTTAGGAATCAGATGGCAGAGGGGAAGAAATTGTTCCTGAATCTCTGAGTGTGTGCCTTCTGGCTTCTGTACCTCCTACCTGGTGGTAACAATGGGAAAAGGGCATGCCCTGGGTGCTGTAGGTCCTTAATAATGGATGCTGACTGAGACACTGCTCCCTAAAGATGTCCTGGGTACTTTGTAGGCTCATGTCCAAGATGGAGTGGACTAAATTTACAACCTTCTGCAGATGCTTTCGGTCCTGTGCAGTAGATCCTCCTTGGCAAACTTTTGCAAGTGTGTTTTTAAGTATCCCATTCATGCGTTCTCTGAATTCGGATGACTGGGGTTTATACGGAATATGCAATTGTCAATTGAACACCAACGCCTGGCTAAGCACCTTAGTGATTTGAGCTGTGGAATGAGTTTCCCTGACACTATTGATATTAGTGGGGACTCCCGCCCTTCGGATTATGTCACTCATGAGACACTTTACTACAGTGTGAGTGTTATCTTTCTTTGCAGCAAACGTTTTGATCCATTTAGAAAACATATCCACAACTATGAGCACATACTTGTATCTGTATTGTGCAGACATATGCACATAATGAATTTGTAAACTAGTGAAGGGTCTCTCAGATGTTGGTAAATGATCAAATTTTGCTAGTGTTCACAAAACAATCACTGTTGTTTTGTAAACAAATCATGCAGTTTCCACATACTCTGTGAGTGGTTGCTGATATCCCCAGGGCAAACCACTGTTGTGTGATCACATGAAAGATCCCTCCTTTTCCAGCATGGCCTTGCCAATGCAACACCTTAGCGAGGGAATGCAGGAATCCCTTAGGTCACAGGGGTGTCAAACTCATTTTAGGTCACGGGCCGGATTGAGCAAAATGCAGCTTCATGCGGGCCGGATCAGTCGGACGCGTGCGAATGCAGCTTTCGTTGCCTCCGTTTTTTCAGCCTGCTCTCATGTGTCTCAGTCTCTGCTATAACTACAAAGTGTTTCACTTTACAAATTCCGTTTCTTATGAAGAAGACTGCCGAGCAAGACTGCCGAATAAACACTAAAAACCCTGAAAACCTGGTACCTGAATAAACTCAGTATTAGCCATATCATAAGCCATAGGCGCTTCGATTACTGGGGCCAGCTTTAATAGTAATTAGATATTATCTCGCGGGCCAAAGATAATTCCACCGCGGGCCGGATTTGGCCCGCGGGCCTTGAGTTTGACATATATGCCTTAGGACATACAACACATCCATCTGGGTGAGTCCACAAGTCAGACTCCGTTTGCGTGCAGCCAGGAGAAATCCACGGGCGTGTGCTTGTGCTGCACAGACGTCATCAAGCGGAAGGCTGAGTGAATCCTGATGCTGACGGATATAACTGACCACAGAGGTCTGGGACATTGCAGCTTGCTTAGCAGCATCGTTGACCGCGACATCACCGCTGGAGACTTCATCTTTTTTCCCGTCACACATGACAATTGCCGGTCATGAAGGTAGTAGAATAGCTTGGAGTAAATTGGTAATTAATCGAGAATGTTCAACAGGCTTACCTGAAGATATGATTAATCCCCAGTGTTGCTAAATTCACGTGTCACCCCAAAAACATATCAAGAATCAGGCAAAACGGTAGCAGATTTCCCTGTTGCTAACATACAAACACGGGTTAGGACAAACAATACAGCTGCTTGTATTGAAGTACCAGACGAAAATGCAGAATCGTCTCGTGTCTCAAAAGAAGAAACAATAACATCTCTAGAAAACATCTGTGTATCCAATGAGTGAGTGGAAGATCCGTCAGTAAACAGAATTAGGTCTGGGTTATCAAGAGGAGTACTGAGCTGGACATGACTTGGAGATGTGGTGGCTTCCACTATCATCACACAATCCTGTAAAAGTGTGTTATCCTCAGTCTCAGTTAATGGAAGAAGAGAAATGGGGTTTAGTGCAGGGGCATGCAGGAAAGAAAGATTGGGTTTAGAGCGCAACATGACCTCATAACCTGTATTCTTTTACTGCTGTAGCATGCTTCATGTCCGCAGAATCTAAAAGAAGCAAAATTGCACGGGAAGCCAATGCTGTACAAAGGTTATCCAATACTATTGGACTGTGCTTTTCTTCCATAACTGCAGTGGCGGCGACAGACCTTAAACAACCTGGGACACCTCTTACAACTAGTGATAATTGTACAGAATAATATGCAATGGGTCGTCTGAGGCCTTCATGTTGTTGCATTAAAATGCCGCTCATAAACCCTTGGCATTCCTTAACAAATATTTTGAAAGGAGCTGAAGAGTCAGGTATGCCCAAGGCTGGGGCAGTTGACAAAGCTGTTTTAAGAGCATTAAAGGCTGTGATTATTTCCTGAGTCCATTGTATTTCAGCAGACATGCCAGGTAAGGAGGTTGGCGAAGAGCAGCGTCCATTATTCGATATTCAGGAATCCACTGTCTACAATAAGACTAGATGGGATTGAGGTTTTCAAAGTTGTTCAGGAACGTTTCCTTCATCAGTACATAGAAGTCCCAATGACAGAGTGTGTGAAACTGGATCTGCTATTAGCGAATGAGACAGGGCAGGTGACAGAAGTTCGTGTGGGGGAACACTTTGCATCCAGTGACCACAATGCCATCAGTTTCAACATAAATATGCAAAAATATAGGTCTTGTCCGTGGATTGAGATTCTAAATTGGAGAAAGGGCAATTGTGATGGCACCCAAAATGATCTGGCAATTGTGGATTGGGAAAGGCTATTTTCTGGCAAATGTGTACTTGGTAAGTGGGAGGCCTCCAAAACCGAAATTTTGATAGTAGAAACCTTGTGTGTGCTTGTCATAGTATAAAAGTAAAGATAAAAAGTGTAGGGAACCTAGGTTTTCAAGAGATATTGAGGCCCTGGTTAAGAAAAAAAATGAGGTTCAGAGCAGGAATAATTAGGAACAAATGAGGTGTATATTGGGTATAAGAAATGCAAGAGAGTGCTTTGGAAAGAACTGAGGGGGGGCTAAACGAAGGCATGAAGTTGTTCTGGCAGACAAGGGCAAACAGAATCCTGAGGGATTCTACAGATATGTTAAGAGCAAAAGGATTACAAAAGACAAAATTGGTTTTCTGGAAGATCAGAATTATAATCCATTTGTGCAGCCAAAACTGATGGGGGAGACCTTAAACGTTGGTTTTGCATTTGTATTTACTCAGGAGATGGGCACCGAATCTATAGAAGTGAGGCAAAGCGGCATCAACTTCATGGATGTTCAGATTAAAGAGGAGGAGGTGTTGGCAACCCTGAGGACTTCTTCACTCATTCAGCCTTCTGGTGCTTCTTTCTCGTTTTCTTCTTTATCTTTACAGGGAACTCTCTCTCTCTCTCCACATTTCTCATCAATTCTACTACTACTACTTCTCATCCTCCTTCAATCTACTTACCTGGTCCAGCAAAAAATCCAGATCCAGAGTAACAATTATTACATTCTCATTTACACTTGTGTTCAGGAAATTGCATTAAGCAATCGTAAATCTTGAGTCTTAGAGCCTTTGTGATTAGAAATACCTTCACAGATTTCCTCTCCACTTCCTCCTTTCCAAACAAAAGAATTCCAGTTGCTCCATTGTCTAACTGATGTCCATTATTCCTGGAATCATCCTAATATTCTCTCAGGGTGACTCATCGCTCCTCTGATACCATGTCCTGAATTATGGGTAGTATTGATAGTATGGATAGTATTATGGATACATTGGAAGAATATAAGCAGATATAGAACTGATTCTCCTTTTGTCAGAATCAGTTTTATATATGAATAGGCATCATTGCTTCCTTCCCTCTTATATCCTGATTATTTGGGCTGTAAAGGGATTACCTACAAATCAGATGATGTCATCAGCATATTTCCTGTACATTTTGGTTGTTCTTGCTGTGGAGATGGTGTGAATAATATATACTGTGTCATGAGTATAATTGTCACACTGCTGTGGCTGTCAGTGATACGGAAATAATGTTAATACTCCAGATTATTGTCAGTGATATGCTACTTGAACAGCCAGACTGTTAGTTGGTTAAGGACGGGGATCACATCATCATTGGTGTCTATGAGGTGGGTGAAATGACAATGTACAAGTGCAGATAGTGCATGTCATACAGACAGTAGCATTCCCAATGTCCTGAATATAGTTGTCCTCCATTGTGCTAGAGAATGCAGTGTGGGAGTTGCTGACACAGGATCTTCACTGAAGTACGTGATACACTTTGTATAAAGAAAGTGGTTTACCAAGAGAATAATGGAGATGGAAATGCAAAGAGATAAGGAGAAAGAGTGGGAAAGGGAATGATGTCTGATGGGAAAATACACCAGGAGAAATCATGGATTGTATAGCATGCCATCTGTCTGAGAGGTACCAACCGGTGAATGAATCTCCTGTCCTTTCCCTGTCAAAATTTTCAATGTGACATATTCATCTGAAGATCTCCTACTGTGAATCAGGACTTACTGGCACAGTGGAATCCTCCTGTGCACTGTTTCATCCACATTGTCCAGCAGTCCCTCTGTGCCTGACTATTACACTGAGACCCAGATTTCAGTTATGAGCAGCCAGACTAATGAAGTGTCAATAACTGGAGGTGTTCCTCTGACACCCAGTGGTTGCAGATTATCATTACAAGGTACCAAATTATTTTCACACTGTGATCCTCTGGAGGATCGTCTGCATTTTCCGGGCAAGAAAGATCTCCAACTATATCCTGCTCTTTCAGTGTCATCAAGATGACATAGCCACAATCACCATGATGAAACATTGGAGATGAAATGGGAATGTGATGAGGCCAACACCATCATCAAGACTTCACTGGATCCCTGAAGGATGGAGGAAACACAGGAGACCAAAGACAACTTGGCACCATACCACAGAGACAGAAATGAGGACCCTGAACTACACCTGGGGCACAATACAGAAGATGGCCAAAGGCAGACAGAAATGGAAGGCCTTCATTGCTGCCCCAAACGCAAGTGGCATAAAGGGCAGTAAGCAAATGGAGCAGGAAACCAGAACTAAAATGGACCCGGAATGTAAACTGTCCTTCAAACAGCACAGTGGCATTTCCCAGAGTGCAGCAATGTCAAGCATACGAAGGCTCCCCCCACAGGCTCTTTACTGAAGGAAGAGCGGGGAACAACCAGAATAAATGTCAGGGTGAGGAATAGAGCAAGAAGGGAGGGGAGGATAATTTCTTCTTTATCAGTGAACCAGGCTGTGCCTGACCTGACCCTATTCCTGCCACCATTGGTTAAAAGACTTGACAGTCCTCCAACGAGACATGAACGTTCTCGAATTCAGCACACCCCTCTCATCCTCGAACCTTACCCCCTTTGAACACAATGTACTCAACTCTCTCCGACCAATCCCAAACTTATCATCAAAGCCACAGACAAAGGCAGTGCTGTTGTAGTGTGGTGAACTGTCCTCTACCTTGCTAAGGCCAGGCTGCAATTCTCAGACACCTCCTCATACCCACTGTAGTGAAACTCTGACTAAACACCATGTTAAACCGGAGCCAATGAAGACAGAGTCACAGTAAGATTAACTGTTTACTGTTCACTCTTCCACATTAACGTATGGTGAAAACTGTTGATAAAATAATACAAAATATATACAGTATGTTTCATTCTTGAGATCACGCAAGAGTCTTCAGCCGCCCAGGGGAGGAAAGGGGTGCGACAAACCCCCGCCGGGCTCAAGCCGCCCCTGCGTTTGAAATTGAAAAGCCGCCGCATGCGCTGCTCCAACCGCTGCTTCTTTTAGCGGAATCCACATTAATATTTTTACTTCAAATACTGTCATATGAACTTACGGCGTTGCTTCTATAATGTTTCTTTGTTGGTTGACATGGAGCTCCTCACAATCAAGCTGCAAACATGGCCCCCAACTTTCCACCTTCTCCGAACCGGAACTTACCCACAAGACTAGTGTGTGGTTGCTCTGGTCATCCAGAATTACATAGGCTTTGATGGTCTTGTCTTTGGCTCCCTTAGGGTATACCTTAGTAAGGCAGATCTTTGAGCATGAATGGCTTGACTGACCTGAACTGCAAACTTCTGTTCAGCTCGAGCTGACAACAGTTGTATCGAGGTGATCCTCTCCCTATCCACCGTCCTCTTGTGAGGGTGAAGGAGCCTTGGCAGTTTGCAGTGATGGGCCAGGATGCATGGCCACATCGTGAATAGTGCTGCTGTATTCTGAGCACTTTACGGGGAATGTTCACTCTTTAGCGAGATGGGGGGTAGAGGAACAGCACTTAAACATATTCGTTTTTTCTTGAGAAGGGCCTTTCTTTCGACAAAGGGTTTGTTTCTAAACATTCTGCATCTTTTGAGGGGGTGGGGTTTGTTGTCCAATGGACAATTCTTTTAGGGTCATTGTTGGTTGTGGAGACTTCGGTTTTATGCACTGAGACAGGTCTATTGATGTTTAAATTGTTCAAATTGGATTTGACTGGCTTGGTGTGAGTTGTGGTGCTACTTTGATTCATGAAGCTAGCGTCGTTTCACCTCTTCGCCTCTTTGCACACAAACCTACTAAATTACCTAAAGGGAGGGAATCTACCACTGTTCTCTTCCTTGTACTCTGAGCCAATAGACACCCACCTTTCCTGCAGCCCAAATGGAAGTTTGTCCACAATTGGTCCAATTCCGCATGAAGTATCTAGATACGACGGGCCAGTTAAATAGCCGTCTTCTTTAGCAGCTTCAATCTCCATGAGTAAATCTCTGAGTTCCCTTAGTTTAGTGTGGTCCTTGGCTGACACCATAGGAAGATTGTCCAGCCATTGAAATAGCACCCTTTCAATAATTTCAGGGGCCGCATAGCACTCCCAAAGTCTCTCCCATGCTTTGCGTAAGGCTAGCTTGGGGTTATTGACGTAAACTGAACCTATGCGTCTCACCTGTTCACTTGATTACTTTCCCAGCCACTTAATCATAAGGTCCAACTCTTGGGTTGCTGTGAGCTGGACTCAACCGGCTGCGCTGGTAAATGAGGAGTACAATGCACAGTAATTTTCAGGCTTATCGTCAAACTGGTACAGTCCTGAATTGACAAGGGCTTCTCGTGCTAAATACTGTGCCAAGGGTTCTGCTGCAGGTGACGTGTTGGTTGGGGGAATATGTTGGGGGGCATATGACTGAGTGTGTATGTTCATGATGGGATTTGCTGTTCTGACTTCAGCCTTTGTCAATGCTCTCGCCGGATCTGGTAAGTTTGGTTTCGGGAAATATTTGTAGTCAGCCCTTTCATGCTTGAGTTTGTTGCAAGGTCGCAATTGTGAGTTGTCTTCCCCGGGTGGATGTGATTTCACCACATTAATGTATGGTGAAAACTGTTGATAAAATAATGCAAAATATATACAGCATCTGTTTCATTCCTGAGACCACCTGTGCTCTTTTCTTTTAGCGAGAGTCTTCAGCCGCCCAGGGGAGGGAAGGGTCGTGACAAACCATCGCCAGTCTCAAGCCACCCCCGCATTTGAAATTGAAAGGCCACCATGCGCCGCTTCCTTTAACAGAATCCGCGTTAATATGTGGATGTGTCTTCCCTGTGATTTCACATGAGACGGGATGCCAACAGGAAAGTATGGAGAGGGAGAATGAATCTGCAGGTCAATTTGAGATTGGACATATTCGCTGGTGCGTTCCAATTTGGCATTTTCTGATGTAGATTTTACTGCTTCATCTACAAACGTTTGTAGACCATGCATTTCTTCAGCATTTTCCAACATATCTGCTTCCACCATGGCTGCATCAGCTTCTCGTTGTAGCGTCAGCACTTCTACCTCTACATCTATCCTTGCCTTTTCCAGCTGGTTTTCCTCTTCTCTGGCGGCCTTTTCCATTTTCAGTTTTGCTTCTTGGTTAGGGTATCATGTTTGTACCTTGGCGGCTTCTGCTTTAGCTCTAGCAAGGCCAGCCACACTTACCAACATCCTACTGCTCTTGGCGCTGGATGAGAACGACTTGATGCTTGATCGCGAAGATATCGCACCATTTTCGAAACACCTAATGATGCTGCCTTTTCACTGTCGTGTTCTCGTGCAGTGTGTTGAAACTCTGACTAAACACCAAGTTAAACCGGAGCCAATGAAGACAGAGTCGTAGTAAGATTAGCTGTCTACTGTTCATTCTTCCACATTAATGTATGGTGAAAACTGTTGATGAAATAATACAAAATATATACAGCATCTGTTTGTTCTTGAGACCACCTGCGCTCTTTTCTTTTAGCGAGAGTCTTCAGCTGCCCTGGGGAAGGAAGGGTCGCGACAAGCCATCGCCAGGCTCAATCCACCCCCGCACTTGAAATTGAAAGGCCACCATGCGCCGCTTCCTTTAACAGAATCCGCGTTAATATTTTTACTTCAAATACTGGCATATGCACTTATGGCGTTGCTTCTATAATGTTTCTTTGTCGGTAGACACGGAGCTCTTCACAATCATGCTGCACACACAGCCTCCACCCTTCCACCTTCTCTGAACCAGAACTTACCCACAAGATGTGGAGAATTCGAGGGTGACGTCATCATCTGCTGCAATACATCACACACCGTGAACTTTATCTTTAACTTTAACTAGAAATAGTTGCAAACAAATTATTTAAAGCAGAAATGTAAAAAAGTTAAATAAATACCTTAGGGGCAACACACCCACCCTATGAAGAGGATCCCACTCCAGACCATCAGAAAACTGTCTCCAACATCATCACTGACCTCACCAATTCTGGTGAACTCGTATCCACTGCTGCCAAACTCATAGTTCCGTTACCCCACACTGCTTGCTGATACCTCCTTCCCAAGATCCACAAACATGACTGCACCTGTTCCAAGTTTGTGGCTTTCCTTCCCAGGACATCAGGAGTGTGTCCTTCCTCCATCAATGATACTGCCCTCACCCGCATCTCTTCCATTTCCTAAACATCTGAGCACTGCCTTGTCAGTGACAGAGTTTCTTTTGTCATTACCTACCGCCCCCATGAGCTTCTGCATCCAACACGTCATCCTCCACAACATCCACCATCTCCAAAGGTATTCTGCTACTAAACATATTTTACCTCCCTCCCCAGGACAAATGGACAGGGAAATTTGTCCATTTGTCCTTCCCCACTAATCTCTGTCTCAGCAATTATCATTGCAAGTGGTAAAGTGCTACTCCTGTCCATTCACTTCCTCCCTCACATCCATCCAGGGCCCCAAACAGTCCTTCCAGGTGAGGCAACACTTTACCTGCAAATCTGTGGGGGTCATCTCTTGTGTCCAGTGCTCCTGATGAGGCCTCCTCCAATTTGGAGATTGGTCATAAATTGGGAAACTGTTTCATTGAGCACCTCCATTCAATCCACCAAGATGAGGCAAACTTCAAGGTGCAGGAACACCTTACTTTCCATCTGAGTGGCCTCAAACCTGATGGCAAGGTATCCATTCCTCCTTCCAGTAAAGAATAAATTATCCTCCCCTCCCCTTGTCCTCTATTCCTCACTCTGGCCGTTTACCTCTTCTCCTCTGCCTATCACGTCGCCTGGGTACCCCATTCCTTCACATTCTCCAATGGTCCACTCTTCTCTCCGATCAGATTCCTTCTTTTCCTGCCCATTACTTTTCCACCCATTTGGCTTCACCTATCACCTACCAGCTGCTTCCTTCCCCGACTTTCCTCTTCCTTTTCAGTCCTGAGAAAGTGTCTCAGCCCAAAATGTTGACTGTTTATTAATTTTCATAGATGCTACCATTTCCCAACAATAATACATTTTATTTAGTTAGCGTCACACATGCGCCAGATGAGCAGCAACAAACTTAGTGGTGACAAGGAGCCCTCAAACAGTGATCCAACGTCTTTGACACAGATATCACATCTGATCAGTAGTTAGCACTGTCACATCTTTGTCTGAAAGCCAATTATTCTAATTTCTCTGACCATTAACTGATAGCTGATCATTGGGAACCAATGCAGGAAGGGTTTAGACACCATAGATATGAAGATTACTATTTCTCCCATGTGTGCATTACCTACCACAAATGTCGAAAGGTTCTTTATTTTCCATCTCCAAACATCTGTCTGGACTCAGAAATCTCATCCCATCTTCCCTCTTCCTTCTGTCCACCTGCCAGGTTACACTGAATCCCTGTGAACCACCTCACATGGAATGGTCGCTGTCATCTTCTTCAGGATCTCATCAAAGGATGGTTTGCTTAAAGTGACTGAGGGGCGGGTATCTGAACAGTCATCTAGGAGAAAATTTGCAATTATTATTTCACCATTCCCCAATTGACAAATTTGTCACTGACCAGCATCTGTTCATCTCTGGTCAATGATTTGCGAGTACCATCAAATGAGATGAGACCAATATACACAGGTGAAGAATCTCCCCTATTGAGCAGACAGGGTAATCACCCTGAGGGAATGTAAATGAACAAGATTGTCCCTTACATTGCTTTTGCAGTTTCATGGTCACTTAAACTGTTTGCAGCCACTTATTGAAACAATACAGAAAATACCGAGCATTTCAGAGTGTGACGGTGGAACGGGAAACAGAGAAAACATTTCACATGAAAATATTCCAGCAAATATGTTTTAGATTTAAAGCGTCAACATCACAACTATAATTTTGATACAAATATTTAAATGCATTTTTCTCTGTTAAGTGCAACAAAACTGCTGATTTATCAGAACGTTGTGTGTTCCAAGCCACCCTCCAAAGGCTTCTACACATTGTCCAGGCTGACTATTACCACACAGGAGCAGAGGGAGAGCTGATCTGCTGGAAATTCAATCACAACTGAGACACTAATCAAGACTGGGATTATGTTGAATGTTGGAGGGAGAGGGCAGTTTGAAGACAAGTATCAAGGATCTTCCAAGTGTTTATCCAGTGAAATACTCTGGATTATCCTCAAACTAAGAAAGCATTTTCAGAGATACAATTATGTCTTTGGTCACCCTTCTAGTTTATCAGTTCACTCACACCAGAGCCGCACCATTATTCAATATTGACCTTGCCAGGCAGAGTTCATAACAAAATGTAAACAATTTCCATAATGGGGTGAGTCCCAGGACCCTACCTTGGACATTCTTCACTTGCTTCTTGATACTGCTGTTGGAAAGGGGATGAATTACTGTACAGCTGAAGACTGATTCTGTCTTCCACTCCTGTAATCTCACGGTCAGGAAATGTCTTGCACTCTAAGTCCACCCCTGATCCAGAGCAGTCGGTGTAGCGCTGGTGTTGGAGGTGATCACGGTGCTGCTTTTCTCCCAGCGGATATTTATTTGGTCCGGGTAGAATCTGGAGACCAGATACTCCAGTGTAACTGTTATCCTATTCTTGGTCTCTTCCTGAGGTGGATTTTAGATAAAGACTGACAATTCTGTGAACTAGAAATGGAAATCCTCAGGATCTTACTGGAGATATTTCTATGGATTGTGTTAAGTCTAGACTGATCATCAGTACATGACAGCTGCATTTAATGCAAACAGAATAACAGAAACACTCAGGGCTGAATCACGTGTCTCATATTACTATAAGTTTTGATTGAGAAAAGAAAGTCAGAGCAAAGGATGCATTAACTAGGTTTTGAATCCCTTTCTAATAACTGTACCAATTGGTTCACTGTGAGACAGAGAGGCATGCAGATTTCTCAGCAGAGACACAGCTCAATATATTCTTTGCTTGGACACTCAGTGCATTGATTAGTAACAATGAGCACTGTGAATCAATGAGAATCCCTTTCTCCATTTGGGCTGAGTGTGGGATTCACTCAGTTTAATAACTTCACATCCCGATATTTCAGTCTTACTGTGGCTGTGCCTCTCCCCATCTCTGCAACCTTCACCACCCACACAAATTTCAGAAAACATCATACTCCTTCAACTCTGCTCATTCATACACCTGTACTACTTGTGCTGGTGCTGTGGTTTTAGCATTCTTGCTGAAACCTGTCTCTCTTGAAATGAGCAGCCACGGTCAGAGTGGTTGTTAGGGACTGATGATCTGGCTTCATGTGTTTCAATCCCAAGCTAGCAGATGGTAAATTTGAATAGTAAATGCTTTTGGGAATGAAAAAGAAACTGTGGAAGGATTTGTACCGTTGTAAGACCCATGCAGTTTGCTGTTGTTCCTCATGGGAAGAAATCAATCATTCATATCTGGTCTGTGACTCCAGACCTGCAGCAACATGGTTGAACCTGAATCACCATCAGGAACGAGGCAGCAAGTCCCTCAGTTCCACAGCGATCAATGATTGTTAGGAAATGTAAATGAACAAAATATCTCTCTGATCAGGTTTTGGGTCTCCAGTCCTCTGGCAGGTTGCCCTCTGGTCTTTATTTTGGGAATGGTTGTTGCAAGACCATTCATACATTTCAGTGATGCTGAACCTGAAAATAAAGAAGCCTAGTCTGTGTTCAGTAGCTCACTGGCTGAGGTTGGAGTCACATTGCTTACAGATTGTGGAATTTCTGTGTCAGCCTGAGGATCAACTCTACTGCAGCAAAATTCAAAGGAATTGCATGGTGAGCCAGTGGCCATGACTTACTATCAGGATACAATGACTTTTAATAAAGAACAGGCTATTATTCTATTTTGGGTTTATTGAGAATACCTGCATGAAAATGAATCTCAGGATTGTATATGATTATACTGGACTCCATGAACTATGGGTGCAGCAGGTCTATCACATCAGGGATCTGCTCGTTGTTCAGTGTGGCCAACCAGGGTGCCATAGGATCCAACCAATAGTTTGGAGAAGGAGAGTCCGGTCGGTGGGTCGGAGAAGGAGCAGGCCAGCGGATCGGAGGAGCTGGATTGGGTTCAGTGGAGCTGACCTGGATGCAGACTGTGCTGTTGCCTGCTACTCAAAGACACTGGGGCACAAAGGCAGCGTGCAGTGAAAGCATGAGCGACTGTCTTGAATGTTTCTCTTGCAATCGTAAGAGGCTGTTAAGCAGTGGTTACCTCAATCCTGTTTCCCTTGTTTTGCATTGAGACAGACAGAAAAGTAGCAGCGTAGCTTCAGTTGTAGCGAGGAATAGTACTCAAGATGCGTGCTTGCTGTCCAGGTGAGGGTGGTGTAGCGTGGCATCCGTGCTTGGTTGAAGCTGGTCTTTCCTTTCAGTGCTGCCCTCTCGTGCTCAATCAGTGGAATGACAGGTTGGGATACCAGGAATCATCAATTTGCAGGACTTTTTGCTCAGGGTCTTGTACTAAAAATGTGCTTTCTTGCATGGATTTATTTTTGGTGTCTAATGAATTGGCACACTTGGTGATGTGTATGGTCTGCCCAGCTACACTCCACTTCATTCCCTCCACCACTGATGCACTGTGGATATTGTCTGGTGTTTTCAATTGTATTTTTTCTTTGCAATGTAACCTGAGCAGGTTTTATTTTGCTTTGGTGATTATTACATTCTGCCTGTGGTAACCCTGATGCTAATTTGAACTGACCTGATGCAGGGATTCAACAGTTTTTTTTTTTCTCAGCCATCGGTACTACTGAAATCACTGTGTTCCTTCAGAAGATTGTGTGTTGTTCTGGATTCCAGTATCTGCAGTCTCTTGTGTCTGGATTGAAGTTGACTTGATGGCAAGCATTTGGTACCTTGCAGTGGCAACTTGCAACCTCTGGGGGTCACAGGAACACCTCTGAAATAAGGTATTGAGGTGTCAGACAAACTGGCTGCTGTAATAGCAAGCTCAAGCCACTGGTGTCAATGTTACAGTCAGAAAGAGAAGGGTTGCCGGTCAGTTTGGGTGAAACAGTGGACAGGAGGAGTTTGTTGTGCCAGGAGGTCCTGAGACAACAGTAGTTTTTCAGGTGAATATGTCAGATTTCAATGTGATTTCTTCCCTCATACCAAAGAATTAATTGGCAATGTAGATTGCCCTTAGTGTAGATTGATAGAATCCTACAGGCATTTAGCAAAAGTTATCCATGCCATCCAAGATGACAATCCAAGCTCATCCCATTTCCCAGTGTTTAGCCCATAACCTTCCAAAATGTTCCTCTCCATGTGTTTAAGTGCCTTTGAAAAGTTGTTATTTACTTAACTCAACCACTTCGTCTGGTAGCATATTCTGTATTTCCACAATTTCTATTTTAAAAATCCTTCAAGCTCTTATTAAATCTTTCCCTTCCCAACTGATGCCTATGCCCTCTAGTTCTTGATTCCCCAATCTTAGGTAAGAGACTGTGTACATTTACCACAGCTGTACCCCTCGTGATTGTATGCATCTTTATAAAAGTTCCTCCAAGCAAATCCAAGCAATATAGCCTTAGCCTGTTGAACCTGTCCCCATAACACAGTCCCTTTAGTCCTGGCAACACGCATATAAATCTTTTCTGCACTCAATCAGTTTAATGGCAACTTTCCTGCAGCTTGCTGACTGAAAATGACCACAATTCTCTAATTGCAGCCTCACAGATGCCTTGTATAAATGCATTGTGACCTCCTAACATTCATACTTAAAGTTCTGTCTAATGAAGGCCAGCATGCCAAAAGCCTTTTTCACCATCCTATGTACCTCTGATTCCACTTTCAGTGAACTATGTCCTTGTAATCAAAGGTCCCTCTGTTCCACAACACGGTCCAGGTCCCCACCGTTTACCGTGGAAGTCCCACCTTGGTTTGACTTTACAAAATGCAACACCTCACACTTATCTCAATTAAAATCCAGTTGTCATTTCTTAATTTCTCTGCTCATTTACTCAGCTAATCAACATATGCCTGTAGCTTTTGATAATCTTCTTTACACTTCACTTTCCCACTTGTTTCAATGTCATCTGTGAACGTACTAACCATGTTTTGTATATTCGTATCCAAATCTTTGATGCCGATGACAAACAAGCAATGGCCAAGCACTGACCCCTGAGGTACACCTACTTGTCACGGACACACTCCCTGTTCACCCATAACTGTGTGGCCTGGTACAGCACCAACTCATTAACGGAGCTCTACCTAGCCACACAGTTATGGGTGTACAGGCAGTATGTCCCTGTCACAGCAACTCCCGCACCGCAATCTTTGGCACAATGAAGGACAACTGTACTCAGGACATTGGGAATGTTACTGTCCATATTGCCACTTGGAATGTAAGAACCCTGTATCAACCAGGAAGTTTGGACAATGTGATAAATGAAATGGAAAGACTGAAAAGTTACATCATGGGAATTAGCTAAGTTCGTTGGACAGGTGCTGGAACATGTCAAGATAGGAATAAAACACTAATTTATTCTTGTGGAAGATCCCATACTAATGGAGTAGGAATTCTAATAGATGAAAACATGGCAAAAAGTGTTTTAGGACTTTAGGCAATATCAGAAAGAGTGCTCCTTGTTAGAATCAGAGGACAACCATTTGTTTTAGCAATTATACAGCTATATGCACCAACAACAGATGGAACAAACGAGGATATAGATACATTCTATGAAGAGCTTGAACAAGTAAATCCCAAGATATTGTTATTGTCATGGGAGATCTAAATGCTACAGTAGGACAAGTTGCTGATGGAAATACCATAGAAACATTTGGAATAGGGGAAAGGAATGAAAGAGGTGAGAAATGGGTAGAATGGTGCAAGAAGAATAAACAGGTCATTATAAATACCTACTTTAAAAACCATCCAAGACACTTGTGGGCCTGGAAAAGTGCGGGCGATAACACCAGGAATCAAATTGCCTTTATTACTATAAACCAAAGATTTAGAAACTCAGTGACTCAATGCAAAACATATCCAGGTGCAGACAGTAATAGTGACCACAACCCGGTAATATGTCATGTAAATTAAAACTTAAAAAACTAAAGAAGCAAAAACCTGAACAATCCCTTGAATACTTGCAATTAATTAAAGAAGAAAACTTAAGACAAAAATTTACAATTGAAGTAAGGAATAGATTTCAAAGTTTAGAAATAGTATCCGTTGAAGATGATAGCAATCATGTAGAAATGAAGTTTAACTCTCTGAAGGATGTCTTGGAAGAATCAGCAAAGTCAGTGATTACTAAGAAAGGGAAAAAAAAGCACAAAGAATAAATGGGTGACAGATGAAATCAAAAATCTAATGGAAGAAAGCAGACTGAAGAAAGCAAATCCTGTAGAAGATAAGTCCTTAGATAAAAAAGTTAAAAACTTATGTCAAAAAGCCAAAGAAGAATGGTTAAACCAGGAATGTGAGCAACTAGAAAGAATCCCTGTTACTGATCCAAATAGGTTACATCAACAAATCAAGAATATCACTGGTAAAAAGCTCTTCTGTTCTTCAGGTGGATGTTTGAAAACAAAGGACTGCACCATTATCATGGAAAAATATGGGACTTTGAACAGATGGAATGAGTATATTCAGGAATTGTTTGAAAATGATCGAGGTGAAAAACCAGAAATTAAGAAGAACATTGAAGGTCCAAGTATTTAAAAATCTGAAGTTCATAATGCAATAAATAAGATGAAGAAAAGAAAGACAGCAGATCCTAATGAATTAGTTATAGAACAAATTATTGCCCTTGTAGATTATGGAGTTGAAAAACTTACTGATTTAATCAATGACAGTTATGAGATTGCAATAATACCAGAAGAGATGAAAAAAATCAGTATTTATCACTCTTCCTAAGAAACCTGGAAGAATAGAATGTGAATTTACATAGGACCATAAGTTTAATGAGTTAAGCTTAAACTAAGATACTTCTAAGAATTTTCATGACAAGAACTAAAAGTAAGATACAAGCTGAATTAGGTAAAGAACAATGTGGTTTTGTGAAAGACAAAGGTACAAGAAATGTGATATTGATATTAAGGATATTATCAGAATGAGCTATTCAAATTCAGAAAGATTTGTTTCTTTGTTTTATCGACTACACAAAAGCATTTGATAAAGTGAAGTGCAATAAGTTACTTGAAATATTACAGGAAAATCTAGATCTAGATTCGAAAGACCTCCGCCTAATCAGAAATCTGTACTGGAAACAAACTGCCAGTGTAAGAATAGATGGAGAAGTTTACAAAAATCAAGAGAGGCGTTAGACAAGGGTGTGTTTTCTCCCCTGATTTGTTTAATGTGTACAGTGAAACAATATTACAATAAATAAGAGACATATTGGGAATCAAAGTTGGTGGTGAAAACATCAATAATTTCAAATATGCGGATGATACTGTGTTAATTGCAAGTACGGAGGAAGAACTACAGAACTTAATTGATATAGTTGTTGAAGGAAGCGCAAAAATGGGTCTATCTATCAATTGCAAAAAGACAGAAAGCATGGTGATATCCAAAAAGAAGGAGAATCCTATCTGCAGACTGAAAACAAAGCGGGGAAGACATACAAGGGGTGATTGATACGTTCGTGGCCTAAGTTAGAAGGAGTCAATTTTAGAAAACTTAGCACACTTATTTTTCAACATAGTCCCCTCCTGCACTTACACACTTAGTCCAGTGGTCGTGGAGCATATGGATCTTCGACCTTCAGAAAGTGTCCACTGATGGGTGATGATAAGTTTGTGGCCTAAGGTAGAAGGAGATGAGTTATGCAGCTCTCATTAAATGCACATGCAGGTCAACTCTTTGAGTGATCATGCAGAAAGTTTGAAGTTAATAACTCATCTTCTTCTACCTTAGGCCACAAACATCAATCACCCCTCGAAAAACAAGTACAGAACTTTTGCTACTTAGGAAAAGTAGCAAATCTTTTTGTCATCAAACGTCATCTGATGGGTGATATCAGATGGCAGGTGCGACATGGACATCAAAAAAAGGATAGGGATGGCAACAGACACCTTTACGAGAATGAAGAGTATACTGACCAACACTAAACTAGGCATGACAACCTGCCTCAGAGCACTGAAATGTTATGTTTATCCAATTATGTTATATGGCTCAGAATGTTGGACAATATCTAGTAATATGAGGAAACAAATTGAAGCAGCAGAGATGTGGTGTTTGAGGAGTATGCAAGGAACATAATGGATGAGCCGAATATCTAACGAGGATATCATGAACAGAGCAAGTACAAAAAGAGAAATAATGTAAGAGATCATGAAAAGACTACGTAACTACATTGAACATGTGATTAGGAAAGAGGAGTTAGAATGCATGGTAATTATGGGGAAGATTGAAGGGAAGAAAGCAAGAGGAAGGCAAAGACAAATGATGATGGAGACAGCAGCCAGAGAACTGGAAATGAATACCAATGAATTGATCCACTTGACCAGAAACAGGAGTGTGTGGGCCATGGCCGTCAAAGCTCAAACTGAGCATGGCACCTGATGATGATGATGACTGTCCATATAACATGCACCAAATGCACTTGGAAAAAGATGTCTGCTCCTGCATTGCCATTTCACCCAAGTCATAGACACCAATGATGATTGGAGCCCCACCCTGAACCAACTAACAGTCTGGGTGAACAAGCAGCATATTACTGACAACAATCTGAAGTGCTAACATTATTTCTCTATCACTGACAGCCACACAGATGTGAGAATTAGACTCATGACACAGTATATAGTATTCACACTAACTTCACAGCATGAACATACAAAATGTACAGGTCACCTGTGATGACATAATCTCATTTGTTACTGATCCCTTTGCAGATCAAGGATGATGGACATGACTTATGTGGAAAATGGAGCAGCTGGAATTGTTTTGTTTGGGAAGGATGAAGTGGGGAGGATATCCATGAAGGCATTTATAATCACAGGAGCTCAAAATAGATGAAGGTAGAAATTGTCATTGGTGAATGTAGAGGGTGTAGAATAAGTGGGGTTGACAAAAGGATCAGAGTCACATCAGGAAAGAATGGTTTATGCAGTGAGAGGCTTGTATGTGGAAATCACTGGTGTGCCTGGTACAGGAAGCTGATCCGATTGTGATATCCAAAAGGAAAATGGAAAATTGAAAAGACAAACTGCAGAATAATGGGAGACAAACCGGTTTGCTTTTGATTACAGCCAGCTCAGACTTAATAGGTGACTGAACCTTCTTCCACACTATTCTGTCAGTGATTCTCTGTGATCAGGCCATCTCCCCAGATGCTATCTTCTCCTATCATTCCAACATCCTGAATGTTCCTTGGCCCAAAGACAATGATATGTATCAGGTGTCAGGAACTTGCTGGCTCCATCTTACAATCAGGCACAGGTCCATGAGACTTTCAATTATTCTAAAATACCCTTTGGAAGAGGTATCCAGCTCATTTTCACAGCTAATCCAACCGAAGCAGAAGAGGCTCTCCTTCCTGACGATCCTTCCAGGATGTGTACATGTTCTGCAGCTGACTTTCGCCTGAACCCAGCACTGGCTGGCAACATCATCATCCAGGCAGACAGACATACTTTATTGATCCCGAGGGAAATTGGGTCCTGACCCGGTTTATTCGAGACCGAAACAACATTGGGACAACTAGGCTTATGGGATTCTCACGTTGGGACTACTGAACTTCACTTCACGACTTCTTTGTCAACAGCAGTGAAGAATTATCCCAGTCGTTATGGGAGAAAGAAAAACAACTGGAAAAGTTGTGACTATCACGTCTGGTGACACTGCCCGTCCTGTCAGCACCAACAACACTGTGAGTGAGTATCCCACCAGTAACACGGTCTCTGGTGTCAGCATCTCCTCTGCAGCACCGACCGGTCTCATCAACGGCCGGGAACGTGACTTGTGTTCGAAACCCAACGGCCGAAGCTCGGGCGGATCGATCCTAATGCAGTGATTGGAGGATCAGCCGTCATGTATGTTGGAAGCGGGCTCGAGCGTACTTTGTCGAGAGCCTCACTAGAAGGCGGGGTGATATGTTTGGTTGCCAGCAAAAAAAAAGGATGATTTGAGAAGAGAGTCCCGTTGGGGAGCGCGGGTAGCGGCAAGCTCTGATTGGAGGATCGGACTGGAGGTGACGTATGGCCGCTCCGGCTACCGCTTCTTTAACCGCCGATTAAGGATTCAGTGTTCCGGTGTCCGCGCAAACTAGGAGGAAGTGAGCACACGGCAAATGGTTAAAGCGCGGGAAAAAGCGAGGGTCCGATTGGCTGAGGGGTAATGACGTGTGAAGAAGAGCCGAAAGCGTTGGAATCCCTCCAACAGCACAACCGCAGCGGCGGGAGAAAGGAAACGCCGGCACTGAGTTGTCGTGTCCGGTAGCACATCGTTGGTGACTGAAGAAGCCCCTCGAACGGGCTTCACCGGAGGGGTACACGAAAGCTAACGGGACAACGCATTGCAGGGTAAGGAGAGAGGCAAGTTCGGGAAATATTCGTGTCTTGGACCACGCAGTGCAGTAAGGTGTTGGAAGAGGTTCTGAATGTTTGATGTATGGATGTTCGGTGGGTGGAGGTGGAAGAGGCCGTTGTATGACAGGTGGACCAGTGTGGAGTTTGAATATACAGGCTGGTGGCGGAACTCAGAATATATGATGGGTGGTTAGCAAATAAATAGACGTTTATTTTGTTCGAGACTGGATCTGCAGGTATTCAGGATCATCTGGGAAGCTGGGGGCTTCATAGATGAGACATTTACAGAGTTGGTCAGACCTAAAGGACACACTTCAGATAGATGGGGAAGTAAGGGGAGAAGACAGTCAGTACAGGGGTCCCCTGTGGCCATTCTCCCCACTAACAGGTGTATGTTGAGACAAACAACAATGGCTGAGGTCCTGCAAAATGCAAACCGGGAGTTAGGAATGAAATTAAAACACAGGTCCTCAAGGGTAATCACTGGATTACTCATGATGCCATGTGCTGGTTTGTATTAGAATTGGAAAATAGGCCACATTTTCCCTTGTAGTTAGCAATGGTGTAACACCCATCCCTTTGTCTCCTCGCCACCATCCAATCACCTCAACAGTCTTTCCAGTGAGGCTCAGATTTCCATGCGCCTCATCCATTGTTGACTATTGCATTCAGTGCTCTCAATGCGACCCAAGCGCTGACTAGGGAATCACTTTAACAAACGTCTGCACTCCAGGCACCATGGCCATCGATAGCTCTCACTTGGAAGCCATTTTAATTCCCCACCCCATTGCCACATCAAATTGTCTAACTTTGACATCATTCACTGTCATGGTGAGGCCAAACGCAAACATGAGGGACAAAGCCTCATATTCCAGTTTGGTCATCTACAATCCAATGGTATGAATATTGAATTCTGAAATTTGAGAGAAACTTCTCTTCCACTGTCCCCTTTTCTCTCTCTTCTCATACTCATCTTTCATTCAAAACTGCCCAACCTTAATTAGCAATTTTAAGGGAGACGAAGTGACAGTACCTGTTTGAATTTATTCACAAGGTCCCTTGGTCACCATGGACAGTGAGTAGGGCTCAGAAGGAGATGGAATGTTTTTCTGCAACTACTTAGTTTTCAACCATTAAATGTCTGATTTCCTCAGCTCTGGTGAAAGGCTTGTGATATTAGTTTGTTTTTCTCTCTCAACAGACACTGCCTGTCCTGCGATTTCAGTAGTGTTTATTTCTTATTTGCAGCATGCATAGTTGCTTGTCCCTCATTGATAATTTAATTCTTCCTGTTGGAGCTCAGATGCCAATTTTATCTGAAGCTGATTTGCTTCTACCAAATTATTATCCTGCAATACTAACCACAACCACTAGGGGTAGGAGGAACACCTCCAGATCAGACAGACAGACAGACATGCTTTATTGATCCTGAGGGAAATTGGTTTTGTTACAGATGCACTAACCAAGAATAGTGTATAAATATAGCAATATAAAACCATAAATATTAATAGGTAAATTATTCCAAGTTGAAATAAGTCCAGGACAAGCCTATTGGCTCAGGGTGTCTGATACTCCGAGGGAGGAGTTGTAAAGTTTGATGGCCACAGGCAGGAATGACTTCCTATGATGCTCAGTGTTGCATCTCGGTGGAATGAGTCTCTGGCTGAATGTACTCCTGTGCCTAACCAGTACATTATGGAGTGGATGGGAGACATTGTCCAAGATGGCATGCAACTTGGAAAGCATCCTTTTTTTAGACACCACCGTCAGAGGGTCCATTTCCACCCCCACAACATCACTGGCCTTATGAATGAGTTTGTTGATTCTGTTGATGTCATTTACCCTCAGCCTGCTGCCCCAGCACACAACAGCAAACATGATAGCACTGGCCACCAGAGACTCGTAGAACATCCTCAACATCATCTGGCAGATGTTAAAGGACCTCAGCCTCCTCAGAAGTAGAGACGGCTCTGACCCTTCTTGTACACAGCTTCAGTGTTCTTTGACCAGTCCAGTTTATTGTCAGTTATATTGAACCTTCAGTTAAACTGACTGTTGTAATAGTAACCAACAGTCTCTGGGTGTCAGTGTAACATTCCGGCACAGAGACACTACTGGACCATGTGGGTGCAACAGTACACAGGAGGATTCCACTGTGCCAGGAGGTTCTAAGACTACAGGACCTCTTCAGATGAATATGTCACATTGAAGGTGACAGACGGGGAAAGGGCAGGGTTTTCATTCATCAGTTAGTATCTCACTGATAGGGGATATTTTATACAATTACTGCTTTCTCTCGCTGTCTTTTTCTGTCAATGCATTGTTACCTTGTAATAATTAGCATTTATGGGGCTTCTTCAACAGAGCTATGATCTGAGCTTTTGTTGTCCTCTGTTTTTGCTATTTTAGAGTTGTGTTGACTTGATCATTGGCATCTCATGAGTTGGCATATTTGGAGATGTATATGGTCTACTCACCGATACTCCATTTCATTCCCTCCAGTACTGATGTACAATGTATATTACCTGTCCAGTGCTGGCAAGAGGAAAGAGAATCCTAAGGGATTATACAGATATGTTATGAGCTAAGGGATTGCATGGGATGAAATTAGTCCTCTGTAAGATCGCAGTGGTAATCTATGTATGGAGCCAAAAGAGATGGAAATCTCAAAAAAATTTTTGTATCTATATTTATTTAGGAAACAGACACAGAGTCAAGAGATGTGAGGCAAAGAGGCATCAACTTCATGGGCCCAATACAGATTACAGAGGAGGAGATGTTTGCTCTGTTGAGGCAAATTATGGTGGATAAATCCACAGGGCCTTAAAAGGTGTTCCTCGGACCCTCTGGGAGGCATGCAGATATTGCCGGGACCTGAGCATCTTTAGATTGTGTGCAGCTTCAGGTCCCAGGATCTGCAGACTCTTGTATCTGAATTGAAGTCAATTTGAGCAGACACATTGGTTGCCTTCTAGTAATAAACCGGGGGCCAGAGGAAGACCTTCAAATACTCTGGCCTTAGTCAAACTGACAGCTGTAACACTGACTGCCACTGGGTGTCAGTGTAACCATCAGACAAAGAAGGCGGAGGATGTGAGTGAAACAGTGCACAGGAGGATTCCAGAGCATCAGGAGTTCCTGAGTCTGCAGGAGCTCTTCAGATGAACACTTCATATTGTAATATGACTTCCTTCTACATCCTAAATGCATGCTTGTTGATAGGTTAATTGGCCACTTTATATTCAATTTGTAGAATCAGAGGGTCAAAGAGCATGGAAACTGGCTCTTCGGCCCATCTCCCCCATGCCGACCAAGATGCCCATCCGAGCTTTTCACCTTGACAGGATTTTCTGGGAACTTTTTCTATCCATAGCTCTCTTGACTTTATGCATCTCTACAAAATCTGTTGTCAATCTCCTACAAGTCAAAGGTTTTCACCAGAGATGAGGAAGTTAGACTTTTTTAGAGTTTCAATAAACAAGGGCAGTAACAGGAAAATATCTCATCTCACTGTTATGTTGACTCTCCACTTTGACTGCGACTCCAAGGTACAAATTGTATGTTCTGTAATGTGTATATTCACTCCAAGGAAAGTCCTAACCTAGACAATGTCTCCCTTTAACTCAGTCATGGCAATATCCTAGTAAATCATTTCTGTACTGTGTTCTGATTAATAGCACCTTTTCACTAGGAGTATTAATGAAAACTGAACACAATACTCCAAATACAACCTCACTGGCACCTTCTACAATCCCACTATGTGCTCCCAACTTTTATGTACAATGTTCTGTCTGATGAAGACCAGTATAACAAAAGACTTCTTCACCACCCTGTCTACCTGTGACTCCACTTTCAGTGAACCATATACTTGAATGCCAAGGTCCCTTTGTTCCACAGCGCTGTCCAGGGCCCTTTCAGTCACTGTGAAATTCCTATCTTAGTTTAGTTTTCAAAAGACCCAGAGCAGATCTCCATTTGCCACACTTTAGCCCATTTATTCAGCTGAACAAGGATCCACAGTAATTTTGATAACCTTCTTCACTTTTCACTTTACCATTTATTTTTGGAAGGCTACAATTCATGAGAGAGAGGTCGTTTATTGGTGTCGCAGTACACATTTTTAAAAAGAGCTCAGGTGTGTCCACGACTTTTTAGTGGGCTGCAATCATAGCAATTCAGTCAGCTTCGATAGCACTCGTCAGGGGCTAATAAAGAGAAGTGAGGTGTAAGTGGTGCAGCCATTGTGGGAGTGGCCATTGTGTGAATGGACAGTGTGAAAGGTCATGGTTTAGCTCAAAAGGCTTCCTTGTAATCAGGCATGGGCAAGCACAGGTGGATGCTCTAAGGAAGTTTTTTATAAGTTTTCTTTTTCTCTTGGTACACAGCTAGTTGCTCTGAGACTGGGTCCAGAGTTAGTTGTATGTTCCTTGTATGAGATGTGGTAACTTTAGGAGGCATCTAGTCTCCCTGATAAATACATTTATTTGTACAAAGTGCATCAAGCTGCAGCTCTTTAGAGATCGTGTTAAGGAACTGGAGCTGCAGCTTGGTGACCTTTGACTCTTAAGGGAAAATGTGGAGGTGATAAATAGGAGCAATAGTGAGGTAGTCACCCCTAAGTTACAGGAGACGGGTACCTGGGTGACTGTCAGTAGAGGGTACTCAGCCAGTGCAGGGTACCTCTGTGGCTGTTCCCCTCAATAATAATTAAAATGCTTTGGATACGGATGGGGGGACAACCTATTGGGGGCAGCTACAATGACTTGATCTCTGGCACTAAATGTGTTTCAGTGGTGCAGAAGGGAAAGGGTGGAGTGGGGGAAGAGGAGTGCAGTAGAAATTGGAGATTCCATAATTAGAGGACCACACAGCAGATTCAGTAGACATGAAAGATGGTATGTTACCTCACAGTTGCCAGAGTCAGGGACATTTCAGATCAGATCCCCAGCATTCTAAAGGGGAAGGGTGAACAGCTGGAAGATGTGATACATATTGGTACCAACGACATAGGGCCGAAAAGCGAGGAGGTCTGGAAGAGAGAATATAGGGAGTTAGGTAGAAAACTGAAAAGCAGGACCACCAGAGTAGTAATCTCTGGACTGCTGCCTATGCCATGCACCAGTGAGGGTAAGAGAAGGATGATATGGTAGATGAATGCACAGCTGTGGAATTGGTAATGGGGGCAGGGTTTCTATAGAAGGTGTTTGGGAAGCTGAAAGCTCTGAAGGTGGATGTCACCTGGACCACATATCAGAGTTCTAAAAGAGGTGGCTGGGGAGAGTGTGGAGGCATTGATAATGATCTCTCAAAAATTACTAGATTCTGGCATAGTTCTGAAGAAATAGATTGCAAATATCACTCCACTCTTCAAGAAGGGAGGGAGGTAGATCTCAGTGATTGGGAAGACGTTGTTTGTTAAAGATGAGTTTTCAGGTTATTTGGTGGCACAATAACATAGGCCAAATTCAGCATGATTTATGTAAAGGGATATCATACCTGACAAATCTTTGAGGAAGTAACAAGCAGGATAGACAAAGGTGAATTGGAGGGTGTTGTGTACTTGGATTTTTAGAAGCCCTTTGAAAAGGTGCCACTCATGAGGCTGCTTAAAAAAATAAGATTCTGTGGGAAAGACACTAGTATGGACAGCGGATTGACTGAGTGCCAGGACGCAAAGGGTGGGAATAAAGGGGGCATTTTCTGGTTGGCTGCCAGTGACAAGTGCTGTTCCACAGCAGTCAGTGTTGGAACTGCTTCTTTTTGCTTTACATGTTCATGATTTGAATGGTGGATTGAATGACTTTGTGGCCAAATTTTCAGATGATATGAAGATAGGTAGAGTGGCTGGTGGGGTTGAGGTTGACATAGACAGATTATGATAATTGCGAAGAATTGGCCAGTGGAATACAGTGTCAAGAAATGCATGGCCATGCGCTTCGGTAAAAGGAACAAAAGTAGAGACTGTTTTCCAAATGGGCAGAAAATTCAAAAATCGGAGGTACAAAGGGACTTTTGAGTCCTTGTGCAAGCCTCCCTAAAGGTTAACATGCAAGTTGAGTTGGTGATGATGCTGAGGCTCTGTGAGGCATTGGTGAGCCCCTGTTTGGAGCATTTTGAGCAGTTTTGGGTTCTTTATTTAAGTAAGGATGTGCTTATGTTGAAGGAGGTTCAGAAGAGGTTCATGAGAATAATTTCAGGAATGAAAGTGTTATCGTATGAGGAGTATTTGATTGGGCCTGTTCTCAGTGGAATTTTCGAGATAGAGGAGGGATCTAATTGAAATGTATTCAATGTTGAAAGGCCTGGATTGCAAAGATATGGAGAGGTGGTTTCCCATAGTGGGAGAGTCTAGGACCAGAGTGCACAGCTCTCTGAATAGTGGGTATGTGTGGAATTTGAATTTACTTTATTTCTTACATCCGTAATATACATGAGGAGTAAAAATCTTTGTTACATCTGTTTAAATGTGCAATGTGCAATTTATAGTAATTTATAATAAATATTATGTACAGCAGGGCAGTCAATATAACATAGAAATACAATTTTATCAGCATGAAATAATCAGTCTGATGGCCTGGTGGAAGAATCTGTTCTGGAACTTGTTGGTCCTGGTTTTTATGCTGTGGTACCATTTCCCGGATGGTAGCAGCTGGAACAGTTTGTGGTTGAGGTGACTCAGATGCCCAATGATCCTTCAGGCCTTTTTAAAAATACCAGTCTCTGTAAATATCTTGAATAGTGTGAAGTTCACATCTACAGATGCGCCATGCTGCCTGCATCACTCTCTGCAGAGTCCCACAATTGATGGAAGTACAGTTGTCATACCAGGCAGTGATGCAGCCAGTCAGGATGCTCTCAATTGTGCCCCTGTAGAAAGTTCTTAGGGCTTGGGGGCCCATACCAAACTAATTCAACTGTCTGAGGTGAAAGGGGCACTGTTGTGCCTTTGTCACCACATAGCCAGTATATACAGACCACGTGAGATCCTCGATGGTGTGTATGCCAAGGAACTTAAAGCGTTTCACCCTCTCAACCCCAGGTCCATTGCTGTCAATAGGGGTTAGCCTGTCTTCATTCCTCCCATAGACCACAAACAGCTCCTTTGTTTTTGCGACATTGTGGGAGAGGTTGTTTTCTTGACACCACCGTGTCAGGGTGATGACTTCCTCTCTGTAGGCTGCCTCATTATTATTTGAGATTAGGCCAATGAATGCAGTGTCATCAGCAAATTTAATTAGCAGATTGGAGCTGTGGGTGGCGACACAGTCATGTGTATATAGAGAGTAAAGGAACAGCCCTGAGGGGCATTTGTGTTGAGGGTCAGAGGTGAAGGAGCCCACTCTTACCGCTGCTGCTGATCTGCCAAGAAGTCCAGGATCCAGCTGCACAAAGCAGGGTGAAGGCCAATGTCTCTGAGCTTCTTATTGAACCTGCACGGACTTATGGTGTTGAATGCTGAACTGCAGTCCAAAAACAGCATTCTCACATAAACATCCCTCTTCTCCAGGTGTGCAAGGATGGTGAGAAGACCTGTGGCTATTGCATCATCTATCAATCAGTTATGTCTGTAGGTGAATTATAGGGTGTTCCAGCATGGGTGGGTGGGAGAGGGAGAGATTACAAGTGTCTGCAAACACACCTGCCACTTGTGCCAATCACACTGTGAGTACCCGCCTTGGGATGTCATCTGGTTCTGCGGCCTTGTGACTGTCCACTCGTTGGAAACCCCTATGCACTTCAGCCTCAGAGATGACCAAACTGCAGGTCGCATCAGTGGCACTTTTCAGGGCCTAGTGGTGTTGGTAACATTGAATTAAGCATAAGAAAAATTTAACTAGTCCGGGAGAAAGGCAGCAATGTTGGTGGTACGAACCCCGTAACTGGGTGTCTTACCAGCAAAGACAGAAATGTCCGTTGGAGTCTGGTGATACTATTTTCAACAGTATTTATTAGTAAAAATACACAAAAATAATATCAATGCAAATATACCAATAATATATGTCGTCAATACTAAACCTAAAAGTGCGGGTATAATAATAATCAATAAGAAATAAGCTGTATCGTTGTCTAGGGGATAATGAATTGTCAGATGGAAATATAATGTTCAGTTCAGTTCATGCAGGCTGCGGTAGTTGTTGGTCACAGTGTTTCAATTGTTGGAGAGAGAGAGAGAAAAGTAACAGCTATTGACTTGCCGACTTTCCTTCACGATCTTGATCCGTCGATGCATTGTTGTTGTGGCCATTTACGTATGACCCCTCCATCCTTTAGCTAGACCGGTCCGTGGTGGACTCGTCACCCAGGCAAGGGTGGACACACACACAAGCCCCCACCGGTCTCGTAGCATCTCTCCTGGTGCGTCTGAGGGGTGTTACCCCAGACCCTACTTTTATCCCCACTCACGGGGTCTCAGGTGTCAATCAGGTTGGGATGATGCAACCCATCAAACCAGCCCACTTTGGTTGCCCCCTGAGGGGTTTCAATGAGTAGAACAGTACTCAATAAACAATCCTTCTCCAAGAGACAATAGCAGAAATCAGTGGTTCCGTTCCGCTTTTGTTAGGAGGAGACATTCCACTTTGTGTATCTCTGAGTTGTCTCTCTCTCATTAACTGACAATAACAACTGTCTTGGCAGCTTTCCTGTGTCTCTCTCATCTCCCTTGATAACAGTATCGGAATAGTAGCGATTTGCGATTCTCCAAAGGCTTTGCACCCTTCTGCCCATCAGAGTTGCTCCTCATTCGTAACATTGGAAACTCCACTGCGTTTAGCCTTGAAGTCTGTGATGGTGTGTAGACCTTGCTATAAGCTGTGGTGTGTTGTTGGTGGAGAGTTGTGTCTGAATCTTGTCCGTTTATTGTTGTTTCACTGCTTGATGACTTTGTGCAGTTTCTAGCTGCATTTGTTGAGCTCCTGCTGATTACCAGCAACGTTAGCTCTATGTCACGTGGTAGGTACTGCTAACATGGAACTGTTAATCCAGGGTTTCTGTTTTGGATAGACCCTGATCACTTACTGGAGGGACAACATCCTCGATGCACTTCTGGATGAAACTTGTGATGCTTCTGTGAACTTGGAGAATAGAGATGAGGAGCAATTTCTTTACCCAGCTGATGGTAAATCTGTGGAATTTGTTGCCACATGTGGATGTGGAGGCCAGGTTACTGTGTGTATTGAAGATGGGTGTTTATAGTTCATTGAATAGTAGGTGTTGAAAGAAGGCAGGAGAATGGGTTTCAAAGGGAAAGAGGATCTAGCATGATGAAATAGCAGAGCAGACTCAATGGACTGAATACCCTAATTCTGCTCCTTTCTCTTATGGTCTATGTGATTAACCATCTCCTTTCTCTTGTTGACAATAAGAAGAGGTTTTTTGCCTGGCACCAGGCTTTGAGCTCTTCTACCTCCTCTCTGTAGTTATCTCAATTTTGTTGGTGATGAGCCCAACCATTGTTGTGTCATTGGTGAACTTGACAACGTGATTACTCGGTGTTTGGCCATGCAGTTGCAGTGTGTGTGAGCAGAGTACAGTATAGAGCAACAGGCTCAGCACACAGCCCTGGGGAGCACCTGTGTTGAAGATGATGGAGGATGGAAGGGTGGTTCTACATCCTGACTGTCCGAGGTCTGTTCATTAGGAAGTCCAACAGCCAGTTGCACAGTGGTGCAATGAAACCGTGGATTAAGAGTTTGTTCATCAAAGGTTGCAATTGCATAGTGTCGCATGCCGAACTGAAATCCAGAAACAGCATTCTGACATAATTGTCCTATTATTTAGGTGTGACATTCAAAAAGGAAATAGAAAATTGAAAGGGAGACAAACTGCTGAACAAGGGGAGAGATAAGACATGGAGACATGCAGGTTTGCTCTTGAGTACAGACTTAAGAGACAAATGGAGTTTGTTCCACACCATTTTACGAGCGATTCTCTGTGATTAAGCAATTGTCCAGCTGCTATCACCTCCTATCAATCCAACACCATTAATGATCCTCGCCCCAAAGACAATCATATCTAACAGGTGCCAGCACTTGGATCAACTATGTTGTCATAAAGTCTTTTGCTTGTCTTTCAGTGTAGTTTGTTAGTAATGAGGAGTCTATGTTCTATGCATTTCGTCAGGAAGACAATTCTCTTGACAACAACAGAGAGACTGCAGCTGTTAGAATCTGGAGGAAAAATAAAACTGCCAGATGAGTTCAACAGGTCAGGCCACATCTACGGAAGGAAAGGAAGGGACAACATTTCAAGTGGACGTTCAACATCAGAACACAGGATTCTTCTCCCACATAATTCTATTCAAGTTGGCTTTACTTTTCTTTACACATCCTTTGTACATTTCTGAAGGGTTTTTTTTTTCCTTTGCTATTCCCCATATTTAAAAAAAAATGTTTCTCTTTTGAATTCAGGCCAGGGTTTGCTCAGATTTCAGAAGAAATCTTCTCTGACTCCACCTTCAAATTCCAGAGCATTGACATTGATTGTGCTACCAGGAATGTGCAGGGTCCTTTTTCCAGCCACAGGTCATGGGACACTTGTTTATTACCAAACAGTCTGTAGTAGAGACAAACATCTCATTTTTCACAGCTAATCCAGCCCCATGTAGAAGAGATTCTCCTTCCAGATGACCCTTCCATAATGTGTACACATCACCTTGTTTCTTCAGAGAATCCCTCACTTGGGATGGCGACATCAACATCCAACTCTCTGTGTTAGTGGTTATAATAACATTGGGACACCCTCTGCTGTAGATTCCATAGGTTGTCACATTCCAGTGACTGCATGTCTGTGTCAGTGGTTAAAGTGACATTGGGACAGTTATATATTTCACTGTTGGAGATTTCATGGGTTCTCATATTCCAGTGATTTCACTTCATGACTTCAACTGCAGAGGGGAATTATCACAGTTGTTATTGAAAAAAAACAACAACTGCAGAAGCATTGTGTGTCCTGTCAGCAGAGTTCTTGCAGCACCAACAACACTGTATGTGTGAATATCCCACCAGTAGCATGGTCTATGGTGTCAGCATCTCCTCAGCTCCAACTGACCATTGACTGGTCTGTGTATCCAAAGCCCAGTGGCCAAAGCATGAGCAGCAAGATTTGCAAGCTGTGATTGGACAGTCGGTTGCCATGTGGATTGTGAGGGGTGCGAGCTGTTGGAGCTGCAAATTTGAATCCCAATAGTCGGCACTCGCGTGTGGGCTGGTTAAGGCTTTCACTGGAGGTTGGGGTTGATGGGTGTGACAACTAAGGAGACACGGGAGATTGCAGATGCTGGAATCCGGGGCAACAGACAGTTTGCCGGGTAAACTCAGCTGCTTGAGTAGTATTTGTGGTTGGAAGAATATGGAGCAGGCATAGAGTATATATGGATAATCTGAGCTGTGATGGGCAGATAGGAGATGCATGATGGAAGGGAGTGGTGGGTGGGGGAAGGTGGCAACAGGAGTGTAAAGGGTGGGTCAAGCAACATCTGTGGAGGTAGAGAAAATGAGTTTCCATTACAGTTTGGTGAAAGTCCTTCATTAGAACTGGACAGTTCTGTCACAAACTGGAGTGGCTGGTTATCTGAGATCATGACATCTCTGAAACCCGGGACTGTAATGTGCCTCATAGGGAGATATGTCTTTCCTCAAACTTCACCTTGAGTTGTCAAACTGTGGATAATCAGAGTGTTGTTTTGAATGTAAGTGAGAGCAAACTGGAATCTGCTTGAATAAATAATTCTTGAAAGCAGTTTCCGGGTTTGAGTTTTCAGTAGCGTAGAGGAGGCCACACCCTGAGCAAGGAATCAACGACAGCAATTCAGAGATGTGCAAGTGAATCACTGTCTCACCTGAAAGGAGCCTTTGTATTTCTGGGGGTTGGGATGGGAACCACTAAGGGTCAGAGGAATACATCCAAATATTGAGGCCTCAATTAAACTCTGGGTGTCAGTGCAACAGTCAGAAACAGAGACAATGCTGGATGGTATGGGTGAAACAGTGCACAGGAGGACTCCACTGTGCCAGGAGGCTCTCAGACTACAGGAGCTCTTCAGATGAATATGACTCATTGAAAGTAATAGACAGGCGTTCCGGTGACATCATCATCGAGAATGGCATCTTAAGTCACTAGCTCCTCCAGAAAAATGCGTATTAAGCCCCGTTAACCCATGAAATATAATATTTTTTGAAAAATATTTGAACTGAAAAGAGGGGCAAGAATGGGGAAAAGGAATGGAAATAAAAAAGCGACACTGCGGAGCCTGCGGTTGAGAGGAGTACAGCGGGCGGCTCTCCTACCCGACCGCGTGCTAGCGAGCCGGATGCTGGGCCTCGCACAGGTGAAGCAGCAAATATGTTCGAAATCCTGAAAGAGATAAGGGAGTTTCAGAAAGAAATAAAGCAGCAGCTCTGTGATATTAAGTCAGAGCATGCCAGCGTCAATCAAAAAATAGCGGTGGCAGAGACTCGAATTGAGAAGGTGGAAGATTGTGTTCAAACCATGGAACAGATACTGAGTAAGACAGTAAAAATATTACATCACCAAGAAGGTAAACTGCTTGACCTGGAGGGAAGATATCAGAATCTACAACGTTCCCGAAGGAGCGGAGGGCTCGTCTATGACAGAGTTTGTCGGAAAGTTACTGCGGGACGCGCTGAATCTTCCCCCGGCTATGGAGCTGGAAGTCGGAAGAGCCCACAGCGTGTTAGTTCTGAAACCTACCCAAGATAGAAAGCCACGCTCAATAATAATTAAATTCCTTCAGTACAGCACCAAGCTGGAGATTCTGCGAAAAGCCTGGGGTAAGAAGAGTGTTTTTAGAGGATAAATTAATATATTTTGACCAAGATTACGCCCCTGTGGTCCTGCAGAAATGCAAAGAATACTCTGAAGTAAAGCGAGTACTGAAGCAAAACAAGATTAGATTTCAAACTCTGTACCCTGCTAAATTTCGAGTGTTTTATGACAACGGGACATGGTTGTACCAGATAGTGGAAGAGGCGACTACAGAAATGAAGGCCAGAGGGTTGCCTGTCAGTGTCACCAAACAAGGGAAAGCCTGGCTGAGGAATTGTCCTGCTCTGCTTGAATCAAGAAGGCAGGAGACGGAAGGAGGCAGAGAGAAATTTATCAGGAGGAGACTGGGAGTTTCCGAAAGACAGTCCTCACCCCCTTCAGAAGAGACATAAGGTTTGGCTAACCCTACAACTGTTGAGAAGCTAAACCGAAGCAAATGTACACGTTTTTATACCTATCTCGAGAAATACTTATTATAACGTGGATTTTATATTACTTAGTTGTTATACTGTGTGGAGTACACAGGGAAAATCTATTCTGTGTAATGGATTTGTTCACTAACTTTTATGAATACTGCAATGGGGGGGCCCTCAATTCACAAGTAGGAGGGGTTATCCCCCACAGCTAGACATTTCCTCTAGCTCAACGCAGGGTCATCTACTAGAGACCTCAGCCTTGGAATCACACGTTTGTTGCCATTTTTGTTATCTTTTCCATTTCTTCGTTCTTATTTGTTCAGGGAGTAGATCAATTAAGTTTTATTCTAATTTCAATGATACATTGACAGATAAATACAGATGGCTAAGGACAAGGTAAAATTCAATTTCTTAATGTCAGTTGGCTATTAAATCCAATCAAATGTAAGAGAATTTTATCCAACATGAAAAAAGAACAAGCCCATATAGTATATTTACAGGAAACTCATTTAAGTGATAATGAGCATAAAAAAACTAAAGAGAATGGGCTGCACTGATATGTTTTTCTCGTCATATAAATCAGGACATAGGAGAGGAGTTGCTATTCTTATCTCAAGTAAGCTAATTTTTGAAAAAAATATTTGAAATGGGAGATAAAGAAGGCAGATATATTCTGGTAAGGGGGAATATAGACGGCAATTCAGTTACTCTATTGAATATATACGCACCCTCCGGGAAGTGATATTGGTTTCTTTCAGAAACTAACTGATATTATGGTAACGGAAACAGAAGGTCTCCTGATATGCGGGGGAGCCTTAAATTTACAATTACAACCAAACTTAGACTCTTCCAATAGAAAAACCTATGAAACAAAATCTTTACATAAAAAAGTTAATACACTTTTTGAGGATGTTGGTTTAATTGATCTATGGAGGGACTTATTCCCTGACAGAAGGGATTACACTCATTATTCTGCTCCCCATTCTGTATATACAAGAATAGACTATTTCATAACATTTGGAAAAGACAAAGGCAAAATAAACACCTGTGGAATTGGGACAATAGATGTAACTAACCATGCACCTATATATTTATCTGTTGATTTTGACCTACAACCAAAGAATACTATTTGGAAACTAAATTCAAGTCTACTCAATGATCCATACTTTAAGGAACAAATTAAAAAAAGAAATTGGTCTCTACTTAGAATTTAATGATAATGGAGAGGTTTCACCTCCCATTTTATGGGATACTCTGAAGGCGGTCTTAAGAGGGAAAATTGTAGCGATATCTTCATATAAGAAAAACAATAAGGAATAATGCATTAGAGGAATTACAAAATAGGCTGAAGGAACTAGAGAAAAAACACTTGAATTTGGCGCAGTATACATTAGGGGAAATTAAAAGAATTAGGAATGAAGTAAATAGTTTGGCTATGCAAGAAATCAGGAAAAACTTAATGTTTCTGAAACAGAGACATTATGAAAGTGGATCGAAATTAATGAAAATACTGGCGTGGATACTGAAAAAGAAGATAGCAGAAAATACAATTCATAGAATTAGGGACCCAAGAACGAAATGTTAAAAATAAGCTAAGTGAAATTCAAGAAGCTTTTGAAGTGTTTTACAAAACTCTATATTCCATAGTTCCAGGGGAAAGCATAACCCAAATTGACACCTTCTTGAATTCTCTAGAGTTACCCACTTTAAGCGAAGAACAAAATAGAACAATGACTGCTGACGTAACTGGTTGAATTAAAAGCTGCAATTAGTAGGCTTAAATTAAGCAAGTCACCAGGATCAGATGGGTATATGGCAGAGTGGTACAAAGAATTTAAAAATGAGTTAATTCCTGTTTTATTCCCCACACTGAACTGGGCTCTAAAAAAGGCACAAATGCCACCCAGTTGCAAGGAAGCTTTTCAACATAATTGTATCAGGGCTAAGAGTGTTGTAAAAACAAGCCCGAAGGCTTTGTGTGTCAATGCAAGGAGTATTCGTAACAAGGTGGATGAATTGAATGTACAGATAGTTATTAATGAATATGATATAGTTGGGATCACAGAGACATGGCTCTAGGGTGACTAAGGATGGGAGCTCAACATCCAGGGATATTCAATATTCAGGAGGGATAGACAGGAAAGAATAGGAGGTGGGGTAGCGTTGCTGGTTAGAGAGGAGATTAACACAATAGAAAGGAAGGACATTAGCCTGGAGGATGTGGAATCGATATGGGTAGAGCTGCATAACACTAAGGGGCAGAAAACGCTGGTGGAAGTTGTGTACAGGCCACCTAACAGTAGTAGTGAGGTTGGGAATGGCATTAAACAGGAAATTAGAAATGCGTGCAATAAAGGAACAGTAGTTAAAATGGGTGACTTCAATCTACATATAGATTGGGTGAACCAAATTGGTAAGGGTGCTGAGGAGGAGGATTTCTTGGAATGTATGCGGGATGGTTTTCTGAACCAACATGTCGAGGAACCAACTAGAGAGTTTGCCATTCTAGATTGGGTATTGAGCAATGAGGAAGGGTTAGTTAGCAATCTTGTCATGCGAGGCCCCTTGGGTAAGAGTGACCATAATATGGTGGGATTATTCATTAAGATGGACAGTGACATAGTTAATTCAGAAACAAAGGTTCTGAACTTAAAGAAGGGTAACTTTGAAGGTATGAGAAGTGAGTTAGCTAAGATAGACTGGCAAATGATACTTAAAGGGTTGACAGTGGACATGCAATGGCAAGCATTTAAAGATTGCATGGATGAACTACAGTTCTTCATCCCAGTTTGGCAAAAGAATAAACCAGGAAAGGTAGTGCACTCGTGGCTGACAAGGGAAATTAGGGATATTATCAAGTCCAAAGAAGAAACATATAAATTAGCAGAAAAAAGCAGCACACCTGCGAACTGGGAGAAATTCAGAGACCAGCAGAAGAGGACAAAGGGCTTAATTAGGAAAGGGAAAAAAGATTATGAGAGAAAGCTGGCAGGGAACATAAAAACTGACTGTAAAAGCTTTTATAGGTATGTGAAAAGAAAAAAATTGGTCAAGACAAATGTAGGCCCCTTACATTCAGAAACAGGTGAATTGATCATAGTGAACAAGGACATGGCAGACCAGTTGAATAACTACTTTGGTTCTGTCTTCACTGAGGAGGACATAAATAATCTTCCAGAAATAGTAGGGGACCAAGGGTCTAGTGAGATGGAGGAACTGAGGGAAATACATGTTAGTAGGGAAGTGGTGTTAGGTAAATTGAAGGGATTAAAGGCAGATAAATCCCCAGGGCCAGATGGTCTGCATCCCAGAGTGCTTAAGGAAGTAGCCCAAGAAATAGTGGATGCATTAGTGATAATTTTTCAAACCTCTTTAGATTCTGGATTAGTTCCTGAGGATTGGAGGGTGGCTAATGTAACCCCACTTTTTTAATAAAGGAGGGAGAGAAAAACCGGGGAATTATAGACCGGTGAGTCTGACATTGGTGGTGGGGAGAAACATTTGGAAAGAGGTGAAATTATCGGACAAAGTCAGCATGGATTTGTGAAAGGAAAATAATGTCAGACGAATCTTATAGAATTTTTTGAAGATGTAACTAGTAGAGTGGATAGGGGAGAGCCGGTGGATGTGGTATATTTAGATTTTCAGAAGGCTTTTGACAAGGTCCCACACAGGAGATTAGTGTGCAAACATAAAGCACACGGTATTGGGGGTATGGTATTGATGTGGATAGAGAATTGGTTGGCAGACAGGAAGCAAAGAGTGGGAGTAAACGTGACCTTTTCAGAATGGCAAGCAGTGACTAGTGGGGTACCGCAAGGCTCAGTGCTGGGACCCCAGTTATTTACAATATATATTAATGATTTAGATGAGGGAATTAAATGCAGCATCTCCAAGTTTGCGGATGACATGAAGCTGGGCGGCGGTGTTAGCTGTGAGGAGGATGCTAAGAGGATGCAGGGTGACTTGGATAGGTTAGGTGAGTGGGCAAATTCATGGCAGATGCAATTTAATGTGGATAAATGTGAGGTTATCCACTTTGGTTGCAAGAACAGGAAAACAGATTATTATCTGAACAGTGGCCGATTAGGAAAAGAGGAGGTGAAACGAGAGCTGGGTGTCATTGTACACCAGTCATTGAAGGTGGGCATGCAGGTACAGCAGGTGGTGAAAAAGGCAAATGGTATGTTGGCATTCATAGCAAAAGGATTTGAGTACAGGAGCAGGGAGGTTCTACTGCAGTTATACAAGGCCTTGGTGAGACTGCACCTAGAGTATTGTGTGCAGTTTTGGTCCCCTAATCTGAGGAAAGACATTCTTGCCACAGAGGGAGTACAAAGAATGTTCACCAGATTGATTCCTGGGATGGCAGGACTTTCATATGAAGAAAGACTGGATCGACTAGTCTTATACTCACTGGAATTTAGAAGATTGAGGGGGGATCTTATTGAAACGTATAAAATTCTAAAGGGATTGGACAGGCTAGATGCAGGAAGATGGTTTCCGATGTTGGGGAAGTCCAGAACGAGGGGTCACAGTTTAAGGATAAAGGGGAAGCCTTTTAGGACCGAGATGAGGAAAAACTTCTTCACACAGAGAGTGGTGAATCTGTGGAATTCTCTGCCACAGGAAACAGTTGAGGTCGGTTCATTGGCTATATTTAAGAGGAAGTTAGATATGGCCCTTGTGGCTAAAGGGATCAGGGGGTATGGAGAGAAAGCAGGTACAGGGTTCTGAGTTGGATGATCAGCCATGATCATACTGAATGGCAGTGCAGGCTCGAAGGGCTGAATGGCCTACTCCTGCACCTATTTTCTATGTTTCTATGTTTCCAAGCGATAATCTCAGCTATACCGAAAGAAGGCAAAGATAAAATGGAATGCGGGTCATTTAGACAAATATCCGTTCTTAATGTAGATTATAGGTTATTTACCTCCATCATGGCCAAACGATTAGAGGAGTCTCTACCCATTCTGATACGTAATGATCAGACAGGTTTTATACTACAACACCATACACAAGACAATATACGAAGGACACTTCATATTATGGATCATATACAAAAAAATAAAATCAAAGCAATAGTGATGAGCATGGACACTGAAAAAGCATTTGATTTGGTTAATTGGAATTTTCTTTACAGAGTTTTACATAGATTTGGTTTCCAAGATACAATTATTAAAATTATACAGATACTATATGACAATCCTACTGCTAGGATTAAAATCAATGGATATTTATCAAATAGTCTTACCCTAGAAAGGGGCACGAGACAGGGTTGTGCATGGTCACCATTACTCTTTGCAGTATATCTGGAACCATTAGCTCAATACATCAGACAAAATGAAGATATCAGGGGAATTACTATTAACGGGACAGAGTAGAAATTGGCTTGTTATGCGGATGACATTTTGATCTATCTAGGGCAACCAACATACACTTTACCTAAATTGATGCAATCCTTTGAACAATATGGTCAATTATCAGGATATAAGATCAACATAAGTAAAACCCAATTACTTTCATATTACTCTAGCCCCCCAAGAGAAATTGAAAGTCGATACCTCTGGGCATGGCACACTGACTCTTTCAAATATTTGGGCATCATTATGCCAAAAGATTTGGCAAAATTATCAAAATATAATTATCAGCCTTTATATAAAAAATTAAGGAAAATTTGGCAAGATGGAACCTGATTCCTTTTTTCAGTCTCAGTTCAAGGATTGAGTCTATTAAAATGAATATACTGCCCAGACTGTTATATCACTTTCAGACCCTACCAATAGAGATTAATCAAAATCAATTCAATGAATGGAACAAGATGTTATCAAGGTATATTTGGCAGGGTAAAAGGCCTATGTCTCAAATCTTTGCAATTAGCAAAGGAAAAGGGGGGATGGGGCCTACCTTCTCTTAGAGATTATTATTTTGCAGCACAGATCAGAGCTGTGATATGTTGATGCAACCCATCATATGACGCTCAATGGAAAAACATTGAGGAGCGGGTACTTCCCATCCCCATACAAGCAATTTTGGCTGATAACAACCTGCAAAGGTACATAAATACTATTGATAACCCATGGGTGAAATTGACTCTTAAAATATGGAAAACTACTATGAAAGAATATAATCTAGAGGGAGATATTGCAATTCTTAAATGGTGTGTATATGAGTCGGATTTTACACCAAATAAATTGGATGCTAGATTTAAGGCCTGGACAGCTAAAGGAATAACAGTTCTTTGCAACATAATGAAAGAAGAAACACTGTTCAGTTTTCAAATGCTTAAAGAGAAACACTTATTAGAAAAACAAGATTTTTATCTGTATTTACAGATGTGACCATATGTTAATAAGATGCTTAAAAAATGTAACCAAGGCAAATACATGCTTGATAGAGCTCTTTAGAAAAGCATATAGTTCAGATAATGGTAATAGAATCATTTCAAGCATATATAAGGGGCTGTCAAATCTTAAAACACATTTGACTTCATACATTAAAACAAAATGGGAGAAGGAAGGAGGGATAATTATATCTGAGGAAGAATGGACAACAATATGGAGATATCAATGCAAATCATTAGCATATTTTTTGGGACTGCCCTGTTATCAAAAACTATTGGAGGGGGATACACAATGCCCTACAAGACAGCTTTAAATGTGAAATACCCTTAGAGAGTAAGACCATATATTTTGGATATATACCTCAAGAATGGTTGAAAAGAGATAAATATTTTATGAATATACTGTTGGTGGCTGGTAAAAAGACTCTTACTAGGAAATGGTTATCACAGGAGAGCCCAACTTTAAATGCATGGATGGAAATTACAATGGACGTTTACGAAATGGCAAAGATAACAGCATCTGTTAATCATAAGCTGGAACAATTTGATTCATACTGGGGAAAAATGGTTTAACTACATAATGCCTCAAAGGCCTGATTTTATTCTCACGATTCAATGAACCTGTTGTTTAAAAAAAAAATCACTCCCTACTTGTACATAGTTCTTTTGGTTTTACTTTCCAAAGATTCACACCTTGCACTTCCCTGAATAGAACTCTGTTTGCCATTTTTCAGTCCATTTACTCACCTAAACAAAACCTCACTGTAATTTTGATAACCTACTTCGCTCTTCACTTTACTACTTACTTTTCGGTGAGCTGCAATCAGCGTGAGAGGTCATTCATTGGTGATCTAGCATAAAATTTGAAAAGAGTTCAGGTGCTTTTGGGACATTTTGGGGGGCTGTATTCATAGCGATCTGTTAGGCACTCAGGAGTGAGGTATAAGCGGTGCAGCCATTGTGTCAGTGGATAGTGTTAGAGTGCTGTGGCTTCAGATTAACAGGCATCCTTGAAATCAAGCTTGGGGAAGCACAGGTGGATGTTCTAAGTTCTAAGTTTTTTTTAATGTTAGTACGTAGCCTGTTATACTGAGAATAGGTCCAAAGTTACTGATATGTTCCTTGTATTAGATATGGGAACTATTGAAGACCTCCGATCTCTTTGATAACTACATTTTTCACAAAGTGCACCAAGGTGTAGCCCCTGAGAGGCCGTGTTGAGGAACTGGAGCTGCAGCTGGTTGACCTTCAGCTCACATGGGAAAATGAGGAGGTGATGGATAGGAGTTATAGTGAGGTAGCCACCTCTAAGTTACAGGAGGCAGATACCTGAGCGACTAACAGGAGAGAGAACGGAAAAGGGCAGCCAGTGCAGAGTACCCCTGTGGCTGTTCCCCTCAATAGTAATTATATTGCTTTGGAAACTGTTTGGGGGAGGACCTGTCAGGGGGCAGACACAGTGACCTGATCTCCAGCACAGAGTCTGTCTCAGTGGCTCAGAAGGGAAGGGTAGGGAATGGAGTGCAGTAGTGACAGGGGATTCCATAATTAGAGGATCAGACAGCAGAATCTGCTAAGTAGAAAGAAGAAAAGCAGGACCTTCAGGGTAGTAATCTCTGGAGTGCTGCCTATGCCAAGCGCTGGTGACGGTAAGAATAGGATAATTTGACAGATGAATGTGTAGCTGAAGAATTGGTGCAGAGAGCAGAATTTCAGATTTCTGGATCACTGGGATCTCTTCTGGGGAAGTATGGCCTGCACAAATAGGATGGCTTGCACCTGAACCTGAGGGGGGCCAATATCCTGTGGTCAGGTTTGCTAGAGCTTTTGGAGAAAGTTTAAATTAATTTGTCAGGGGAATGGGAAATTGTGTGAAAGGGCTGAGGATGGGGCAGTTGGTATACAACTAGGTCCAGTCTGTAGTGAGACTGTGAGGAAGGACAGGTTGATGATAGACAAAATGGCAGTCAGTCGGTTGAGTTAAAGTGGGTCGGGGGGCCAGAATCGAAAAGGGTGATTTTGGGCTGAAGGTGTTATATCACAATGCAGCTGTGACAAGAGACCTAGAACGGTTAGGACCCACGTGCTGGAGGATCTCGGGTTGGAATCAAGACACAATGTGCAAATGAAATGAAAACAGAATACTAAACTAGATGCTCAACGATAATCCAAGTCATGCTGACAATTGAATACTGAACCTCCATTCATATACTCCACAAGTATTGAAATCTGGTGCCAAAACATGGCTGCCAATTAGCGGGACAGTCCTGAATCCTTAATAGGGCCACGCCAGCTATCCACATTCTGGAGAATTAGAGCATCTAAATCCCAGAAGCTGGCGTGGTTGGGTGCATATCCTAACAGGACCCCCTTCCCAATAGCCGACTCTTGACAGCCCTGGCTGCTCAGAAAGATGGTGATGGTAGTCATGGATAAGAGCTGGATCCAAGATGCCCTTTTCAGAAACCCAGCATCATTCCTTGGGTACAAGTCCTTCCTAATCCACGAGGAACTACTGAACACTCTGAACAGTTTGTTAATCCAACATTCCTCTTGTGGTGAAGACCTGTTCCCTATCAACACACCTCGGTGGCAATGGGTCTGATGGTGGTGGGACTAAAGGACTGGTGTCAATGGGTCTTAATGTGGAGATGTGGAAAGTGGGGCTGATCTTGAGGGTCTTGTGGAGCTGCAAGGTGGAAGCCACTGGGTTGACTTTCTTGAGAACCTTGAAGGGTCCAATGAGATTGGGCACCGACATTCTAGACTCCATCCAGAGGGAAAAATCCTGAGCGGACAGCCAGAGCTGTTCCCAAAGCTGCAAAGTGGGTCCCTGTGTTCTTCGGTTAGCCTTGATTTCAGACATCCAAGTGGAAGCCAACAAACTCTCCCTTGCCTTAGTTCATTTCCCTCACAGCATTGGACGAGATCATCAGCCTCATGAACCCCAGCCGTGGCCTCCTGCTCAGGGAAGAGTGGTGGATAATACATGAATTGGCATTCAAATGGGGACGTCCCATGTGCTGAATGCTGTAAAGTGTAATGGGTGAGCTCTGCCCACATCATTCTTTCTGAGGGATCGTTCCAAATCTCGGTTCAGCCACTCTGTCTGGCCATTGGACTGCAGGAGTAACCCAGAGGAAAGGCTCACTGTTGCCCCAATCAGCTTACAGAATGCCCTCCAGAAACACGATGTGAATTGTGGACAGTGATCTGACAGAATGTCCACCATGTATTCTGAAGACCTGGACCTGGAGCAGGACAATTTTGGCCATTTCTGCCACAGACGGTAGCTTATACAAGGCAATGAACTTGTAGGCCTTCAAAAAAATGATCAACAATTACCACGATGACAGTCTTCTCCTTGGAAGGTGGGAGACCCATGACTACATCCATCATGATGTATGCCCATGATCTGATTGGAACGGGCAGAGGGTGAAGGAGCCCTTGAGGTTGGGTGTGGGGCTCCTTGTTCTGGGCACACACCTTGCATGTCTGCATTTTCTTTTGATGAACTCAAGTGTCCCAACAATCCCTGGGTGAGAGGACATTCTCACTGCGTGTCCTCGTTGAAGTACCTGTAACTTGACTGAACTTGGGACTAACAGGTGTCCTGGAGAACTATTCTCAGGAATCTCTCTTTGCACCTGGGCATTGCGATCGAGCATGTCAACCAACGCGACAAGGCATCTGGTTTCTGGATTGTTGACCCTGGTCGACAAGTCAGGATGAAATTGAAGTGGTTGAAGAAAAGAGACCACCTGACCTGTCTGGAATTCAGTCTCTTGGCCCCCTCAAGCCAGTGACTTCATTCCTCCAGAGGCAACTTGACCGTGAGCAGTTCTCTGTTACCGATGTCATACCGATACCGATGGCGGCTATCCTCTGCTGGGGACAGCCGTCTGGAGTAGAATGCACATGGGTTCAGTTAATTTCATTGTCTGAAAGTGTTCGTTGAGACAACACTGCATTCACTTCAATGTCTGAGGCATCCACTTCCATGAGGAAGGGAAGGTCCGGGTTAGGTGAATCCAAAATGGGAGCTGTCATGAACCGGTGTTTGAGCTCTGCAAAAGCAGCCTTCACTTCAGTGGTCCAAACAAAAGGGCCCATGGATTTTTTAGTCAGACCTGTCAGTGGAGCCGCCACTGAGCTGAAGTTCCTAATGAACTTCCAGTAAAAGTTGGCAAACCCCAGGAACTGTTGGACTGTTTTCACATTGGATGGTTGTGGTCAGTCTCTGACTGCCTGGGTCTTAGTTGGGCCCATTTTGAAATTGCCATGAGAGATGATAAATCTCAAAAATGAAATGGTGGTCACATTCGGGCTTTTCTTGCTTAGCATTACATAAAGTCCATGGTCTAGAAGCCTCTTTAAAACGACCCTGATGTGAGCAACGTGCTCCTCCATGCACTCTGAGAAGATTCGGATATTATCCAAGTAGACAACGGAATACTTATGGAGAGCATCCTGGAGCACATCATTTATAAAGGCCTGGAAAACTGCTGCAGCGATCGCGAGGCTGAAGGGCATGACCAGGTACGCAGTGCCTCGTTGCTGTGTTGAATGCAGTTTTCCACTCGTTGCCCTCCTTTCTGCAGACCAGATTGTACACACTCCACAAGTCTAGCTTTGTGAAAGCTCTTGTGCCTTGGAAAATCTCGAAGGCAGTGTTCATGAGCAGAAGGGGTAATGATTTTTGTCTGTTTTCAGTTTAGCTCCCTGTAATCAATGCATGGCTGCAGGCTCCCGGCCTTTCTCTCTACAAGGAGGAAACCCACAGAGGCCGATAAGGTGGAAGACCGAATTAATCCCATGGCAAGAGCCTCTTTTATGTACTCCTCCACGGTGCTTCTCTTCAGGCCTGAGAGCACGTACAATAAACCCCACTGAGGACAAGTACCGGGCAGTCGATCGATAGCACAGTCATCAGAAAAGTGCGATGGAAAAGTCGAGGCCTTTCCCTTCCTGAATATCTCTTCCAAATCCTTGTCAAAGGAAGAGATTTCGACCAGTTCGGGTGTTGCAATTTCCTCCGAACTTTCCTTTGAGGATGACTCCTGAGGCTCCTTTGGTGAGTGTGGTGATTGAACTGACCTCGGAGTCTCCTTCATAGGTTTATTAGACTCTTTTGTTAAAACAGTGGCTTAACAAATGGTCCTTGCACCCCCAGGACTCAGCTCCAAGGGTCTGCATTTAGGAGTCTCTACTTTAGCTGGGACCTCGTGGCAGGATCCTTTTGGCTTAGCTGCAAGTTTCCAGACACCTTGGTTTGCTCCTGAAGTAGAGATCCTCGCTCTGTAGTTCTAGCAAACCCCCGACTAGATGAGGTCTAGTCTTGCACAATCCTGTTGGCCTGAACCATCTTAAGAGCAGGACTGGGTCCCCAGAAGGCCTCAGGTTATCCCGAACGGGAGTCTTCCCCTTCATCAGTTATTGGTCTCAGTAGAGTCTGGGGGTTGGAACACCACGCAGAAAACATACCCTCTTGCAATGACTGGACGAAGCAATCATTCTCCCTTCCTTCCAGTTCATAGAAGGGTTATGCTGGGACAGCAAATGATGCCCGAGGATCAGGGGTATGAGAGGCAAATCAATGATACAGAAACTAATGTCCTACACACGATCCTCAATCCTCATCCGTAAAACCAGTGTCTGCTGCTGGATCTGCCCAGAGCCTAGTGGGCAGCCGTCCAGGACAGGTGTGGACGTGGACTGGCTCAGCTCCTGTACTGGTATTTGAACTGACAGATGGTCCACAAGTCCAGGAAATTACCATCTGCCCCAGTCCACAAAGGCATTCACCTCTCTTTGGTTTTTACCCCAGGAGATCAATGCCTTCAGTGTGACACCAGAATCCCTGGGGTTGGGAGTAGTGGCTGCTGCCATCACAGTTCTCCCGACACTGGACAGTCTCAGCAGTTCTCCTGACAGCTGCAGCTTCGGACATTCGGTCAGCCGGTGCCCTGCTTCCCCACAGTAAAAGCAGCCACCTGTGCGACTCTGGCTTCCACCTTGTGAGAGTTGCCACATGGCGACCTGGATCTCCAGGCTCTGTCTGGAAATCCTCTCGCTCTGGCTAGACTCAGCAGATGAGAGACTCTGATACCCCACTGGGTCCATGTTAGGCTCAATCATACTGCGATGGGAGACTGAGGCGAAGATGGCTACGTCTGAAATGCTGGAGTATCTGAGGGTGGAATCCAGACACGATGTGAGACTGAAATGAGAACAGAATACTAAACTAAACACGAGATGATAATCCAAGTAGAGCTGAGAACCACTGGAAGCTGACGCGGTTGGGTGTGTATTGTAACACACAAAGTATATGGAATAAGATAAATGATCTTGTCCTGCAGTTCGAAACTGGCAGACATGACCTTGTGGGCATTGCTGAGTCAAGGCAGCAAGAAGATCATAGTTGGGAGTTTAATACGCAAGAATACACATTGTATCCATAGGACTGGCAGGTAGGCAGAGGAGTAGCTCCATTTGTATAAAATGAAATCAAATTCGGAGAAGTGAGTGACTTGGATCAAAAGATGTAGAATCCTTGTGGGTAGATTTAAGAAACTGAAATCTTCAGAGTTCTACACAGGCCTCTGAACAGTAGCCAGGATGTGGGCTACAAATTACGATGGGAGATAGAAGACATGTTCCAGAAGGACAATGTTACGATAGTCAAGGGGATTTCAGTATACAGGTACATTGGGTGAATCAGCTTGGTGCTGGATCCCGACTGAAAGTTCCTAGAATCTTTCCAAGCTGGCTTTTTAGAGCAGCTTGTGGTTGAGCTACTTGGGGAAAGATTATTCTGAATTGGCTATTGTATAAAGAACTAGTTCTGATTCAGGAGCTAAAGGTAAAGGAACCTTTAGGAGACACAATCATAATATGATAGGCTTCATCCTGCAATTTGAGAGGGAGAAGCTAAAGTCAGATGTATCAGTATTACAGTGGAGTAAAGGGAATTGCAGAGGCATGAGAGAGGAATTGGCCAAAGTTGATCGGAAGGGTACACCATCAGGGATGATTGCAGTGCAGCATTGGCTAGAGTTTCTGCTAGCAATTCAGAAGGCACAGGATAGATATATCTGAAAAAGAAAGTATTCTAAAGTCAGGAGGACACAACCATGGGTCATAAGAGAAGTCAAAGCCAACATAAAAGCAATAGATAGGGCATATAATAGATCTAAAATTAATGGGAAGTTAGAGGATTGGGAAGCATTTAAAAACCAACAGAAGAGATGAAATATTAAGGTAAGCTAGCTAAGAGCATCAAAATTTTCAGATGTAAGGAGTAAAAGTGAGGCAAGAGTAGTTTCTAGACCACTGGAAAATGACATTGGAGAGTTAGTAACAGGGAACAAGGAACTGGTGGATGAACTGAGTAAGTATGTTTCCTCAGTCATCACTATGAATGCCACTAGCAGTATTCCAGAGGTTTGAATGTGAGGGAGCAGAAATGAGAGCAGTTGCTATTACTAGGGAGAAGGTGCTTGGGAAGCTGAAATGTCCGAAGTTGGAAAAGTCACCTGGACAAGATGGACTTCTCCTGAGGGTCCTGAAAGAGGTAGCTGAAGAGATTGTGAAGGCACTATTAAGGATCTTTCAAGAATCACTGCATTCTGGCATGTTCTAGAGTACTGGGAAATTATAAATGCCATTCCCCTCAGTAAACAGCTCGCTGTCATGTTGATGAGGTTTTGGTGGTGGCAAGATATTTATTAGTCTCACAACCAGGGAAGAAGCTGTTACCCAGTCTGGCAGTTGTAGTCCTGCTACTTCTGTATCTCCTTCCGGATGATAGTGGGACAAATAAATTGTGACTGGGTGGTAGGGAACCTCAACAATGCTTTGGGCTCTGTATCTGCAACACTTCCAGTAAATGTCAGAAATCTGGGGGGAGGGAGATACTGATGAGCCTCTCGGCAGTTTTCAGTTGGAGGCTGATTCACCATCAATAACTCTCGGAGACAGGAGACGAACGATAGGCTTTTATTAACAGCAAAACGGAGCACAGCTTCTCGGAGACTGAGGAAGGAGCAGTGCCTCCAATTGCCTTTGAGCAGTGTCTCCAATCCTCCAATCTGTGGGAGGAGCCACAGGAGCAGTCAGCAGAGGGGCGTGTCCAGACAGGTATACATAGTCTACCACAGAGGCACATGATAAAACAGGCTGAAGACAACATGGCATCCTGAGGGGGAAATCTTTGAGGAAATAACAGGCAGGATAGACAATCAGTGGATGGTGTTTAATTCGATTTTTAGAAGGCCTTTGACAAGTTGCTGCACATGAGGCTGCTTTACAAGAACCCATGCTATCACAGGAAAAATACCAGAATGGATAGAAGATGGTGCTACTGGCAGGAGCTAAAGAGTGGGAATAAAGGGAGCCTTATTCGGTTGGCTGCCGATGACTCATGGTCTTCTGCAGGGGGCAGATAGTGTTGAGGAAGCAGGGATTCTGCAAAGGACTTTGACAAATATGGAGAATCGGCAGAGAAATGGCATATAGAATATAATGGAGTGTACAGGCATGCACTTTGGTGGAAGAGAAAATAAAACATGGACTATTTCCTCAACAAGGTGAAAATTCAAAAAATAGAGGTGCAAAAACACTTGTGAATCCATGTACACGATTCTCTGAAGGTGAACCCAACTGGGTAAAAAAGGCAAGTGTAGTATTAGCATTCATCTTGAGAGAGTAAGAATATAAAAGCAAGGATTTAATGCTGAGCCCTTATAAGGCTTTGTAGTATTATAATTAGTTTTTGGCCCTTTATCTGAGAATACACGCACTGACATTGGAAAGAGTCTGGATGAAGTTCCGGAGAATGATTCTGGGAATAAAAGGGTTAATGTATGAGGAGCATTTGATGACCCTGAGCCTGTACTCACTGGTGTTTAGAAGAATAAAGGGAGGGATCTTACTGAAACCTATCGACAACAGATTTCCTGGTGGTGGCTGATGGAGTAGCAACAATTTCCTGTTGCTCCAACTCTAATCATCTTAATATTTCCAACCTGTCTTGAAACTTACTTTTTAAGTGTGGTACTGTTTCATTATGTCCACATCAAGGGGTGGCAGACATACTAAAAAGGATGCTTCTTTGGATTCTATTATGGACTTGCTGTAAAGTCAACAACGAAAAGCCTCTGAGAAGTTTCAAAAATTTAGCTCTGAATTTAAACAAATAGATGGTAAATTGAATTCTATTCAGCAAACTCTTAATGAACACAATAAACGTATAAAAAATAATGAAGCAATGTTGTCATCTCTGGAAATGGAAGTGGATGAACTGCAAAAGCTTTGTGAAAAGTAATTGAAGTCCAATGAAAAGTTGAGACAAAAGATTATCAACTAATATCACAAGCTTTTCACCAGAGCTGAGGAAATTAGACATTTTAAGGTTGAAATGCGACAATATGTTAATAAGACACTTAAAAATGTAACCAAGGCAAACACATGCTTGAAAGAGCTCTTTAGTAAAGCATATAATTCAGATAATGGTAGTAGAATCATTTCAAGCACGTATAAGGGATTGTCAAATCTTAAAACACACTTGACTTCATACATTACAACAAAATGGGAGAAAGAAGGAGGGATAATTATATCTGAGGAAGAATGGACAACAATATGGAGATATCAATGGAAGTGTACCAGTTCACAGAAATGGAGGGAGTTTGGAAAAACTTGATAAGATATTTTGTTACACCCTCTCAGAAATCTGATTATGATAGTAACCTCCCTGTTTGCTGGAGAAATTGTGGAAATCAAAATGCAAATCATTATCATATTTTTGGGACTGCCCTGTTATCAAAAACTATTGGAGGGGGATACACAATGCCCTACAAGACATCTTTAAATGTGAAATACCCTTGGAGAGTAAGACCATATATTTTAGTTATATACCTCAAGAATGCTTGAAAAGAGATAAATATTTAATGAATATACTGTTGGTGGCTGGTAAAAAGACACTTACTAGGAAATGGTTATCACAGGAGAGCCCAACTTTAAATACATGGATGGAAATTACAATGGACATTTACAAAATGGAGAAGGTAACAGCATCTGTTAATCATAAGCTGGAACAATTTGATTCATACTAGGAAAATGGTTTCACTACATAATGCCTTATAGGCCTGATTTTATTCTCACAAATCAATGAATCTGTTGTAAAAAAAAATCACTCCCTCCTTGTACATAGTTCTTTTGTTTTGCTTGTTTTTTTCTTTCCACTCTTTTCTATAAGTATATACCCCAGATAAATACTTTGTGTAGATTTTGGGATATATATGATTATATGATATATATGTACAATATCTGAAATATATTATGGAAATATCTTATTGGAAATGTTTGATGAACTTCAATAAAAAAATTACCAAAAAAAATAAAATATTCTACCTTCTATTATTTCTAATGATCAAACTGGATTTATTAAAAACCAACATTCCCATTTTAATATACACCATGTATTAAATGTTGTTTACTCTCCCTCCCAGGACATATCAGAATGTGTGATATCCTTAGATGCTGAGAATGCCTTTCATTCGGTTGAATGGAATTATTTATTTAAAACCTTAGAAAAATTTAATTTTGGGCCAGATTTTATTCAATGGATTAAATTACTTTATCTATCTCCTTCTGACCGGGTTGTTATTAATTTTCAAAATTCCAAACCATTTAAACTTCATTGCGGAACTAGACAAGGCTGTCTGTTGAGTCCTTTGCTCTTTGATCTAGCTTTAGCACCTCTTGCCATTGCTTTTTGAGAATCTAGTGATATCTGTGGTATTTTACGGAGAGGTATTACTCACAAAATGTCGCTTTTCGCTGATGATGTATTGTTGTTTATCTCTAATGTTGAGACCTCATTACCTTGCGTACTTTCTTTACTGTCCCGTTTTAGCCAGTTTTCAGGACATAAATTGAAACTACATAAGGTTGAATTATTTACTTTAAATAATTTGGTATCAATTAATACTCATCTCCCTTTTAAAGTTGTAAGGAATCTATTTACTTATCTGGGTGTAACAGTTACTGAGAATTACAAGCACACGTTTAAAGAAAGCTTACTTTATTGAATCATGGAAAAAGGATATAATTAAATTGGTCACATTTCAATATCATTGATTGGATGAATCAATTCTATAAAAATGAATATTCTACCCAAATTTATATATCTTTTTCAGGTTTTACCCATTTTTATTCCTAAAACCTTTTTTGCCTCCCTTGATTCTATTTTATCCTCTTATATATGGAAAAATGAACATCCTTGTTGAAATAAAGTTCATCTTCAAAAATCTAAAAAGTCTGGAGGTTTAGCCTTACCTAATTTTAGGTTTTATTACTGGGCAGTTAGTGTACGATGTCTTACATTTCGGCTATATTATATTAATCGTGTAGATTGGTCAGTATGGGTTTCTTTAGAAGCTAACTCAGTTAATAAATTTTCTATTAATTCTCTTCTTGGATCCTCACTTCCTTTATCTGTAAGTAAACTAACTGATAATCTAATAGTTAAACATACTCTGAGGATCTGGATACAATTTAGAAAACACTTTGGTTTATTGAGATTTTCCCTTTCAAATCCCATTTATTGTAATTTTTTTAAACCCTCTGTGACTGATTTAGTTTTTAAGAAATGGGACAGGTTGGGTATTAAATGTTTTGGGATATGTTTGTTGGAGGAAACCTTTTTTTCTCATTTGAGCAATTGTCAGCTAAATATAGCTTACCCAAAACTCACTTTGTTAGATATTTACAAATCAGAGACTTTTTAAGATCTCAATTATGTACATTCCCTATAAGCTGGGATAAGAACTTATTAGACATAATTTTTATTTTGATATCTTTTCATAATGATTCAATATCTAATTTTATGGAATGTTACTGGAGACAAGGAATGTTCCTTCAGACAAAATTAAGAATCTCTGTGAACAAGATTTACAGACATCAATATCTGAGGAAACTTGGAATGAAATTTTTAAACTGGTTAATACTTCATCGCTATGTGCTTGTCATACAATTTATGGTGGTACACAGAGCTCATATGACTAAGGATAAGCTATCTCGTTTTTATTCATATAAATCTCCCTACTGTGACAGATGTAATAATGGAGAATCTTCATTAATTTATATGTTTTGGATTTGTCCAAATCTTGAAAAATATTGGAAGGAAGTTTTTCACACTTTTTCCTTACTCTTTAAAGTCAATTTTGAGCCTAACCCACTGACGGCCCTATTTGGTATTGTTGCAGG